>NW_011495032.1:10816666-10890629 GCF_000754665.1 Bison bison bison
AATGATGGATAAAGAAGATGTGGGTGTGTGTGTGTGTGTGTGTGTGTGTGTGAAACAGAATACTACTCAGGCATTAAAAAAGAATGGAATAGTACCTTTTACAGCAACATGGATGGACCTAGAGTACTAAGTGAAGTAAGTCAGAGAAAAATGAATACCATATGATATCACTTATGTGTGGAATCTAAAATATGACCCAAATGAACTTATCTGCAAAATAAAAACAGACTCACAGAGAACAGACTTGTGGTTGCCAAGGATGAAGGGGTGAGAGACAGACTGGAAGTTTGAGGTTACCAGATGTAAACGACTTATAGAGACTATCCAACAGCAAGGTCTTAATATACAGAGAACTATATTCAATATTCAGTGGTAAAGTATAATGGAAAGAATATGAAAAAAATGACTATTTTTATATTTATTTAAAAAATGGAATTACTTTGCTATGCAGTAAAAATTAACACAACATTTTACGTTAGCTGTATTTCAATAAAATAAATTCTAAAAAAGAATATGTCACAAGCGATATGAGGTTAGGCCTTGTATAAATGGTAATGAAAGCCTAGTACATGAAGCTTGGTACAAAGAAAAATCAATACTTTATTTGTTTGAGAGCTTTTCCTTTTTCCCTTTTCTGCTAATGTGGGAAAAGAAAATATTAACACAGAGTAAGAGAAATTAAGTAAAAAATATTCCCCAATTATGTGCAGGTGATGGGATTAAAATTGCTAAAGGTATTATCTTCTGACATTATCAAATGGAATCCAAAATGAACTGCTGAGAGGCCAGGGGAGTCAACTCTCATTGTGTCTGGGGAATATCCTGGCTGATGAATAGGCTTTTCTTTTTTTTCCTTATGTGTTTAGCTTCTTTTACTTACTTTCAGTCCTTCCTTGTGATTCCCCAAAGGTGACATTCATCTCTTCTTTTGAAATCAGCTAGAGAATATTTTTCCTATGACACATAAATCTTTTCTAATGAATTCTGAAATTCTTCACAGACAAATTCTAGAGTATTTAAAGAAGGCAGCAGTCCATAGTGGCAAGAATATGTGTTTTGGAGTTCCACAGATATTGGTTCAATTCCTGGTTACACCATTTACCTGTTTATTGGACCTGGAAAAGGAGCCTGTATGTACATCACTTTTCTATAAAATGTGGGTAAAATGAAAATATAGTCATCACTTAGTAAATTCATCTTTGTGTTCTTAGTAAATTCATCTTTGCATTTTTTAAAAATAATGAAGATGCATTTTTTTTCCTGTGTTTGAAGATGATCTCAGTCAATGTTCAAAATAAAAATCCCAGGAATAACACTGGGAACAGTGAAACCATTTGCTGAACAGTTTAACAGTGATTATCGTTTGCTGAGAATGTGTCCAAGACACATAATATGTCCAAGACACTGTGCCAAACTCTGAAATTACAAAGATGAACATCATTAAGTGATGGAACTCTCTTTAATGTGAGGTGTTAACTCTCAGGTCTACTAGGATGTAGAATTAGGCTAGATTTTATTCAGCATTTTCTGAAATAATAATGTAAACAACTGACACCCACCAAGTGTAGACCATGTATTTAGTTCTAAGCATTTTATATACATTAGTGACTTTATACCTGATATTTTGATGTAGTCTATGATGTGACACACATATGCCATAGCTGTACTTTTTGCTGATAATTTTGGGCCTCCTGTCACATCACTGGTTTAGGCTAATCTGTTTTCAATAGAGTGAAGCTATGCTTCCCTTCTAGAATTTTTAAACATTTGAATATATATGTACACATATATATATATTCAATCCAATTTTTAAACATTTGAATATACATATATATATTCTGAATATATGCATATATTTCCCAGAATCATTTCCATTATACTTAATTATGAAGTACTGAATATATTTCACTGTGCTACATATTAAGTCCTTATTGGTTATCCATTTTATATATAGTGCTGTATATCTATTAATCCCAAACTCCTAATTTATTGCCCTACCCACTTCCCCTTTGGTAACCATAAATTGTCTGAGAGTCTATTTCTATTTTGTAAATAAGCTCATTTGTGTTGTTTGGATTCTACATATAAATGATATCATACAGTATTTGCTTTTCTCTGTCTGACTTCCTTTACTTAGCATGATAATCTCTAGGTCCATTCACATTGCTGAAAATGACACTATCTGCTCTTTTTAATGGATGAGTACTATTCCATTGTATGTATATATCACATCTTCTTTATCCATTCACTTGTCAATGAACATTTAAGTTGCTTCTGTGTCTTGGCTTCTGTAAATACTGCTCCTATGAAAACTGGGGTACATGTATCTTTTCAAATTAGAGTTTTATCCAGGTAATATATCATTTCAAGTGATGTCATATGACAAAGCATAGAAACATAAGAAAAAAACACAAGAGACTTGACTGTTGTGTTTCCACGCCAGTGACTCTAATCAGCTGAAGCTGATAAGAGACAATGGACTTTAAATGACTGTTACTGAACCTAGTTGAAAAGACTTGTCTGAACCAGGAACAAGTTGGATTTCTTATAACCCACCATGTGTAGACTTACAGGCTAATTCCCCTCCTCCCAGGCCTGGACTTCATTACTGAGTTGGCACAATCCACAACCTCTGCTTTCTAGCCTTGAAAAACACTCCCACTTTCTCCTTCTCAGTGCACTATTTAATGAATTTCTTTACAAATGAGTATTCCCTGACCTAGCAAATAAATAGACTCAGCATTGTAATTTAAAATTTTGTCTGTTTGATTCTTAAGCTCCAGAATTTTTGTTTTATATTTTGATGTGTCTTGGCGTGAATGAGTAATTTGCCTGTAGACATTAGCTTGTAATGGCAGGGCTGGGATTTAAACCCAGCAGGCTGTCTTTAGAACATACCCATTTCTGGCAAATCACCATGCTCACCTGCATATATTGAAATATCAAACCCCACGCCCCTTTCTATAGTAAAATGCCAAATACATGGACACAGTTTGAAATGATCTTGTATCTGTATGATTTGACAGAAATATTGGTAAAGATCATAATAGTTGAAAAGATATGAATCATTTCACTATAATGCATGGAAATAACATACAGACACAATTTTTTCAGTGTCCATGGTAAATGTTTAAAATCAAACTCTCCAAAAATGTGCACATGGGGATATATATGGGTTTATTATAAATTTACTTATCTAAGAATGCATAGCAAATGCATACTTATAGACAATAGTAAACATATATCTTACTCTTCAAATCATGGAATGTCCTTGTTCAGTTCAGTTCGGTCATTCAGTCATGTCTGACTCATTGTTGATCTTTGCCAAATTCTGATATGCATAGTCAACCTGTGGTTACAGTTGATAAAAGAGTATTACTCCAAAAAAGTATGAATATTGGTTGATATTTTCATTCATGTTAATGACTAAGAGGTATATGAAACAATGAAGACAGATGTTGAAACTTTACCTGTTTGTTAATGGTGTGAGCAACATTTTTGGTGAATCATAATAGTTTTCAAATGGTAGTAGAACATTTCATAAATTTTCTGTGCTATTTAAATGTAATAGATGAAGTATGACACACTTCTAAGCTTTATCTGTATAATTGCATTTTATTTAATACTTTTTTGACCAAATTTTTAAAAATTTAATTTAATTTTTTAAATTAGAGTTGATTTATAATGTGTTAGTTTAAGATGTATAGTCAAGTGATTCAGTTATACATATTATATATAGTCTTCATTAGATTCTTTTTCTTTATAGACTATAGGATATTGTGTATAGGCCCTTGTTGGTTATCTGTTGATTTTTTTATATATAGTCACGTGTATCTATTAATCCAAAATGTCTGACTTATCCCTCCTCCCTTTCTCCTTTAGTAATCATAAGTTTGTTTTCTATGTCTAAGAATCTATTTCTGTTTTGTAACTAAGTTCATTTGCGCCATTATTTTAGATTCTACATGTAAGTGATATCATATGATATTTGTCTTTCTCTCTCTGACTTACTTCACTTAGTAAAATAATCTCTAGCCTCATACAAGTGTTGCTACAAAAGGGATTCTTTCATTCTTTTTTATGGCAGAATAATATTCCATTGTATAAATGTAGCACATCTCCTCAATCCATTCATCTGTTGATGGACACTTAGGTTACTCTCATGTCTTGACTACTGTAAACAGTGCTGCCATGAACACTGGGGTGCATGTATCTTTTCGAATTATAGTTTTCTGTCTGGAATACTTTCTGAAATTTAGACAATCAATGATGGTGGTGATTATTTCTAGTGCTGTCAGTCACCGTGGTGTGAGGTACTCACTGTGTCTGATCATATGCTATCAATGTGATACCACTGAAGGTGGAGCTGGTTCAAGACAGGCAGCATCACTGTCCTATGATTTTCATGTTGCATACTTAAAATAGAAAGAATAACCTCAAGAGCACAGGTAGTTATGAAATACAATAAAATAATTGAAAAATCAATAGTTTGAATATTCTTTTTATTTTTATTCTGATTCACTTATTGTAAGTTTATATGATTTAGATTTTAGTAATGATTCTATTTCACAACCAGTTCACAAAGTTTCTGAACAATTACCAATCTGCCATCTTGAGCCAGGACAAGCTGACTGCAGAACCCCTCTGGTTGTACCTGAAGAATTTGAATATAGAAAAAAATAAAATCTCAATTGTGAATTAACCTTTAAAATATGCACCTAAGTATTTTCAAATCATCTCAAAGAGATCAAACTCCTCCCAAACCAAGTAGGGTATAAAGCATATGGACAGTAATGATGTGTTTGTTACTCAGAATGGGGCTGTTCAGCCTAGGAACCAGAAATCCACACTAGGTCCAGATACAGGGAGTTTGGGCAAACGTGCTATGAATGCTAATGTCCTCATCCCAAGGTTGTCCTTGTTGAACAGATGGTGAAAAGCTTTTACTTTCAGTTGTTTCCTGGGTGAGCATTCCAGGGGAGTGAAGAGTGCTGAGTACTGCTGTGGGTTCTTTGTACAGGTTTCTGCTGTGTTAAGGCAAATTTCCTAGATAAAAGTATTGCTTCCATTTTTAAGACAATGAAACTGAGGTAGAAGAGAAGCCAAGTAATTTGCTCAAAATCACTTATCTGTTTAGAAGTAAGGCCAGAATGTTAACCTGGAGGGGGAACTCTAGGGCCTCCATTCTTTCATCTGAGGATTTAGACATAAGAAAAGTACTCAACATCCTCCCAGTGGTCAATACATGTCTTGCTGTCACTAAGGACTATTTAGATAGTCTGGAGAAGAACCACAGAATGATTCCTATTAAAAGGAAAGAAAAATTATCAGTAGAAAGTTAGGTATATTAGGGAGCATTTGCTTTTGAGGTTCTGGTTTGAATAGAAAATTTTGAAAAGCTTTTTGGTTGTTTGCCCCTAAACAAGGGTTCCTTTGCAGACTAGTCCACGAAGAAGGAAACTATGGATTAATATCCCTGATTTCACCTCTTCATCTTGCATTTCAGAATTTTGACTCGAACAGGCTTAGAATCTTTTCTGTCCTAGAGAGATAAATCTTTTAAATTCCAATCTCATCTAAGTTGACTTTTTCTTTTTTTTTCTTCCTGCCTTTCAGTGAAAAGTGATCTTTAAATGACCAGTAAAAAGCTAATTCGGAGAAGGCAATGGCACCCCACTCCAGTACTCTTGCCTGGAAAATCCCATGGATGGTGGAGCCTGGAAGGCTGGAGTCCATGGGGTCGCTGAGGGTCGGACATGACTGAGTGACTTCACTTTCACTTTTCACTTTCATGCATTGGAGAAGGAAAGGGCAACCCACTCCAGTGTTCTTGCCTGGAGTATCCCAGGGACGGGGGAGCCTGGTGAGCTGCCGTTTATGGGGTCGCACAGAGTCGGACACGACTGAAGTGACTTAGCAGCAGCAGCAAAAAGCTAATTTCTCCCTGCCTAACCTCTCTTGGGCTTCCCTGGTGGCTCAGATGGTAAAACATCTGTCTGCAATACTGGAGACCCAGGTTCGATCCCTGGGTTGGGAAGATCCCCTGGAAAAGGAAATGACAACCCACTCCAGTACTCTTGCCTGGAAAATCCCATGGACAGAAGAGCCTGGTAGGCTACAGTCCATGGGGTCGCAAAGAGTCGGACCCGACTGAGCTACTTTACTTACTTATTTACTAACCTCTCTTGAGGTACTCTGTTCTGGTCTGAGTCATCGAATTGCATGTTCCTGAAAGGGCAATGATGTTGAGTTCATTTAAAAGTTCTCTAAAGAATAACACTGAAACATGTATATTACCATATGTAAATTAGATGACCAGTGCAAATTCAATGCATGAAGCAGGGCACTCAAAGCCAGTGCTCTGGGACAACCCAGAGGGATGGGATGGGGAGGGAAGGGGGCTCAGGATGGGGGGATACATGTACACCCATGGCTGATTCATGTCGATGTATGGCAAAAACCACCACAATATTGTAAAGTAATTATTTTCCAATTAAAAAAAATAATTAATTAAAAAAATTGTAGGCAAAACACTGCAGAAACTTGTTATATCAGAAACTCCTAGAAAAAAAAATATATATATATAGGTTTTAAGAAAAAACATAAAAGTTCTCTAAAATATTTCCTTCGACCCTGAATCAATGAACTCAGGGTGACAACCACGGCTCATATGGTCTTGCTCCACTCAACCTTTGAAGCATCATAAATGTATGAGTCAAGAAGTTACATTCTTCAAGGCTGAAACCTACTCAGATCCCTGACAGCATCTTATCATTAAACACACACACACACACATACACATGCATACACATGTACATTTTTCTCAATTTCCAAATCAAGACTTGGTTCCAAAAAAGTAAGATTTGTTTCCTGATACAGCTAGTTCATTATTTACGCATTGAGTCTTTCCTTTCTCTCTTTAAAATCATGACATTCTAGAACTTTGTGAAAAAGCAAATTTTGTTCCTTTCAACTATGACTTTGCATGAGGAAATCACCTCAGGAAGGTTGATGAGTCTAAGCTACAGAGTCATGCACCTACTTTGCTGCAGTGGTGGGTGTGTTTATACAACTCAGATATTCTGTTTGTATTAAAGACTATTCTTTTCTAGAACTATACTTTATAGCAAAGTTGAAAGGAAAGTACAAATATTTTCCAAATACCTCCTGCACCACACATTCAGGAATCATACAGTTATGTAGCATTTTCAGATTGGCTTCTTTTATTTAGTGATATGCATGTAAGTCTCCTCCATGTCTTTTCATGGCTTTCTAGGACAATTTAGTGCCAAATAATATTATATTTTAATTAATGTATCACATTTTCTTTATCCATTCACCTAATGGAGGACACCTTGTTTGCTTCCAAGTTTTGGCAATTATGAATACCTAATTTTTTAGTAGTCTTTATTTTTTAGCATAGTTTTAGATTTTCAGAAAAAAAAATCAAAATTAAAAGAGTTCCCATATACTTTGGATCCCTATTATTAATGTCCATGATACATTAGTTATAAATCCATATTGATATAACAAAAGCTCAGAATTTATTTAGATTTTCTTAGTTCCAACCTTATGTCTTTTTTTGCTCCAGGATCCCAAACAGAATCCCATGTTACATTTGCTTGTCATGTCTCCTTAAGGCTCCTCCTGTCTGAACAGTTTCTTGGCTCTTCTTTGGTTTTGATGACCTTGGCAGTTTTGAGAAGCACTGGTCAGGTATTTTATAGGCTGGATGCCCTGATTTTGAATCCAAAGTTATCTCTCCACTTATTCAATGCTGACTTTTCTGACAATTTCAGCGAAGCCTATCTTATCTTAAGTGAACAATGTTAATGAGTAATTTGAGAATAGATCTGAAAAGTTCTCCTTTAATTAAAAAGAAAAGAAAAAAACACTTTCCCTTAATTAAATGAAGAAAGAAAAGGAGGGGGAGAGGGAGAAGAAGGAGGAGGAAGAAGGGGAGGAGGGAGGGAGAGGAAGTGGAGAAGGAGAAGAAAGGCCATATCCTTCCAGAAGCCTGGTATAAGGCATACACGTCCTCAACATCTAATCCTTCATGTGGGAATGGTCTCTGGAGCTCAGATGCTCCCCTAGCTGAGGCAGCACTTTAGCCCTCTTTCATTTGTTAACAATCTAGCACAGCTGCTTTGTAATCTTTTTTTATACTCCTTAAGCTATTGTTTTTCCAGTAGTCATGTATGGATGCGAGAGTTGGACCATGAAGGCTGAATGCTGAAGAATCGATGCTTTTGAACTGTGGTGTTGGAAAAGACTCTTAAGGAGATCAAACCAGTCAATCCTAAAGGTAGTCAGTGCTAAATATTAATTAGAAGGACTGATGCTGAAGCTGAAGCTGAAGCTCCAATACTTTGGCCACCTAATGTGAAGAAGTGACTCATTAGAAAAGACCTGATGCTGGGAAAGGTTGAGGGTAGGAGGAGAAGGGGATGACAGAGGACAAGATGGTTAGATGGCATCACTGATTCAATGGACATGAGTTTGAGCGAGCTCTGGGTGTTGGTGGAGGACAGGGAAGCCTGGTGTGCCGCAGTCCATGGGGTCACAGAGTCGGATATGACTGAGTGACTGAGCAACAACAACAACAACTGTATACTGTTCCACGCACTTATCTTTATCAGTCATTACAGTAGCCCTATGAAGAAGGGTCTATTACTACCTCCTTTTACATGAGGAAACCAAGGCACCCATCTGAGGATGCAAAGTGTGCTGAGATCCAAAGAAAAGATGGAGGATGAACTTTTAGAAAAGTAGCAAGCACTTCAACATGCGTGCAGATTCAAGAGGAGTAAGTGGCACCTGATGGCCCAGCAGGCTGATCAGAGCTGCATCCTAGATACTTTTTCAGGCCACCCTAATGTCATAGATCTTTCCCTGATGACCTAAGTCATAATGAAAGAGTTATTCACATCAAAACAGATACAACCTATTCAGATTTATTTTTTAAGGTAATGTTTTCATTGTCCAGGCAAATGCTTCCACTACTGACTCCTGGGTGATGCGGACCAAAATCTAGGTCTTCACTAGAAGTGCTGAGGCCCAGGGTGTGGCATTCCAGGTCTATCAGAAGTCTTTCTCTCTGAGGATGTCCTGTCTCCCAGCTCATCATTCAGCCTGTGCAAGACAGACCCACTCTGTCCTCTCCCCGTGCATGGATGAATATCTCTTCTCTTTCTCCTGCTATTTCTGCCTCTGTCTATCCCAGTGGGTCCAGTGGACCATTCTGTGATGGTGGAAAGATTCTGTCTATACATCCAAATCCTCTCTTCTGCTGTCTCATGCTGCTTCCTCCAAACATCTGCTGAAGAACCATACGCATCATCTTTTTTGGGCCTGTAAGATTAACTGACTGACATGGCCAAAGCTAAATGACCATCTTTATGGTCAGGCCAATAAAGTCACTTCCAGACTGTGTATATACTCTTCTCAATTTTAGATGCTTGTGTTTGACTTTTCTTTTTTCTTTCTTTCCGTTACTGAGATGTATCCCAACCCCATAAAATCCACCATTTTCAATTATCTTAATATATTCAGTTGACTATTATCAATCTTTAATTTCAGAACAACCCTAAATAAAACTCCAAGCCCATACCATCTCTCTCCATTCCCCTTTACACCAAAATCCTTTCATACATTATTCTACTTTCTATGTCTACGGATCTGCCAATTCTGGACATTTATTAAATATAAAACTGAGATATACACTGCCTTTTGTTTCTGATTTCACTTATAACATTTTCATGATTTATTCATGCAGTAACATTTATCAGTGCTTCATCCTTTTATGGCTGAATAATATTCCCTTGCATATACATTTTGTTTATTTTTTTATCAGTAACTGAAGATTTGAATTAGTTCCACTTTTTGGCTTCTATATATAACACATGCAAGCTTTTGAGTGAACATAAGTTTTCAGTAATTTGGCATGTACACTCAGAGGTGAAATAGCTGTATCATATGGTAATTCTGTGTTTAACTTATAATTGCCAATCTGTTTTCCATTTTACCATTTTACATTTTTATGAGCAGTATTGATAGGGTCCAATTTCTCCACATTCTTGCCAACACTTGTTAGTGTTTTTCTTTTTTATTATGGTCATCCTAGTGGGTGTGAATTGACATGCCACTGTGATTTGTATTTATATTCTCCTAATAATTAATGATGTGGAACATCTTTTCATAGCAAAGGATTTATCATTTCTATTGTATTATTTGTATGTGTATTGTTGAGTTGTAAGAGTTCTTGATACATTCTTGATACTGTACACTTGTCACATCTATTATTTGAAAATATTCTGTCTTACCCTACAGGCTATCTTTTTATGTTATTTTATGATTAACTAAAAGAGAGTTTCTGATTCTATTTTTTTTATAACATCTCACTGTAAAGTTTAAAAATATATATAAGCAATTAAAAATTGTGTCATAACCTCTCATATACTTATTCATTTGTTTACAATTAATATTTTATTTTATTAAAAAGCAACTGGAATCTGTTGATGTTATTTTTCCTTTCCTTCAGTCTTTCTGGATATTCCTAATGCAATCTTTATCTGTCTTTCTAAATTTGTTATATTTTATTAAGTATGGGTGCTTTAAAATATTGTGTTAGTTGCAGGTATGCAGCATAGTGATTTAGTAATTTTGCAGATTATATTTCATAGATTGTTGCAAAATCATGTATAATTCACCATGCTACACAGTATATTCTTGTTGCTTATCTAATAGTTTGTATCTTTTATTCCCATAACCCTATTTTGTCTCTCCCCACTTCCTTCCTTCCTTTGGCAGCCAGAAGTGTGTTTTCTACGTCTAGAAGTTTGGTTCTGTTTTGCATACACATTCATTGCATTGTTTTTATATTCCGCATGTAAGTGATATGGTATTTTTTGTCTCTCTCGGTGTCACTTCAGTTAGTATGATAATCTCTAGGTCCATCCATGTTGCTGCAAATGACAGTTTTTCATTTTTCTCATGTCTGAGTAATATTCCATTGTGTATATATGTACCACATCTTCTTAATCCATTCATCTGTTGGTGGACCTTTTGGCTGTTTCCCTGTCTTGGCTATTGTAAATAGTGCTTCACTGAACATCAGGGAGAATATATCTTTTCAAATAAGTGGGTTTTTTTTTTTTGGTATATATACCCAGGAGTGGAATTGCTGAATCACATGGTAGGGTTTTGAGTTCAAATCTCACTGGGGCCTGCTGTGTATTTCTAGTATAGGACAGCACGTGGTCAAAGGTGGCAGACTCTAGGTACTGTTTCTTCCTTCCTAAAAGTTAAGACTCCTTTTTCTCAATACAAACAAAGGCATTAATCCATCCAAGACTAAGGGCAAAAGAAAAAACCAAATTGTTCTCCTCCAAATGAGAATATTTACTTTGTAAATCTGAATAAAAGGGTCCAATAAGTTCTCATAAAAAGCTACATTTGGCATGAACAGATGTGTCCTTGAAATTATATCAAATTCAGAAGAACGATGCCCTTCTGTGCATCTATTAGCAATGCCTTCTCTTTTGCTGGGGGTGTATTTGTCAGGTGAAAAGAACCGTTATTGCCACCCTCAAATTTGTTTGTGCTCCAACTGCCAAGGTCATTGCTTAAGGATGTGGACTTTTTTTAAAGGTCTTTCTGAGTGGGAAGTTATCTCCTTTAGAGCCTTATTTTATGTCGCTGAATTTAATAGTTCCAATTCTATGGCCATTGAGTTTACCTGTTTTATTTGCTCTAAAGAGAAAGTTCAGCAGAATTTCAGAAGGGGCTGGAGAATTGCATGTCAAGCAATGTCTGCCCTATATCAATTTTGCACAGCACTGGGGAAAGAGAACTGAAAGGAAATTTCCCATTATGTAAAAGCAGCTATTAAAATGCAACTGAATTTAAGATGATTGGCAAAGGAATGTGATATGACATTAAAGAGAGTTGGGGGCACAGTTCAAGGAGTTATTTGCTCCTTTTGCTCATTCCCTCTTTATGATTGTGTCATTTACTTCAGAGCACTATTTTAAGAGGCATCTGAGTTTTTAAACATTACCATCTGATGTGCTTGTTTTGACATACGAATAGGAACAGATGTTTACATTATTATGTTAAATTTGCCAGCTGTCCTTATGTCACAATACACATCTATACATTTTATTTAAAAATAAAACAAAGCTTTTAAAACTCTTTGCTCTCAAATATCCATATAAATGGCACTTTCGCTACTTCCTTTCTCTTTTCTTTGGAAAATAAGTCAAGGTTTCTTGTAACAATATTTGCTGTTTCTGGATATATCATAGATCAGTGCCTGACGGTGTCTGCCGAGTTAGTGAATACCATGCTCTTATTGTTCATGGACAAAATTGACTTTAAGGAATTTGTCCCAGATTTAGGTCTGAGTTTTAAAGTTTCCATCCACGGCTGTGAAGACTGGTTACATCCCTGTAGGCACATCCATGAATTTTGATAGCTGTCACCTTTAGAATAGCATTGCTTCTTGGGATTTTTTTCTAGTTGTCAGACACCAGGCAGAAGAACAAGGGTTACCCCTATTAAATTGATTTAGTTCTGTGTTGTTTACTATGATAATCACATGAAGGAGTGCAGTGTTCACCCTAAGAATTTTATTGAAGATAACTTGATTCACAGGGACAGATCTGGTGACTGCACATCTAACTCAGTGGTTGCACTGAGTTATTCCCCTAGGTGGCCCTCGGCGGGGATTCATTGACTAGCAAAGTAGAAGACCCACACTGAAAAGATCATTAATTCCCAAATGAGGTTTAAAGAAAATTTTTTTCTTAGTTTCCTCAAATCAAACAGACACAACAAGAGAGTGTTTGGATATAAAGTGTGAAACTCATTGTATCTTTAATCCAGGAATATGCCAGGAGTAAATCAGTGTTTTCAAGCATGTCCATTGGAAGGATATATAGAATACTTTGCAGACTTTAAATGTGTTGATACAGAATGTTTTTCATATCTTGGGGAAGTAATTTTAAAATATCATTAATCGATAGGACAGAGTATCTCAAATATGCTTACCATTTTATGAAACCACGTAGGTGTGTAAATATAGAAAAAATGTCAGGAGGAGAAATACAAGAATGTTTGTGGTTGTTTTGATTTGTATTTCTCTAATAATTAGTGATGATGAGCATCTTTTCATGCTTCTCTTGGCCATCTGTATGTTTTCTTTGGAGACATGTCTATTTAGATCTTCTGCTGATTTCTTGATTGGGTTGTTGTTATTTTATTTTATTTTTTTGATAGTGAGCTTCATGTGCCATATGTGCACTGCCATGTGTAAAAGAGATAGCTAGTGAGAACCCGCTGTAAAGCACTGGGAGCTCAGCTTGGTGCTCCTTGGTGATCTAGAGGGGTGGGATGTAGGGGTGGGAGGGAGAGCCAAGAGGGATGGGATATAGGTATACATACAGCTGGTTCACTTTGTTGTACAGCAGAAACTAACACAACATTGTAAAGCAACTATATCCCAAATAAAAAAGAGAAATGTTTGCAGTCATTTTCCAGTTGTGGTGTTCTTTGCAGTAGTCTACAAATAGCTACATAACCTGCAGCCTTCCTCTGTTCCCTATTCAAACTCTCACTGTCCCCTCCTCACTCTCCCTTGCTCCCAAGTTAAACCAGCATGTTTGTTGTTCCTCCACTCTCAGTCACATCTCTGTGCCAGCAGTTGCCACTGCCTGGACCCTCTCCCCATCTATAGGTGCTCTGTGCATCTCCTTACCTCCTGTGAGCTTGACTCAAATATTCATTTGCTACAGATGAACTATGTATGTCCCCCCAAATTTATGTTGAAACCTAAATCCCTAATGTGATGATATTTGGAGGCAGGGATTTTTGTAGTAATTGGGTCATAAGAGTGGTGCACCCACAAATGAAATCATTTTTTAAAATTTTATTTTATTTTTAAACTTTACAATATTGTATTAGTTTTGCCAAATATCGAAATGAATCCGCCACAGGTATACCTGTGTTCCCCATCCTGAACCCTCCTCCCTCCCCATACCCTCCCTCTGGGTCGTCCCAGTGCACCAGCCCCAAGCATCCAGTATCGTGCATCGAACCTGGACTGGCGACTCGTTTCATATATGATATTATACATGTTTCAATGCCATTCTCCCAAATTTCCCCACCCTCTCCCTCTCCCATAGAGTCCATAAGACTGATCTCTACATCAGTGTCTCTTTTGCTGTCTCGTACACAGGGTTATTGTTACCATCTTTCTAAATTCCATATATATGCGTTAGTATACTGTATTGGTGTTTTTCTTTCTGGCTTACTTCACTCTGTATAATAGGTTCCAGTTTCATCCATCTCATTAGAACTGATTCAAATGTATTCGCTACTATAACAAAAATACCATAGACTGGATTGTTTCAACAACAAACCTATATTTCTCACAGTTCTGAAAGCCTGAAAGTCCAAAATCCAGGAGCAGAGACCCAATGTCTGGTTGTGTCCTCAAACGGCCAAGAAAGAGACCATCTTTTCTCTCAAAAAAAAAAAAAAAAAAAATGATCGCAGATGAATGGATAAGAAAGCTGAGATCATTTTTTTTTTTTTTTGAGAGAAAAGATGGTCTCTTTCTTGGCCATTTGAGGACACAACCAGACATTGGGTCTCTGCTCCTGGATTTTGGACTTTCAGGCTTCCAGAACTGTGAGAAATATAGGTTTGTTGTTGAAACAATCCAGTCTATGGTATTTTTGTTATAGTAGCCAGAACTGACTAAAACAGACTTTGCTGAGGAGGTCTGTCCTCCTACTAGGTCTGTTCCTGCTTCTTCTTCTCCCCATGTCCTCCAATGCTTTGAATAGTGCCTGTCAGATGACAGAGAGTAGGTTCAATCCCTGGATCAGGAAGATTTCCTGGAGGAGAAAATGGCAACCCACTCCAGTATTCTTGCCTGGGAAATTCCATAAGCAAGAGGAGCCTGGTGGGCTAAAGTCCATGGAGTCACAAAGAGTTGGACACAATGGAACATCTGAGCACCAGGCACTCTCTAAATATTGGCTGAATGGATGAGGCTTGGCATGATGGATGATTTGTAATAGAAACAGAGCAATGCAATCAGGATGGGGAACACATGAGAAATAAAGGAATAAAAAAAAATGAAATAAAAAAAAATGAAATCACAAAAAAAAAGGAAAAAAAAATAAATAAAAATAAAAAATTAAATATACACTTAGCATACAACTGAGCAGTCATGACGTACCTGGACATTTATATTAGAAAAAAAAAAGAAAAGAAGAAAAAAAATTGATCAATATTATTTCTTTAAAAATGGAAAAATGTCTATTGTATAATAAAATGAATAGTATAAAAATTAGAGCAAAGTTTTAAGATATTCAAATGCTTGGGCTTCCCAAGTCGCTCAGTGGTAAAAGAATATGCCTGCCAATGCAGGAGCCATAGGTTTAAAAGTTTGATCCTTGGGTCAGGAAGATTCCTCTGGAGAAGGAAATGGCAACCCACTCCAATATGCTTACCATAAAAACCTCATGGACAGAGGAGCCTGTCAGACAACAGTCCATGGACTTTCAATGAGTCAGACACACTGGCAACTATAAAACAACAACAAAAAACAGACTGGTTTTGTAATGAATAAAGTAACTATGAGTAAAACATGCTTTATTACCCTCTCACCGTTCATGATACTTTTCACTTTGGACTTTCACTATGGACTTTTTGAAAAATTGGGATATGGTTGCTTTACAATGTTGTATTAGTTTCTGCTGTGCAATGAAGTGAATCGGCCATTCAATTCAGTTCAGTTCAGTCACTCAGTTGTGTCTGACTCTTTGCAACCCCAGGGACAGTAGCACGTCAGGCTTCCCTGCCCATCATCAACTCCTGGAGCTTGCTCAAACTCATGTCCGTCAAGTCAGTGATGCCATCCAACCATCTCATCCTCTGTCGTCCCCTTCTCCTCCTACCTTCAGTCTTTTCCAGAATCAGGGTCTTTTCCAATGAATCAGTTCTTCTCATCAGGTAGCCAAAAATATCAGCTTCAGCATTAGTTCTTCCAACGAATATCCAAGACTGATTTCCTTTAGGATTGATTGGCTTGATCTCCTTGCAGTCCTAGGGAGTCTCAAGAGTCTTCTTGAGAGACTTGAGAAGACTTGAGAGACTTGATGAGATTCTTGAGAGAATCTTGAGAATCAGCCATAAGTATATGTATGTCCCATCTCCTTTGCACCTCCCTTGCATCCGCCCCCACCCCCCCAGCCCTCTAAGTCATCACAGAGCACTGAGCTGAGCTCCCACCAGCTATCTGCTTTATGCAGGGCAGTGCACATATGTCAATCCCAGTCCCCCAACTCATCCCACTTAGGGTTCTTTCCCTGCAGGCAGGCCTCTGGTTTTCCCAAGTGAAGGGAAAAATATCTAACACATCACTCTTCCTAGGTCTGGTCTCCCCTATCTGCACAACAGGTGCTGGGCCCAGAAGTCTTTTCGGGTTTGGCCTTAAAACTTGGAAAGTGGTAGCTCGAATTGTAAGTTACTGCTTCACATCCTTTGAGATTTCATCTGGGAGGAAACAGAGGTGTCAAAAAGCCAATGTTTCCTTTCCAAATGTTAGAAATAATTGGTTTTGTGTCACTTGGGGGTCAATGTCCTTCAGTTTAGAAAATAAAGGAAAAGAGAATGCAAAGCTTTATGTGGTCTCAACCCTTTTGTTCCCCTTGGCCACAGCTAAAATCTAATGTGAATCACTAATTTCAGGGTAATTTTATTTGGGAAGAATTGACATTTGTATGAAAATTTGGTCTTACGTGTATTTTCTCCCAAAGCATTGTTAGTCCATTGCTGACTTCTCATGATTTTCATGGCCCTCCAAGTGTCCTAGGGTAGAAGAGGAAACTTAACAACTATCCAGTGACACTGAGCAGGGAGCAGGATTGTCCATCCTCAGCAATGATCCTGATGGGTGTCCTGGTGAGGGACATGAGTGCAGAGGTTAGAGAAAGGTTTGGGCTTCTCTAAAAAGTCATCAACATTTAAAATAGATGAACACTGGATATGAACAAATGTCATTAACTGGGAGTAAAAATACTTGTGTAAAGACTTGCTTATTTATTGAGCTGTATTACATATGGTATTGTATCATATCAATAAATCCACGATCCAGTAAATATAAATAAAGTTTGGAGAAATAATCTCTCACTCTCTCCACTTGCCCCATTACTGCTCTCTCTTGGCCATTTAGAAGGCTCAGTACAAACAAAATAGTCACATTTAGATCATGGTCAGGAATGGGGGCAGGTGAATAGAGGTGGGAGCACTAGATTCTAGCTTTAATATTATAGTGGCTATGAGGATTCCTAACTCCTCTCTGTCTCACCTTCCATAAAACAAGTATATCTTCCTTTAACAAATTCAATTATTAAAAAAAAGCTCCACATCCTCTCCAGCCTTTACTATAAAAGTCTTTTCCTTACTGATGTGAGGTGATACCTTATTGCAGTTTTGATCTACTTCTCTGATAATCAGTGATGTTGAGTATCTCTCCATGTGCCTCATCTGTGTGTCTTCTTTGGTGAAATTCTCTTTGGAATTGGTGGCTATGTGCCATGTGTGAAACAGATAGCTAGTGGGATCCTGCTTTATAGCCCAGGGAGTTCAGCTTGTTGCTCAGTGATAACCTAGATGGGTGGGATGTGTGTCGGTGGGAGGGAGTCTCAAGAGAGAGGGCATATATGTTATACATATGGCTGATTCATTTTGTTGTACAGCAGAAACTAACACAACACTGCAAAGCAACTGTACTCCAATTAAAAAGCCTCCCATATCAGCTCAAGTATTATAAATGCCCTTTTCCTGTAAGCAAATTACATTAAATTATTATTCCAATTTGGATACCTTAAAGTATAAGTGGGGATCAGTAATGTTTCATATATGAGCCAATGCTGGCAGGATAAAATTCAACCAAAATTATATCAATAATGATATCAATCAAACCTATTCAGTTGGGTACAGGTAACTCATATATCAAGTAACTAGTTGGACCCATATGGTGCTTTTGTGGTGGTTGTTATTTAATCCATCTGAGTATTACAATTGAGCTTACAGTGTTATTTAGTTACGTGATACTTACATTCAGTGAAACTTTTCTATCACAATTAGTCTTGTAGGATCTAGACTTCAGCTCAGTCAAAATAAAGAGGCTATACTGAAAGAGCTGCTTACAGTGGTGACAGCAGGGTTTGGAGATAACAGCATATGGTGTAAAGACACCCAGATGCTAGCAAAAGTGGGGAGCATCACTACTCCTGGAGCTGAAGGGCAGATGAAGCTGGGGTGGTGGAAGAGAGCTTGCAGACAAAAGCTGCATTCAGTTAAGAAGCTCAACCATGGGTAGTTCCATCAAAGCAGAGAAGAAGCAAGAATGAAACAGAGAAAGGCAGAATGAAATACACTTAACCTTTTCCTTTCAACTTCCTGCTGGTGTTTCTTTTGGCAAACAGACATGGGAATTTGGGTGATGCAGTCTGTGGGAGCAGCTTCCAAGAACACAAAGAAAGGAAAGCAAAGACAGAGAATATACACCCTGGTGATTGGAGGTATAAGGAGAGTAACTCACAAGAGGGATGTAAATCACATTGCTGCTTATTATTAAGTCAGGTTGGCATTGATGTGGCATTACTGGCTCTGCATTTGTAAAATAGTTCCCTGGCATTCATAGAGTAAGGAGGCTACATGTAGTCTTCTTGCTGCTATGCTGTTTTTAAGAAGAGTGTGACTCTTGGTTTAGACTAACAGTGGATTCCTAACTGTTAGCGTTCAATACTCACCAGTTGCCAACTGTGGTGAATCCACAATTATTTATGTATAGTTTCCCTTTAATGTGAGAATTTCTTTCTTACCTTACTACAGAGAAGCTTCAAAAAAAGATTCTTTCATTTTTGCAACAAGGGAAGAGTTCAGCTTGGGCCATCCTTTTTTGAACATTAAATTGTAATCATAACTTGGTCACCATATACTATGTCCACTAGAAAGAGTGTCTTATGGACTGAATTGTAAAGTGGTCAGTAGGTAGCATCATTTTTATTTATTTATTTAGTCTGTTTTTTAATTGAAGTACAGTTTTGATTTACAGTATTATTTTACCTTTAGGTATACAGAACAGTGGTTCAGTTATATGTATAGATAGATAGATGATGCATGCATGCATGCTAAGTTGCTTCAGTTGAGTCTGACTCTTTGTGACCCCATGCTTCTCTCACCATGGGATTCTCCAGGCAAGAATACGGGAGTGGGTTGCCATGCCTGCTCAAGGGGATCTTCCTAGCCCATGAATCAAACTCACATCTCTTATGTCTCCTTCATTGGCAGGCATGTTCTTTACTACTACCACCACCTGGGAAACCCAGATAGACAATGTATATATTGAGTAGAATTCCTTGTGCTATACAGCTGGACCTTGTTGTTTAGTTTATATATAGTAGTGTGTTTATGTTAATCTCAACTTCCTAATTTACCTTTCAACTCTTTCCCCTCAGGAATGTAAGTTTGTTTTCTAAGTCTGTGAGTCTATTTCTGTTTTGTAAATAAATTCATTTGCATCTTTTTCTTAGATTTCACATATAAGTGATATCATATAATATTTGTCTCTGACTTACTTCACTTATTATGATAATTTCAAGGTTGATCCATGTTGCTACAAATGGCATTATTTCATTTTTTCATGACTGAGTAATCTTTCATTATATATCTAGGTTGCTTCCATGTTTTGGCTAGCATCACTTTCATTTGAAATTACTTCTGCCCCAGGCTTGAATAGAAGTAACAAGTTTTCTTGGAAATTCCTTATTACATTCATTTATACTGAGATTAAGTAGAAAAAATTGCTTAAAAAAATACCTAGCTTTGTGTGTGTGTTCATTTTCATAGTGATCACAAATAGGTGTGCATCAACCATCTAATAGAAATGAAAATATTATTTCTAGAAAGACTCAATTTCTGTAAACAATCAGATCAGATCAGATCAGTCACTCAGTCGTGTCTGACTCTTTGCAACCCCATGAACGCAGCACGCCAGGCCTCCCTGTCCATCACCAACTCCCGGAGTTCACTCAGACTCATGTCCATCGAGTCAGTGATGCCTGTAAACAATAAACATATATAAAAGTCTGTCTTTCTCAAAGTTGTCAAATTATATTTTTTTATAAAGTTAAAACTATGAGTCGTATACAAATGTAGAACAAATATGATAAAAATTTAGGCAAATCATCAATAAGAGAACCAGCAGAGTGATGATGTTTGTTTGAAGACCCCTTGAGGAACACAGATTTACATAGTTAGTCAGTAAACCATGCTTATTTTAGCTTGTTAGAGATAACAGTTGTTGATGTTGTATAGGGCAATAAAATTATAACTTTTGGATTCAGAAATCATGTTTGTTTCTACTAGGCAAAAAATCTGCAAGTTAGCAAGTATTGTTGTCTTAATCAATAGTTAAAAGCAAGTCAAATAAAGATAGAGCCCTTAAAGAAATAATGAATCACCTAGGTAATTAAATTATCTTTTAGATAATTAAGTATTGGATGGACCTGTTAACTACTGCTTTAGTATGACCTTGAAAGTATATCAGTCATCCTTTTGTCTTATTTCAAAGTTTCAAATAACTTTACTTAACAAAGAAACTTGCCATATTCTTCTTTATTTTTTTAAAAACCATATAACCCCCCTGGTTTTTTTTTTTTTTTGGTTTCCCAATTTTAATAGGTAAAATAGTAAAGTAAATAGTTATTTTCCTTTTAATTCATCTACAAAATTACAGAATATGCAAACAAACAAACAAAAAAGAATAATGCATCCAGATCTCTCTCTCTTTTTTTTTTTTTGGTCACCCTTGCTGATGCTTGACCTCAGTGCCTGAAAGTGATGAGTTGGACAGGAAATGATGGGAAGAGGGTTTGGAGAGCCAAATATATCCTTCATGGAAAAACTAGTTTGTAGAAATTTGGGCGAGTACTTCCAGGACTTCTGATTTTCCAAGCAAGCCCAGAAATCCAGTGTTTTATGTTAAATCTCTTGATTTTTAAATGTTGGCAAGTTAATTTGAAAAGTTAAAAACACTGTCTTGGTCAACAATTTCAATCTACCTCTGTTCAGGGAGCTTCCATCTTGTAACTTCTTGCTAAAGTTAAATTGGACAGATTTTGGAAGGACATTTTAGTTTATTAGATACCTTTGTATAAGACCTGGGATAGAAAACTAGTGTATCTGCCTTATATAAATTTGAAGGTTTCAGCCTAGAATCCTTAAGTGTTCTCAGTTCTACAAGAGGACTTAATATCCATTGTCTGCCTGTTCATTTATCTATTCATCCACCCAGCAAATATCTCTTGTACACAGATGGTATGCCAAGTGCTGTATTGAAGCTATGAACATGAATATGATTTCATCTCTCCTTGAAGCTTTATAACCAGATTTCTCAATCTCCAGCTTCTTATTTTTTTTACCCCCAGCTTCCTCCTTTATCTGCTGCAGAATGGTTTCCTTTTAGTACTTTTCTAAAACTGTTTTTTAGGGAAATTTGGGACCAAGTCATTGGTAAGTATAATTCTTAGACCTTATTCAACCTGAATTTTCTGTGGCATTTGAGTCTGTCCTGATTTCTTTGAAAGTCTTGCTCTGGGTATCCAGGAAAGTGTCCTCTGCTGCTTTTCCTCTTACTGCTACTACACATGAGTCTTCTAGGCGATCCCTCTTTCTTCCTTTCCCAAGTCCTTTTGAGTGTACCGTCTCTTTACATTGTTAGTTCCCTTTCTCCTGTGTGACTCATTGGAGTGGCATCAACAGACGCTCCCCTCTGTCCTGCCCTCAACATGCAAATGGTCACTGGGTTCCTTATAGTCCATATCTTTGATGTTCTCAAAACCACCTTCTCTACCCTGTCTCTATCTGCTTTCATCTAGGCTCTTCTTATTTTGTATTAATTCTAACAATCAAAATGCTTGTGGTCACAAGTAACAGAAAGCTTACTGCAAATTTATTTACACAATAAAAATAATTATCTCATTTACAAAAACTTTTACATTTGGATAGTTCTTGGATCATTTATGGAGAAAACAATGGCACCCCACTCCAGTACTCTTGCCTGGAAAATCCCATGGACGGAGGAGCCTGGTGGGCTTCAGTCCATGGGGTTGCTAAGAGTCGGACACGACTGAACGATTTCACTTTCACTTTTCACTTTCATGCATTGGAGAGGGAAATGGCAACCCACTCCAGTGTTCTTGCCTGGAGAATCCCAGGGATGGGGGAGCCTGGTGGGCTGCTGTCTATGGGGTCGCACAGAGTTGGACAGGACTGAAGCGACTTAGCAGCAGTAGCAGCAGAAGGATCGTTTAACTTCATGTCAGTACAGACAAGATTCTTTCTACTGTTCAAGCTTCACACTCAGAATCCCCTGATGTTTGTAGAAGCTTCAGCATCTTGACAGAATGAATAACATCTGTTAGCAGAAGAAGATCTTCCTTGCCACTCTTCTTGATTCCCTGGTCTGATATTCTTTTGCATATTATTGGCCAGAATTGAATAACACACCATTGTCTGAAACAACTACTATAAAATAAATTGAATTATATTGATAAGTTTTAAGCAGTTACAATATTAGTTTTCTTCTAGGACCCACCTCCATTGAGGCTCAGCCAATAACAACAACAACAACAACAATGATGATGATGGCTAAACCTGAGCATGTCAGATGCTGTTGTAATTATTTGCTTGTAATTATTTCATTTAATCCTCACAACAGCCATATTTGGTAAATAATTTTATCTCCATTTTACATAAGTGAAAACGAAAGCATATAAAGTTTAAGCATTTTGCACTAGATGACATGGCTACAAGGATTTATACACAAGCTGCATAATGCAGAGTTTTCTCTTTATCTACTTATACTATTCTAAGTACAGGTTTTATGAGTAATCTGTGGAAGGAAGAGTTGCTGGGTTGGCTGCCAAAATTGTCTGCTGTATTCCTACCTCGGTGGGACAGTGATTCCCAGAGTATTTTGAGCCACATTTTACTAAAGAAAGCCCAGGAGAGTTGAAAATTGCCATTAGAAATATCACTGTATTTATTTTTTCTTAAAATAAAATGTTAAAAAAAAATCCCAGAAAAGCAAACGTTCTAATCAAAAAGTGGGTAGAAGACCTAAACTGACATTTTTCCAAAGAAGACATAGACATGGCTAAAAAACACAAGAAAAGATGTTAAATGTCACTCATTTATAGAGAAATGCAAATCAAAACTACAACGAGGTATCACTTCACACTGTTAGAATGGTCATCATCAAAAAATCTATAAACAATAAATGCTGGAGAGAGTATGGAGAAAGGGAATCCTCTTGCACTGCTGGTGGGAATGTAAATTGATACAGACACTATGGAGAACCTTATGGAGATTCCTTAAAAAACTAGAATTAGAAATTGCATTTGACTCAGCAATCCCCCTCCTGGGCATGTACCCTGAGGATACCATAATTGAAAAAGACACATGTTCCCCAGTGTTCATTGCAGCACTATTTACAATAGCTAGGACATGGAAGCAACCTAGATGCCCACTGACTGGTGAATGGATAAAGAAGCTGTAATACATATATACAATGGAATATTACTCAGTTGTTAAAATGAACACATTTGAATCAGCTCTGATGTAGAAGAACCTAACAAATATTATTAATAAACATATATGGAATTTAGAAAGGTGGAACTGATGAACACATTTGCAGGGCAGCAGTGGAGACACAGACATAGAGAACAGACATGCGTACACGGTGAGGGGAGGAGAGGAGGGGACAAACTGAGAGAGTAGCATGGGAACATATACATTACTATACGTAAAATAGATAGCCAGTGGGAATTTTCTGTATGACTCAGGGAGCTCAAACCAGGCCATAAAAAGAGTGAAATAATGCCATTTGCAGCAACATGGATGAATCAGAGCTTGTCATACTGAGTAAAGTAAGACAGAGAAAGACAAATATCATACTATATGATGTCACCTATACATGGAATCTAAAAAAACAGGAGCTACAGATGAACTTATCTACCAAACAAATATAGAGCTACAGATGTAGAAAAGAGACTTATGGTTACTAGTGCTTTGAAAGTGTTAGTCACTCAGTTGTGTACAACTTTTTGCGACCCCATGGCCTGTGGCTGCCAGGCTCCTTTGACCATGGAATTCTCCAAAGAACACTGGAGTGGGTAGCCATTCCCTTCTCCAGGGAACCTTCCTTAGCTAGGGACTGAACCTGGGTCTCCTGCATTGCAGGCAGATTCTCTACTGTCTGATCCACCAGGCAAGGAAGCCCAGGGGGAAAACAGGGTAGGGAAAAATTGGGAGATTGGTATTGACATATACACACTACTGTGTATGAAATAGATAACTAATATGGACCTACTGTATAGCACAGGAAACTTCGCTCAATACTTTGCAATGGACTATATGGAAAAGAATATTGAAAAGTGGATAAATGTATATGCATAATTGATTCACTTTGCAGTACACCTTCATAAATAAAAACAACATTGTAAATAAACTATATTCCAATTTAAAAAAAAAACCTTTTTAATATAAAAAAGAATCCACATCTATTATATGGAAAATTCTCTTATGGAATCCCTCCCTCTCTGAAATTTCTGGACAAATTAAGTGGATCAGTGGCAGCAGTATTAGAAGAAGCTTTCACTTGTACAAGACTTGAAAACTCTATATATCTTTAATAGACAATCATCTTATCCATGTGCATTTGATTTTTAGTTACATTAGACTGCAAACTTAAGAGAAATGAAAAATACTTTATTTCTCTGTACTCCTTCCATCCTTAAACAGCAGTCAAACACCTGCCATGTGCAAAGTCCCATGTTAGACTAGGGTTTCTAAGGTAAATAGAAAACACAAACATACACTTTTTAAAGAATAGGCAACTACTACATAGATTAAATAGATATTGATTAGCTGATAGATTTTTCTGACATGGTAGCTAGTTAGGATGAGAGGAAATAAAATTAGACGGCTGGTCGCTTTGCAATTTCCAACAACCTGTGGATAAATATTCATCTCTTGGGAAATCATCCTTCTCTAAAATAGGGCTGGTTTGGCAAAACTTCTGTCATGTTCAGTGGAAATGTTCCTTTGCCTAATTCTTTCCTGTTACTCATAATCACCCTCTGCCTTAATACCCTGGGTGCTTATTCTCCTCAACACGCTTCTGAATCTCTGGAGGATCATCCCCCACATTTTATTTTCATTTGGCCAAGCTCCCAGGATGTAATTATTTTAATCAGGAGCACCATCTCCTTTATGCAGGATAGCAAATGATGCCATTTCCAGAGCAGAGAATAAAATTAAAATGGTTAGAATCCAATTTGATTTGCTGTGTGATGGTGACTCCAAGGGGATGGAGGAGAGTGCTATGCCAAACATATACCGTGTTTGCCACAATGAAGCTCAGAGGCTGCACGCTGCCAGGTTGACATCATTTCTACTCAATGAAAGGTTTTCATTTCAGAATGGAATTGTGGAATTTATATCATTTCAACATTTAGAGCATACTTGAGTAGTACTGCATGTTGCACATGAGTGTGCAGAATTGTAAAGCCAGCCTAGAGGCAATCAATAAGCATTGTTCTAAATAGATGATAACACAGGCAATTGTAAAATAAAGCATTGACTTGACACAGTATCCCCCAAACCATGATGTGCATAAGAATCATCTGGGGAGTTTGCTAAATGTTGATTTCTTGGCCTGATCCCCAGAAATTCTGATTCAGTCAGTGTGACTTAAGACCCTGGAATCTACCATTTACATCACTGAAACACAGCTATGCACAAGTCTGTTGGAACTCAAACATAGATGCCAACTTTGGCAGAATATTGGGAAATAGGGAATCAACAAGGTAAGCCATGATAATTTCAATGAATGGTGAGACATAAGGGAAAATGAGGATGAGATTTTCTCAGGTGACTCTTACTTTCCACAGAAGCAGCTGATTAGCCCCTCTTTATGTTTGTTTGACTGATAGATACAAATATGATTATGCTAATATGAGGTCTTATAGGAGGAAATAAGGTAGGCTGTTCTGTAGTAGAAGTTAGACTTTCCTTATGGCTTGGGATCAAATCAGTCAATCATGAAGGAAAGCAACCCTGAATATTTGTTGGAAGGACTGATCCTAAAGCTTAAGCTCCAATACTTTGGACACCTGATGCCATGACTCTACTCATTGGAAAAGACCCTGATACTGGGAAAGATCGAAGGCAAAACAGAAGAGGGTGGCAGAGGATGAGATGGTTAGATAGCATCACCAACTCAATGGATATGAGTCTGATCTAACTTCAGGAGATAGTGAAGAACAAGGGAGCCTGGTGTGCTGCAGTCCATGGGGTTACAAAGAGTTGTACACGACTTAGCGACTGAACAACAACAACAAATGGCTTGAGATACCTAGTGCTCCAAATTACTTGCCCACTTCTGGGGAAAACAAAACAAAAACAAAACATTAGAGTTTGAATGTAGATTTATCCAATTTCCTTGACAACACTAATCACACAGATATTATAGCCTATCCATGGCAGTCTTTTCACATCTTCTTTCCAAATAATTAGAAGATTAACAAACGCAGAAAGGGCAGCTATTTGACTGTTCTCACCTAAATGCCCAAATTTCCAACCGTGCCTCATTCTGACCAGATAAGATATGGAAATAAAAACTTTAAATTAGGACATATATACAGTATCAATACTCTGCACAAAATAGATAACTAATGAAAACCTACTGTATAGAACAGTGTACTCTACTTAATGCTCTGCAGTGACATAATTGGGAAAGAAGTCCGAGAAAAGAAAGGATATATGTATATGAATGGCTGATTCACTTTGCTGTATGGTAGAAGCTAACACAGCATTGTAAAGCAGCTATGGTGTTAGTGTGTTAGTTGCTCAGTCATGGATGACTCTTTGCAACCCCATGGACTGCAGCCCACCAGGCTCCTCTGTCCATGAGATTTTCCAGACAAGGATACTGGAGTGGGTTGCCATTTCCTTCCCCAAAAGCAACTATACTTCAATAAAAATTAATTTTAAAAAATTTAGTAAAATATAAAAATACAAACATAAAGTAATTAATATTCATTAAGCTCTTGTGCCTAAGAAAGCTGTCCTACCTGGGTTTGGTAACAGACAGGGATGCCTTTTCCTACTTTCACTTAATAAACCCACCTTTGCACCTAGAAAAAATTATAAAAATCAATCGAACAAACTTCAGTTTTCACCAGAAACTCCTATCCATGAATTTTCCCGACACTTGTTTATCTTGTTTCTCTATTGTGGCATTTTTTTCAACTGTTCTACAGTGTGTCAGAGTGAAAATTATGGAAGAGAAATAAAGAAAAGAGCTCAAACTGTTCATCTTTGGGAGAACAAACAAAAAATCCAACTATTGCCTTTAGTTTTCTTCCCCTCCTGTTGATGATTATGAACACTGAATATAATCCTATTGGAGGAGTTTTCATACTCTGGTTCCTTTGGGGCCAAATGTATAAATATTCTAGACCCTGGAAAGAAAGGAAGTGGCATGACATCAGTAACTTAAAGGAATGACATGTACTCATTAGAGGTCAAGCCAGGGACTTTACTGAACAGAAATTACTGAGTGCCCCCAGTTAGTGGGGAGACAGGGCCCTAAAGTGGATAAGAGCATAGATGGACTCTGACAAAGCCAGATTTAAATTTAGGTCTGTCCATATGATTTGGACAGATTGTTTAACTTCTCTGAATCTCAGTCTCCCCATCTATAATGTGGGTAAAGTAAAACTCTCTCTAGAAAATATTAAAAGGATTAAATAGATGACATATCTAAATCACCACCCACAATTGCTAGCAAATAATACATTTTTAAGCAATGTTTATTCTTCACTGCCTCTTGTGACATGCATATACCATAGGGGATATATAGATTTTTAGTACTATGTTTGACACAAAGTGTTCAAATGTTGTCTATCAGTGCAAAAACAATCTACAAAGTAATATAAAACACACACACAAAAAGCGGCCTGACCAGATAGTAAGCTTATCATGGGATTGGAAATGGAGGGAATATCATCTGATCTGATATCTGGTTATTAAAAAGGATTTTAAAATGGCAAAATTTTTTTTATCGCAATTTCACTGTAGAAATTGGAAAGCTCATTTTTTGAAAAAAAAATTATTGGTGTATAGTTTATTTACAATTTTGTGCTAGGTTTAGGTGTACAGCACAGTGAATCAGTTATATAGTTATATATATATATACTCTGTTTTAGATTCTTTTTTCCATATATGTCATTACAGAATATTGAGTAGTTTCTTGAGCTAGGCAGTAGGTCCTTATTTGTTATCTATATTATATAGTTGCATGTATATTTCAGTTCCAATTTACCTATCCCCTCCTACCCCTTTTGGCAACCATAAAATTGTTTTTTACATCTGTATTCTATTTCTGTTTTATAAATAAATTCATTTGTACCATTTTTTTTTAGATACCACATATAAGCAATATCATATGATATTTGTTCTTCTCTGACTTCAACTTAGTATGACACTCTTTAGGTCTATTCATGTTGCTGCAGATGTCATCTTTTCTTTTCTTTTTTTGCTGAGTAATATTCTGTAATCTTATTCCTGGTCATCTACTCAAGAAAACCATAACTTGAAAAGATATATGCTTCCCAATGTTCATTGGAAAACCTTTTGCCTAAGGTGATTTTCCATGGCTCTGTAACGGTTCCTTATGTGATTGTGTGATATTTTTTTAATCATTCCTTTATTGAGGTAATTTAGATTATATCTCATTTTTTCCCCTCTGAATAATACTATGATGAATACATTTTTTCAAGAGTTATTTAAAAAGATCTTAATTGAATAAACAATAAGGCTCCACTGTATATATAACACAGAGAACTGTGTGTGTGTGTGTATAAAACTGAGTCACTTTGCTGTATAGCAGAAACTAGCACAACATTGTAAATCGACTATACTTCAATAAAATGAACTTTTTAAAAAAGATCTTTAGAGTTGTAAAGCTTTAGAAAATACTGCCATTGTTCCTCTAGAAAGTTTGTTCCTGCCAAGAGCTTACAGCTGAGATTTTCAAAGGAAAAAATGAGGTTGGTCATGGAAGCAAAAATCCAGAGGTCAAAATTTTGCTGGGAGACTGCTTGTAGTTTTCGTTGTTTGAAACAGATGATTTCTTTGAGAAGAACTCATGGATAAAGAAAAAAAGGTGATCTCTTGGACAAGTGAGATTTTTTTCAGGGATGAATGAAGAATTCCAGATACACAGATGGCCCATGTAGATGAGGACGGTAGTGAGACCATTAATTCAAAGATTATATGTGAATTTAGTGCTGCCTCTGTTCCTCCATGATCCAGAGTGAACTCATTCTCATGTTGACACTATATTCAAGGCCAGTCCCCAAAACTGGGCTTGCATTCCATCTGAGAGCACGGCCTTTGCACTTCCTAAGATGTCTTATGTTGACTAACTGATGAATTGTGTTCAGAGTGTGTATTTGAAGCATTTTAGTGAGGTGTGAAAGTATTTTAACTCAGTGCTAAATATTGTCAGTCAAGCTCTTGAAATCCCTAATGGTTTCCTTCTTTGAATATTTTCTGAAAACATGTGTTCTCATTTCTCCTGGAAGCTGGAATCACATGGGTTTGTTTCTCCCAATCCTCCTGCTCCAATGAGTTTACAGTGTAATTGATGACACGAGGAATAACCTAGCAGCTGATGGTATTTTAGAGAACAACTTCTTTTTTCCAGTCTCCAATTTTTAAGTGACCCAGAAGATAGATTTTTTTAATGTATTTTAAACTTTTAGGGGACCCTACTCCAATTAGAGCTATTTTTTGTAGAGACGTAGAGCAAAGGGACATAGAGAAAAGGTAGAGCAAAGAGGCAAGTTCATTTTCCCTGAACAAGTCTTGCTAGCAAATTTGAAAATACGAAACACAATAACATTCAGAAATTAAAATGAGAACTTTAAATCAATTTGCTATAGCAAAATATATTCATTGTATTTTCCCCCAAAATGACACAATATATCATTTTTTGTGGGGCTTCCTTGTGGCTCAGAGGGTAAAGAATCTGCCTGTTATGCATGAGAATCAGTTTTGATGCCTGGCTTGGGAAGATTCTTGGAGAAGGGAATGACTACTCACTCCAGTATTCTTGCCTGGAGAATGCCATGGACAGAGGAGCCTGGTGGGCTACAGTCCATGGGTCGCAAAGAGTGTGTCTATATTCTTTTAGGTATGACAATAGAATGCTAAACTTCTTGGAAAGCAAGTTATAAGTTTATATTTTACCAGATAATATTGAGAATTTAATTTCTAAACTCTTATTTTCTTTTCTTCTTTGATATATTTTAAGGTGGCAAAAATTGTTTTTTTTTTTCCACTACCAACAAAAATAATGCTGTTCCATCCTCTGTGGAACAGTTGTCTGCTTCCATTTCCGTGTTCTTCCAAAGTCAACATATTTCCCCATGTGTGAAGATGGCAGATCCTGTTCAACTGGTAGAAGAAAAAAAAGTATCTTTCAACATTCATTGTTGCTCTGCCTAATTTTCTGTTCACCCTGGGTGGAGGGCAAATCTCAGTAGTCAGAATTGCCAGAAGGACCTATGTCCACTTGGTTTATATGTAAGACTCAAATGAAAGGTGCAAGAAACGGACAACCAAACTAAATCAAAACCATAGCAAAAATCACAGAAGACATCAAAGTAAGCAGTTTTTAGAAAACAAGCTGACAAATTGAATTTGTCTTGCCCTATTTCCTTTCATGAATACCACTATCCCCTTTGGTCATTCAGGGTCATTATAGCTTTTCTTCAGTGTGTTAGGGATTGTAGAATCCAAAACTCTCAAAATTCAGTGAGGATCCTAAATGGTACTGATTGTGTTTGCTTGGGCTGCTCTGCCAAAATACTGCAGATTGAGTGGTTTAAAAACCGAAGTTTACTCTCTCACAGCTCTCAAGACTAGATGTCCAAGGTGGAGATATAGGATTGGATAGTTTTTCATCCCTCTTGGCATGTAGGCGTTCACCTTCTTGCTGTGTCCCCATGTGGTCTTCCATCTGTGGACACACATCCCCTGTGTCTCTTTAAATGAAGAGAACTTATAAGGACACTAACCACATTGGATTAGGCCCCTACCCTAAAAGCCTCATAAGCGAAGTTGCTCAGTTGTGTCAGACTCTTTGCGACCCCATGGACTATAGCCTATCAGGCTCCTCCATCCATGGGATTTTCCAGGCATGAGTGCTGGAGAGGATTGCCATTTCCTTCTCCAGGGGATCTTCCCGACCCAGGAATCAAACCCGGGTCTCCCACATTGCAGGCAGACGCTTTACTGTCTGAGCCATTCATTACCTCTTGAAAGACCATGTCTGCAAATATGAAGACATCCTGAGGTATTCAGATTTGGCATTTCAACAGGACTTCAGGAGGACACAATCCATCCTACCAGTTGTAAAGAGCTAACAGCAATTACATATCACCATCAATTAATATTTTCTGAGCGCCTGCTATGCTCAAATCATCTGAACGGTAAAGTATGTGGGAAAGCAGAGTGAAAATAGAGCTGAAAAGTCCAACTTATTCCTTTTCTCCTTTCTCTCCTCCATTTGGCTATATAGGATAGATGTGGAATTATTATCTCAACTCTCCTGTAAAGTGAAACTGTTAGCTGCTAAGTCGTGTCTGACCCTTTGTGACCCCATGAACTATAGTCAGACAGACTCCTCCATCCATGGTATTTTCCAGGCAAGAATACTGGAGTGGGTTGCCATTCCCTTCTCCAGGTAATCTTCCTGACCCATGGACTGAACCCAGGTTACCTGCATTGCAGGCTGACTCTTTACCATCTGAGACACCCAGGGATTCCCAGGTGGCACTAGAGGTAAAGAACCTGCCTTGCCAACACAGGAAACTTAAGTGACATGGGTTCAGTCCCTGGGCCAGGAAGATCCCCTGGAGTAGGAAATGTCATCCCACTCCAGTATTCTTGCCTGGAGAATCCCATGGACAGGGGAGCCTGGTGGGCTACTGTCCATAGGGTTGCAAAAAGTCAGACACTATTAAAGCGACTTAGCACAGCACAGCTCTTCTATAAAACATCCAGGCCGAATTCAAAGCCACACCACACACCACAAGCCCTTATTAAAGAGTGTATCCTCAAAGAATCTTCTCTCAAGCAATCACCCAAAGAGCAGCTAAAAAAAAGGAGTATTAGGGAATGAGAGGGCTGGAGGAAAGCCATGCCATCCACTCATTCCTTAACTTCAGTCTTTTCCATCAAGCCAGTCATTTTAGGGCTCATCCTTGATGGTAATACCTTGATTTGTCAACATTAGTTCCTTAGCTTTTTACACAGGACCTTCAAGAAATTGCTCCATGTGAAATTTAATGTATTGCCTTTTTGGTGGGTGTGCTATTGAGTGCGTTTTCCTGTAGATTCATTTGTGTTCTCCCATAAAGAATCTCATATGGAAAATTAATTCAAAACTCAATGTTCAAAAATACTTATATCTCACTTGAGGATTGGAATTCTTTTTGTAAGATATGTAGAACTGATGGTATCTTTCTTTTTGGTACTTTTACTGCCAAAATAGAATTTGTTTTCCTTTAAAAAAAAAAACTTTATCGGAATAGAGTTTTGATTTACAATGTTGTGTTAATTTCAGATGTACAGCAAAGTAAAGAAGATATATATATTATATCTCCACTCTTTTGGATCCTTTTCTATATAGGTCATTGCAAAATATTGAGTAGAATTTAAGATAATTTATTTCTATCATTTCATTTTCTGTCCTAAGAAGATAATTCTAATCTATATTTTATTATAAATTAATTGATCATGTTCTTTTTGAAAACCATCTGAAATCAGAGAAATGAAGAGAGATAAATAATATTACTTCTTCTCCAAAGATACTTAAAATTATCTTTAGAATACAGAATTTTATTACAGATACTTGTTTGTTATCACAAAACTTCTAAAGGAGTAGGAGCTATCTATAGCTAATTGAAGAAAGCTTCACGGAAGAAGTGACATTTTTAGTAAAATATGAGGCATAGAAATATTAAATTAAAAACTTTAAGATCATTGTAAGTCCTTTTGAATCTTCTGAATTAAACTGGGGAGTCTAGTAACTCCCCCAAAAGATAGTTGAATAGTTCTTTATAATCTAATTTTTCAACTAAACCAAATGATAATCCTGTTTGTAACGGCTATTTTTCTTTTATCCATCAAAAAGACAGTCTCAGACTAGTGCATGGGCTCCTCACTTCTTTGGTATGCAGGCAGGATAAGGGTATTTTAGGATGTAATCAGCAAGGGTCTCTCATGAAATCATAGTCCAGCACCTACTGGACAGGGCTTTTTGAGACCTTGTCTGCCAAGTCACTTGATGTCACTTTTATCCTGCTTTCTTAGTTTTAGTAGGCACAAGCCCACCCTTATTTAAAGGAAGGGGAGTGTTGGAGACTTTTCAGACCCTCTTTTGAAGTCACCACATGTATTATGCTTTTCTTATTTGATAACTCTAGTGTTCAGATATTTTTACAAAATATTGGTATTACATGTATAATTTAAGGTAAACAGTAGTTATTGTTCATAAGAAATCTGTTAGAATCCTGATGGATTTTCTGTCATTGTTTCCTGCTGGAGACATTATTTATCTTTCTTATATGTACAACAAGCATAAATAAATACTAGGTAATTTTCTTGACTAAATAAAAAGGAGGATTAATTGCAGATGAAATGAGTCATGGGAGGCTTGACTATATCAAAACCAGCATTCACTGTACGTTTTTAGTATCTCTGGAATTGGAGTAAATCTTATAATTAATGGTTTATTTTAGTTGAACTGGGCTTCCCTGATAGCTCAGCTGGTAAAGAATCCATCTGCAATGCAGGAGACCCTGGTTTGATTCCTGGGTCGGAAAGATCCGCTGGAGAAGGGATAGGCTACCCACTCCAGTATTCTTGGGATTCCTTTGTGGCTCAGCTGGTAAAGAATCTGCCTGTGATGTGGGAGACCTGGGTTTGATTCCTGGGTTGAGAATATCCCCTAGAAAAGGGAAAGGCTACCCACTCCATTTCTGGCCTGGAGCATTCTATGGACTGTATAATCCATGGGGTCACAAAGAGTCAGACATGACTGAATGACTTTCACTCACTCACTTCACTCACTTAGTTGAACTGGTAGTAGATTTCCAGTTTTTGTGGTACATAAAACAATGACATGACTTATTATACATAGCGATTGAAATAGTTGTTATTCACAATTCCAGAATCGTTAGAGATACTTTGGATATGATAATATCCTCTATTTTGTAATATATTCCATATAACCAAAAATGAGGCCTGGGTCTTAGGTCTTACTTTAATCGCTCCTAGAAACCTGCTAACCCTTGGAAGTATTTACTTCCCCCTCAGTAATATACTCATTTCTTTAATTTGATTCTAGACTTCAAAGAGCAGCCAACAGTGCATTAGCTGTCAACTGAAAGGGCCCTTAATTGACTTGTTCCTATTGACTGAGATCCTAGAAGTCACCTCCATTAATGGTGCATCCTGATAGGAGACAAGGAGGAGGTGTGCCAGCACTGGAGTTGTGTCTAGATGTAGTGTATCACATTTTATTCCAATCACTTAGCTTTTCCTCCTGATTGCAACAAAGTGACTCTTGAAGAGGAAGCCCTGCATCATGTTAGCTGATGAAATATGTGCTTGGCTGGGAGCAATACAGCAACACATTTCTTGATAATGCTCCTGTCTCAAATCTTAGGTAAAATAATTAATCTTTGGGGTAATTAATAATATTGGAATTACCTTTAAGAGTGTTTATACTGCAATATATTTTAAATAGGATAGTTCACTAAATACTGTGTGTGTGTATAGACATATATATCTACAAACATAAATGTAGAATTATGGTTGTGCTCAAGTCGCTCAGCCATGTCTGATTCTTTGTGATCCCCTGGACTATAGTCCACCAGGCTCCTCTGTCTATGGAATTTTCCAAGCAAGAATGCTGGAGCGGGTTGCCATTTTTTACTCCAGGGGATCTTCCTGCATCTCTTGCCTTGGTAGGTAAATTCTTTACCAATGAGCACTCTGGGAAATCAAAAAAATGTATAATATAATATATATGTGTAATATACATATATTCAATTTTACTTAAAGAATTGCTTAATGTCTAGTATTTGGTGGATAAATAATGATTACTAATTATTATCCCTGCCCTTAGGTAGATTACTGTCAACTTCTTGCAATATCATTGGTTGCTTTCCACCTTTTATGCTGAGGAGACATAGCAACTGGTACATTGTAAGTCCTAAGTAAACACTGCTGCTGCTGCTGCTGCTGTAAGTCGCTTCAGTCATGTCCGACCGGGCTCCCCCGTCCCTGGGATTCTCCAGGCAAGAACCCTGGAGTGGGTTGCCTTTTCCTTCTCCAATGCATGAAAGTGAAAAGTGAAAGTGAAATCGCTCAGTCGTGTCTGACTCTTAGCGACCCCATGGATTGCAGCCTACCAGGCTCCGCCGTCCATGGGATTTTCCAGGCAAGAGTACTGGAGTGGGGTGCCACTAGCTAATTTTTTTTCACTTCTTATTTAGAAATGTATGGACAAAATGGTTAATCGATGTTTTCAACTGGTCATTTTATCTAATGTTTAAAATACAAAGCATTCTTAAATGGCACATTCCTACTCACAAACCAAAATTACCACTTTCATATATTTTCCTATTGTAGAATATCTTTCAGAATAATTAAATGACCTTTGTGGGCACTCATGAAACAGAAAAAAATAATCTTGAAGGCAGGAAACTCATAGCCTTGCTTTATTTTTTGTTATGTACCCTGCAGAAAACCATAAACAGGAGAGTGGTTAATAAATATTATTCAGATTTGGGGATGTGAAATAGGAGATACAAGCATGAAATCCTGTTTTTATTGCTATCATTATGCTGATGATCCTCTGGCCACTTCTCTCTGGTCTGTGTAATTGCCAAGTTCTTCATATTTTATTCATTACAAGAGCTGCTCTGTGCCCACTCTTCTTATGCTGATGCCTTGCACTGTTTCCAACCCTTCCTAATGGGTGTGATCTGTGAGCTCCATCAACTTTCTGTCTGTGTCTTGTTCAGGCCTCTAATGAATATGAGACTTACAACCATCAGTTATGTACAGAAATAAATGAATAGGGGTTTGTTGTTGGTTCATTAGCACTGTGCAAAGCAAGCTCACTTTGTCTCCTTCATGTTCTCTTTGATGAATTTGCTGACTTATTATAATTTGAAAAACTTGCTCATGTAGACATTTACATAAAAGGTTCAGGTTAGGTCTTTCATTTTCTTTAATCTTCTTATCTTTGTTTATTTCTAACTTTCTGCAGTTTACATGGAATTTGTTTTAGTTGATTAAACAATAGAAAATGATAAAGTGCCTTACATCATCAGCATTCTCTCCCTCTGTTACAAGTTTTTCACACAAGAAGTCCCACAAAATATGTCATCCTCAGGAAGAGTTTATAATATAGTTGAAACATTCATGCTATAAACCTCAGTGGGTTAGTTGTTGCCTTGTTAAACAGTAACAAAGATTTAGAGGTGGTTTATCAACATCACTGATCACAATGGCATTTTGATCAGCAACACAACATTTACTTCTTTCTCACTTTATTTAACACACAATTATTGATTTATTGAGTGCCTTATTTCATAAAAGATCAGGAGCTATTGGGGAATATGAATATGTGAATACTTCTATGTGCATATTTTACATATATACACATAGGATAACAAGTAATAAATACTCTTCATGCTTTGTAAGAAATATTGGAACATACTGATGGAACTGTTGTGTCCACCAAACAACCCAGAAAAGAATGAAGGTCTGGGAAATCTAAACTTTTTAGACATTCATGTATAAATAATAGATGAAATATCTATGAAGAAAGACAAAGAAATGTTTCATATCTCCAAGCGTCAGGCCCATCAAAGAGTTGTGAGTGGGAAGGATTCTGGTGAAAACAGTTAAGGGGATGGATGAGTGGAAAGATCAATGAGTAGACATATAAAAGAATACAATAGATAGAGGACTAGTTTCATCATCTTCTCATCAAAGCAGATGCAAAGTGAGCATGGGAGACATTTGACATAGGAAGTGGAAAGGGCCATTTTTTTTTTTTTCTTTGTGAGACAGAGTAGAAGAAAATTAAGAGAATTTGAACTGACCCTCCCTCATCTTTCCAAAGTATGAAACAGAACTTGCTAAATAAAAGGAACTGCATGGGATGGAGATGAGGGCTAGAGAAGGATGGATAACTGTGGGAGATACTTCTCTGAGGGGCTAGAGAAACTGGAGATGATTCTCTGAGGAAGCTTCTAGGGGATTCAAGAGATGATTAGCAGCATCACATGCACACTAACCATTTTTCTATTAGACAAAGACAAAATATAAGGATTAGTTCATAAAAATTTCCGTGACCTTTTTCTCAGTTACAAGTTAAGCTTAATTTCTGTTGTATATTTTATTCATTTTCTCCTATCATGATATCTTTTGTTAGCTGGAACAAATACAACCTACTGTGTGTGTTTTTGTAATGGAAATAAATCTGAGGCTAAGCTTACTAGTACTAACAATCTGTATGTCATTAAATACAATTTTTTTTCAAAAATAAAAGGATTATTTTAGCAGTTTGAATATGAACCTTCTAACTAGTGATTCTAAAATTTTAGTGTGGAGTAGTTTAGCATCGCTTTATGAGTATGATAGAAACAGAGAATTGGGGACTTCACTCCCTAAGTGTCTGGGAAAAGCTGCAGTGAACCTATAATCTTAGAAGCACACCAGATTATTTTGATTAAAGTCAGACAGCAACTACATTTTGAGAAACTAGGATTTCTAGAGAGAAATCTCAGTAGGTTCCTGGTTATAAGATTGGCCTGTCACTTCCTTAGGTAGTTATTAAGCAAAATTATAGGAGTTTGGGTAAATCAGTCTTGGAAACAATGTTAATCATTAGAACACCTGTGTTTGCAGGCACTTTTGTTTGATTGTTAGATAAATAATAAATAGGAAAACAATGCAGTTTGAAATAGTCCTAAGATAGTGGGAATACATATGCAATAATACCCTGTAGTTTTACCAATAATTATTTGATGCATACTCATAATCTCAATTTAAGAACAATTTCTGTGAAGATTTATGATGTGTTTTTATTTCAGTCTATCATAGGATTAGGTTTTATAACATACAATAAAAACAGTATTGGAGTTTGACCCACAAGATCTAAATTCATCTTCCTATCTGTGTGATCTTGAAAAATGTACTAATCCTTTATTAGCTTCAATTTTTCTGTAAAATAAAAATGAAAAACTTCACAGAGCTGTTAGGAGAGCTAAATGACAAACAGTGTGAACCTGCTTCTGCAGGCTAATGATATGGAAAACCAACTTTATTTTGCTGGTTGGAAAACAGAAATGGCAAGTGTTTTCAATATAGGGATGAATTTGGAGTTTTCTCCACAACTGCCCTCTTCACTAAACATGAGCCTTTTTTTCTCCTGACTTTTCACATGTTGCTTAAAATTCTACTTCAAATTTATTTTATTCTAACTTGTATTAAAAGTGATTTTTAACTTTTTTCCTCATCTGCTACATTATGAGGATCCTAATGGCAGGGTTTATATTTGTTCTGTATTTTTATACTCTAACCAGACAAGTGTTTTGTCCAGACACTTTATGTCATTTGGTTAAATACACAAATGAATTGGTACATGGACACTTTTATGTTCTGTGATCTCTTTCTATGGCACATTTATAGGCATGATAGGTGTCATGCTCTGGGTCTATCACTAAAATGACACAAAATGCTTGATGTCTTCAATGATGGCATAAAATGCCAAAGATGCATATATTTCTATAAAGACTAAGTGCAGCATAATTATATGTGTTTCTGAAAAAAAAATTATAGGATTTGTGTGAAATCCTTCTATACTGATGTTTCTTTTCTTTTTTATTAATAGCATTTAGTTATTTTTTGATTCACCAAATATTTAATTCTTTGCACAAATCAGGAACATTCTACATGCTGAAGATATAGTAGTGGACAAGATTTAAAAGCTCTTGCCACAATTCTAATGACATATGAGGACTGTGTTAAACAAATGAACAACAAACAAACAAAAGTATGATTTCAGGCGGTCATAAGTACACCTGAAAAAATAGTGGAGTGACTTTTCAGTAATGTAAATAAGGTCAACTGGGAAAGGGTGAGATTTAATTTCAGGATCAAATTTCAGAACATGACAGAATATGTCAGCCACTGTAAAAACCCATGAGAAGCTGGATTTGGGTAGAGACAGCAAACCTGAAAGATTTTAATCAGAGAGACAAATTATCTGATGCAGACTGTTGACCCTGTTTCATGCTATAAGAATACCTTTTATGACATGGAACAAGAGCATATTGTTATCACCTACAACAGAACACTGTGGCTTTGGGAAAGGTCTGCCACTGACTCCTGTGTGACCTTGGACAAGTAATACAACATCTGTCTAATAGCTCTGTTTCCTCATCTGCAAAATTATATAATGTTGATTGAAGTAGGATATAGGAAGTGAATATAACTTCCTGGAATAGTTAAATGCTCAGTTGGTGCTGGATTTCTTAAAAATGAGGACTATTAATAAAAAATAGACACATGAGCCTTCAATTCAGTTCAGTTCAGTCATGTCTGACTCTTTGTGACGCCATGGACTGCAGCATGCCAGGCTTCCCTATCTATCACCAACTCCCAGAGCTTACTCAAACTCATGTCCATTAAGTCAGTTATGCCGTCCAACCATTACATCCTCTGCCCTTCTTCTCCTGTCTTCAATCTTTCCCAGCATCAGGGTCTTTTCCAATGAGTGGCTCTTGGCATCAGGTAGCCAAAGTATTGGAGTTTCAGCTTCAGCATCAGTCCTTCCAATGAATATTCAGGACTGATTTCCTTTAGGATTGACTGGTTCGATCTCTTTGCAGTCCAAGGGACTCTCAAGCTTCTTCTCCATCACCACAGTTCAAAAGCATCAATTCTTTGGCACTCAGCTTTCTTTATAGTGCAACTCTTACATCCATATATGACTACTGGAAAATCTATAGCTTTGACTAGACAGACCTTTGTTGGCAAAGTAATGTCTCTGTTTTTTAATATGTTATCTAGGTTGGTCATAGCTTTTCTTCCAAGGAGCAAGCATCTTTTAGTTTCATGGCTGCAATCATCATTTGCACTGATTTTGGAGCCCAAGAAAACAAAGCTTCTCATTGTTTTCATTTTTTCCCCATCTATTTGACATGAAGTGATGGGTCCAGATGCCATGATCTTAGTTTACTGAATGTTGAGTTTTAAGCCAACATTTTCACTCTCCTCTTTCACTTTCATCAAGAGGCTCTTTAGTTCTTCTTTACTTTCTGCCATGAGGGTGATGTCATCTGCATATCTGAGGTTACTGATATTTCTCCTGGCAATCTTGATACCAACTTGTGCTTCCTCCAGCCTGGCATTTCACATGATGTACTCTGCATATAAGTTAAATAAGCAGGGTGACAATATACAGCCTTGATGTACTACTTTCCCAATTTGGAACCAGTCTTGTTCCATGTCCAGTTCTAACTGTTGCTTCTTGACGTGCATACAGATTTCTCAGGAGGCAAGTAAGGTGGTCTGGTGTTCCCATGTCTTTAAGAATGTTCCACAGTTTGTTGTGATCCACAGAATCAAAGGCTTTAGCATAGTCAATAAAGCAGAAATAGATGTTTTTCTGGAACTCTCTTGCTTTTTTGATGATCCAACAGATGTTGGCAATTTGATCTCTGGTTCCTCTGCCTTTTCTAAATCCAGCTTGAACATCCAGAAGTTCACGGTTCATGTACTGTTGAAGCCTGACTTGGAGAACTTTGAGCATTACTTTGCTAGCATGTGAGATGTGTGCAATTGTACAGTATTTTGAACATTCTTTGGCATTGCCTTTCTTTGGGATTGGAATGAAAACTGACCTTTTCCAGTCCTGTGGACACTGCTGAGTTTTCCAGATTTGCTGGCATATTGAGTTCAGCACTTTCACAGCATTATCGTTTAGGATTTGAAATGGCTCAACTGGAATTCCATCACCTCGACTAGCTTTTTTTGTAGTGATGCTTCCTAAAGCCCAGTTTCGCATTCCAGGATGTCTGGCTCTAGGTGAGTGATCACACCATTATTGTTATCTTGTATAGTTCTTCTGTGTATTCTTGCCCCCTCTTCTTAATATCTTCTGCTTCTGTTAGGTGCATACCATTTCTGTCCTTTATTGTGCCCGTATAACCCAGGGATCAAACCCAGGTTTCCCTCACTGCAGGCAGATTCTTTAACAGCTGAGCCACAAGGGAAGCTTCGTGAGTCTTAATAGACAGATTTTTTTTTTTCTTGCAATTCTTTCTTTCTGAGCATGTGCAGACATTATCTTATTTTCTAAATTTGTTTCCTATTCATTAATTATTTAGTATGTTGATCAATATTGGTTAACTCATACTAAGCTTCTCCCCAAGTCTTTGGGTCTTAACACAATGACGGTTTCTTTCTTCTCACATTAGTTTGATGTGTTTACAGAAATCCCCCACCATTCTTGTCACCCCACTTCTAGAAACTACTGCTTTCAAGTTTGTCCTATCAGAGAAATTGTGTAACAAACTAAAGGTCACATTGCCATGATACAGTGTTCATTTAGTACTATCAGTTCTTATTAATTTATAACAATTGCCATTTTCACTAGCTGACATTTTTCCCTGAAAGACTCACATTATCTTCATATGTTTTTAGGACATTAAAAAGTCAGAAGGTCTGTGAGTTTTGGGGAAGATAGTTGTTCAGGACATGAGGGTTTCAGGGACTCAGAGCCTTGAGTCCAGATTTGCCTTCAGTGACTATGTGACTTTGAACAAGTTGTTTAACCTTGCTAGGATTCTTCATTACAACTCTTCCAATAAAATATACTATCAAAATGCCAAGAGTCATTATATTCTTCCACAAAATTAAAACAATGCAGATAGAATCATTTAAATGAATCATTTTGTCTACCTCTTTGCCTCAACATGAAGGATCCCTATGGCACATTCTAGAGTGGTTTGTTCAGTTTAGGTTGAAATGACCTCGGCAAAGTGACTTTTATCATTTGTTTTGAGAGGCGGTATCATTAATCTTTTCTGCACACCCCTCCTTTTGGGGCTCACTTCAATTAAATAGGCAGGGAGAAGAGAATGTTGAACAACATTATAAAAATGTTAATTTCTAATGTCACTGACTAGCTCTTAATCACACTATTAGACATATGTTCTGGTTTAATGATCCTGACCAGCAAGCAGTAAGACCAAGATTGACTTTGATGAATGCCTAACATTATTTTGTGATATGGATGAGGTTGTTTTTCTTTCTGTCTAAATGTTTTCTTATAGATTACATTCTTTTTAGAAAGAAAGATAATGTGAAAGACTTTGGTTTTCAGAATCTTTTTTACTAAATCAGCATTTTGATGTTTTGATCATAAAATGAAACATTTGGGTGTGATCACTGTAACTATTTGTCCTTACAATTTTGGTGGCTCCTTCCTCTTATTTTTAAGCTCAAAAATGCTTTAAATATCATCAGTGAAATAACATATCTTTAGTTTGTACAGAAATCTCATTATTTCAAACAGTTGCTTCCTAATGATGCTGTAGGGAAAATTGGATTCCTTTCCTTGTGTCTGTTGTTCATATCTTTTTCTTTGGTGGTACCATTTGCTGAAGTCCCCACAACACCAAGCCTCCAGTCAAATTTTACCATTTCCATTTTCATGAACTTAAACAATTTCTGTGAAACATTTTTCAGGAATCTTGGACAGAATTTATGGTTTCTTCTTGTGGACTTTCCTACCATTTTATTAATTGCTATATTTTGACTCTAAACTCATTTTGACTTGCATTTCTTTTAATTGTGTATATAACATTCTTCCCTAAATGTTATGCACCCCCTTGGGACAGTGAAAGTCTATTGAACTTTATATAATTAGGATATATCCCCTTGACGTTTACAGCATAGATTTAAGAAATAATTGAATGGAATGATTATATATAATATAATGTAGTGCACACTAATAATTTATATCATTTTATTTAATCATATTGTTTTATGAATCATGTCTATTTACATATGTGTGTATATACAGTGGCTTCCCTGGTGACTCAGTCGGTAAACAATCTGCCTGAAGCGCAGGAGACCACCTCCATCCCAGATACATATATGCATATATAAAGCTTAATTCTTACATCACCTATGGGTGGAGGCTGTGGCAGGTGACAGCCAGTGATCAGCCATGGGAATAGTTTCTCCAAAGTTCTATGAAGAACTTCAAAGTAACGCATGAGTGAGAGCATTGAAACAAGAGCTGAGACTGATGACTGTTGGGGGAAACTGCTCTCTAAATTGCAGAAAGATCCAAGCAACATGTTTGAAGGGGGCAAAGGTGGCCTGAGAGTCAGGGTTATGCTACCAATAATTGGAACTGAGTTGGGACGGACTAGGAGTAACTAATTCCCAGATTAGATTCAAGTAAGGAACATGTGAGAGTAAAGAAAGGTACTTCCTGAGCAGCTGCTAAAATGTCTGCTCTGACTGCTTCCATTTATGCTTCAGAAGATAGAAAATTAGTTGGGCCATAACAGAACTGATGTTTCTCTGTATTTTCCTCATCCTCTGGTGTGCCTCTTTATTCATGTTGCCAACCAAATTGCAATTGAAAGGAGGACCATTGTTGATTATTGTGTTTACTTCTGCATCATCCAACAGAATTTTTGAATGTCGTTGATATTTGATTTGTATTTGATCAGCGATTGTCACAATAATGCTATGCTGCCTGTTGCCAAACTCAGTGGCATGCAATGCTCAGGACTGATGCTCACAGGTCTGAGTGTCACACACGACAGGTGTTCCATGTGCCACATCCCGAGGTCCCCCTGGAGAGGCTGTGATCATCTCAAATATGTTCTCCCGCCATGTCAGAGACACCCCGCTCCCAGGAGCAGTGGAAACATGCATGCTTCTTAAGGTCTAGACTCAAAGCTGATATAACCTCATTGTTTTAAAAAAAATATTTCTAAATGGAAGATAATTGCTTTACAATATTGTGTTGATTTCTGTCATACATAAGCATGAATCCATCATAGGTATACATATGTCCCCTCCATCTTGAACCTCCCTCCCACCTCTCACCCCATCCCACCCTTGTTCCAGGGACCAAAGCAAGTAGCAAGATGAAGACATCAATGAGGCAGGGATATTTAGCACTTGCAAGAGCCCCATGATACCACATGCTGTGAATCCAACCTCTTCAATGCCCAAAATGTGGAGAAGGGGTGCCAATTCTCTTCCTGACTACATCATTAATTAGGGCCTTGAATGAAGGCAAATCAGTCACCCTTTTTAATCCTCAGTTTCTCCATTTGTTGTATTTCAACTTGTACTCTACAGGGGAATAAGCACAAACATGGGACATCTAAGAAGATAATTGGTGGTAGTTTAGCTGCTAAATTGTGTCTGACTCTTGTGACCCCATGGACTGTAGCCTGCCAGGCTCCTCTGCCCATGGGATTCTCCAGGCAAGAATACTGTAGTGGGCTGCCATTTCCTTCTCCAGGGGAAATCTTCCCAACCCAGGGAATGAACCCAGGTCTCCTGCATTGCAGGCAGATTCTTTACCGACTGAGCTACAAGGGAAGGCCAAAATTAAACCGTAATTTTAAGTTCCTGATTTCAAATTTGTGTGTGTTTTGTCTTTATTTCCTATGTTTCCCATCCTTAAATTTTTGCTCATTGGTATTCAATCAGTCAAAACAATTTGCAAATTTTATAATGATTTCCATATATGAGGAGGGGACCCAAGTTTCACTGGTACAGGCACTGATAGATTCCAAGCAAAACAAAATCTTGGGATGCTAATGGCGCCTCTAGGGGAATAAGGTACCAAATAAGAGCTAGTGAAACTACTAAAAGGCAACATTTGCACCAGCTTGCATGCACAAGATGGTTGTTCAGAACTAAGACTGCTGATAATAACACTATTAATATGATTGCAACCTTAGTTTAGCTTACAAATAAAAATAATCCATGATGACATTGAACTTCACTATGATCAAGATTCTACACAATGGAGGAGAGGTTTGGACAGTGCCAAGAGAGAGAAGTGGAGAGATTTCTTCCCATTTTTTTGTACTTAAAGCCAACTTGGGAAAACTTATTCAAACACACAAGGTTTTTTTGGTTTGTTTTTACTTTTGGCTCCTCTGAGTCATCACTGCTGTACACAGGAGTACCGGCAAGCAGAAGCTACCCTTCATTTTTGTCCATGGGTTTCTCATTATGGGTGTTTCTCTTATTGGGGAGCACAGGCTCTAGGCACATGGGCTTCAGAAGTTGCAGCACGCAGGCTCAGTAGTTGTGGCCCATGGGCTTAGTAGCCCTGCAGAATGTGAAATCTTCCTGGACTAGGGATCAAACTCATGTCCCCTGCATTGGCAGGATGATTCTTATCCACTATACCACCAGGAAAGTCTAAACACACAATGTTTTACCCCTACGTTACCTGGACTCACACACTGGAATGATCCACTTAAGCTTACCCCAGGCCTGAAAATGCATTTTGCTCTAAATAAACCCACTTGAATACGGCTTATCTGAGCTAGTGGTCAGAAAGAAAGCAGTTCATTAGAACTAGTGTCCAATGATTTACAGCTGATTGGAACAAAGTAAAATGGATTTAGAATTATTCTTTAAAAAGAAGACGGTGGTTAACAGACATCTCTAACTGGAATTCTAATTTAAAAGGTAATAAATGTAATTGAAACATTTTATTTTATTTTTTTCTTGTGTACATAATTTTATTCAGAGCAGTTCTGTGAGGTTAGAAATGCAAGAATTATTTTGTTTGTTTTTAATTGAATGATAATTGCTTTACAATATTGTGTTGGTTTCTGCCATATATCCACATGAGTATACCTATGGGAATTGAAACATTTTAGAGTGAAGAGTAGTATTTTTCAGGTGAGGACAGTCCTTCAGTCTGTCCCCAACTCAGCATCCCTAAGATGCTTTTGGTTTTCATAGTACCCATTTTATCTTTTTCTCATTACTTGAAGTTTCTTGGAAGCTCTAGATTGTCGTTCTCTTCCTATTTGCCTCAGTGATTTCCATAAGGATATTTGCAGTTAATCCAATTCAGAGAAAGTTGTTTCTATTTGTATACATGAATAATTTATAAATTATATATCTGTACATCAGGAGTTGTATATTAAATCAAATCTTGACAAGGCAATATTCTAAGCTAATATCATTCTCAGATAAATGTTATTATTCTGTTTAAAATGATAAATCATGAAAATAGCTTTCAATAATCATTTCTTTCGTTTTCAAAAGATAAATACACATTAAGTGTCTATTGTATGCCAAACAGAAACAGATCAGCTATTCCCAAAAAGAACCTAAGCCTAACCTCTTTCAACCTAAGGTATTAACACCTACATCTCTGCCTATATATATCTGTTGTTTTGGATGTATTATCATCTTCTGGATAATATTTTTATCTGCTTAAATTTTTCAATTATAGAGGATAACTTCAACATATATTACTAAACTTTGCAAAGGAAAAAAAAATGACAAGGACAAGACTCAAAAAAAAGTTTTCTATTAATTACATAAACCACAAATTAGAGGTTACATACTAGCTTTGTATGGGTTAGATATGACATACAAAGGGATTTCATTGACCCATGCAGTATTGACTTTCATAATATTTTTTGTCCAAATCTTTGTACTTGAAATATTATGACTTTTTAAAAAATTCAAAAGATATGATAACCTTGGAGCTAGTCTTTGTCATGTCAGAAATCAGTGGGGGGTAAAACAGAGCCATCCTGTCCTCTGAGCCGACATTCCCTCCCCAACTTTCATGTGTACCCCTCCCCACTGAGAACTAAGTTCAGGCTAATTTTGGCCCTCATGCTATTGTTTATCCTTTTGTAACTTAAAAAAAAATTGATTTTTGTATATATTCAATTTTGTTGGTCTAAAATCTAGCCCAGTATACTCAATTGTGATATGCCTGCCAGATTTGATTAGCATCTGAGCTTGTGACTCTGAGTCTGAACACTGTGAAAACTCAATATTCTTCTCTAGAGATACTTTTGACAAAAGTGTATATATATGTGTACGGATATCTCTCTCTCTATATATATGTGTGTGTGTGTGTGTGTGTGTGTGTATATAGAGAGAGAGACAGGGAGAGAGAGCGAGCGAGTGAGACCAAGAAAGAGGAAAGTGAAAAAGAGATAGGAAAAATGAAAAAAAAAAGGAAGAAAGAAAGGGGAAGAAAAACAGAAGGGAAGAGAGGAAAGAAGGAAGAGAGGGAGGGAGGGAAATATGTGTGTGTGTGTATATATACACACACACACTATATATGTATATCCTTTGCTCTCTTCCTTCCTTGCTTGCTTTTCTTCTGTTCTTTCTTCCCCCTTTTCCTTCCTTTTTTTTCTTTTTTCCTATCTCTTTCTTTCTCTCTTTCCTTGCATCTCTCTCTATATGTGTGTGTGTATGTATGTATACACATAGATATCTATACACAAATACTCATATAAATACTTTCATGAAATGTATTTGTACGCATGTACATTCAATGTATATATATTCTTCAAGACATTTTCATCTCAGTTTCTGTGACACCATCTGTGCTATGTCAAGCTTGCTCCATTCTGACTTGTGAAGCATCTTGTTTTTCAGATGGAACTCCATTGACCTGGTGGATTGGGCGGTCCAATGAAAGGCAACCCTACTGGGGAGGCGCCCCTCCTGGAGTTCAGCAATGCGACTGTGGCCTGGATGAGAGCTGCCTGGACATTCGACACTTTTGCAATTGTGACGCTGACAAGGATGAATGGTAATGGGGATGCTGATCTCTCTGCACTTGTGGAGGAAGCCCACTAAGAGATGCATAGAATATCCCATAAAATAAAGGGACATGAACGAGAAATTCCATATGAACTAGGGCTTCTTAATGATGGTGATCGTTTTTAACTCTGGAAATTGCCAGTCCTAGTACTTTTAGGGCTATTACTAAAGTTTGTAACATAAAGCATGTGGCAACACCATCATCTTATATTCTCAACATTCCATTTTCAATGTGAGAACGAAATGTAATATTTAGCTTTGCAATTTAGCTGGCATTTCTATAATGTGTAGAATATAGGCTTTGGGAAAAAATATGGGAGATAGGGATGTGTGATTATACAGACTGTTTCTTTATCGTTGCATTGTCTCACTGATGAATGACCCAGCCACCAGCCAACCCTATTATTGCCAGTAAAAATAGAGAATTTGTGCTTATTGAACATCGATTTAACCTTCATAACAACCCATTAATTCTTTTGTATTTTTTATCAAAGTACAGTTGGTTTAAAATGTAGTGGTAGTTTCAGTACAGTACACACAGGCGTACATACACACACATACATCTTTTTCAGATTCTATTTCCTTATAGATTATTACAAGTTATTGACTATAGTTTCCTGTAATATACAGTAGATCCTTTTTATGATTAAAAAAATTTATATTGGAGTGCACTTGATCTACAATGTTGTGTTAGTTTCAAGTGTATAGCAAAGTGATATAGTTATACATATTTTTTTTTTTTGAACTTTGCTCAATTGTGTCTGACTCTTTGTGACCCCATGGACTGTGTAGTCCATGGAATTCTCCAGGCCAGAATACTAGAGGTGGTAGCTGTTCCCTTCTCCAGGGGACCTTCTCAACCCAGGGACCGTTTGAACCCAGGTCTCCCGCATTGCTGGTGGATTCTTTACCAGCTGAGCCACCAGGGAAAAGCCCCAGATATACATAAACATATAGCTATTATTTTTCAGGTTCTTTTTCATTCAGGTTATTACAGGATACTGAGTAGAGTTCCCTGACCTATACAGTAGTTATTTATTGGTTATCCATTTTATATATAATAGTGTGTATCCATTGATCCCAAACTCCTAATTTATCCTTTCCCCCTTTCCTCTTCAGTAATCATAAATTTTACAAAGAAAGCAAACATATTAATTTTTTATGATCCTCTCACTTTGGCATCTTACAGTTGAGGAATGTAGATTACAGAGAAATTAAATTATTTTCTCACTCATCTATTAAAAGGGAGATCCAGAATTTGAACTCCCCAATACCAGGTTACTTTTGTAGATAAATTTAGTTTTTAGTTCTCATGGCCATGACATCTACTTTTCCTTTGCCCTCCTATTCAATTGCTTGTTTTTTCACTGTAGTGATGATGCAAATATGCACAGAACATTTCCAAAGACAGTTTGGTTTTGAAAAATTTAAGACCTTCTTTGGTTTTGGTTTTGTAAATTGTGCTTGCTTCATCAAGTACTGCTCAAGTATAGTTAAGAATTTCTGTGTCAAACTGCTCCCAACCTAGTGCCAATGACTTTTAAATGTTTTTCTTTCACTGTTTTAGTTGATAACACCAAGGACTGTTTCAGATAAAATTTTAGGTCTGCTTTAAACCTTAGTTCAGTGAGGAAAAGATCAAACATATGGCTCCATCAGGCTCCACTAAATGGTCCATGGTTTCGGAATGTTTTAGGCTGCTTGGGTCCTGAGTCATGTCACCTGGGTCCCTTCTCCTAACATGGCAAATCAGATAAAGTTAACTATATGTCTCCATTCTTTGGGGTCTCCACTCTATCTGCAGAGCCTTCTATCTCATCTTATAGATCTGCAAATAAAAAACAACTCTCCTTCTTTTTGAATATTGAGTCTCTTTTAACATTACTTCCCCAAAGTCTTATCCTTTGTACAGTATAAGTTGATGGTAGCTAGCTGAATAGATGAATGTAATAGACCTTTGAGGAGAAGTGATCCCAAAATGGCAACTACAAGCTTGAGAGACATGTGAAAAAGTGACATGATTGTGTGGCCAGGGAAACATAATCAAAATCCTCTGCAACCAGCAGTTTGATTCACTCATTATATTTTGATTCTTTAACTTTCTTTTGCTGTGTGCTGACATTAGAAATGTATGAATTTATAGACTTACGTGCAAACACCTTTGTTTTATTCTGTATCATCAGAGAAGATAGTAAGGGGGGTTAGAATGTAAAGAGTCATTGAGAAAGGAAAGTGTTTCTCCTGAGTGCCTTCAATTTTCTTTTCTTTTTTTTTTTTTTGGTTGAATGCTTAATCTTCACTCACTTTTTCCTTTGGTGAAGCCCTTCCCATACCGAATGCTGCCTTAGTGCCATCCCTTGCTAGGGAACAAATGACCAGAGCTGGACTTAATTTACTAAACACTGAGGGAGAGAATCACATCACATCACTTAAAAGTGGAAAATTAGACTATCAAGTATTGAAGTGCCTCTACCCTCCCTTCTCCAGGACTTTCCATCAATCATTTCATCTACTCTCATTCCAGAATCTCCTTCCTTTGACCTTCTCACTTGTGCACTAGCCTTTGAAGCCCTCCTCTTGACTTAACTTCATCATCAAGGCTCAGGAAAACTTTTCCTCAACTCTGGTGCCGTCATACCTCCACCAACTTAAGTTATGGCATATTTCATAACCTTTTACTGTCCCTTTAAAGTCAGGGGGGAAAGTTTTATCATGTGCCATTTTATGTGGCAAGTAACCTTGATTACAGCATAAACATTTAATTTTAGATGTAGGTTTTGTTCAACAATTAACCTATGAAGGATCAAGAGAATGTCCTAGAGTTATGTTGAGCATCTCATATATAGATTATATATATTTAATATATAGTATATATATAAAATACTAAGAACCTTTCAGGATGTGATAGGTAACATTGTTAAGTGACAATATTATCTAGGGGTTGCAATATAGTAAATCACTATATACTAAATGAAATTCTTGCCCAAATTAGCTTTCTGATTCACTTTTCCAACTCAGGTGAAATTAGGAATTTCCTTCTATCATTCTCATAAGAGAGTAGATCCTAATTTTTTTGGCCCTGTGGCATGTAGGATCTTAGTTCCCTGACCAGCTATTGAATCTGTGTCCCCAGCTTTGGAAACAGAGTCTTAACCACTGGATTACCAGGCAAGTCCCAGCAGATTCTGATTTAACTCTTCTAGATTTCATTTTCTTAGGACAAGCTATAATCTGTCATCAGTGATTCTGGGAAATAATTTGTTATACAGGCAACTGTGCATACTGTTCCATCTGACATTTACTCTTAAATCATTTGTCGAAAGAATGCCTACTCTGGGCAGTTAGACAGTCTGCTTTACAGAGAAAGCCAGGGGCATATAATTCTTACCCTTGAGGAACTTTCAGGGCAGTGGAATAGTAGAGGCTAATTATTTAGCAATAAATGCATTAGTGTGATAAGTTTCATTATACATATAAGCACAGGTTTGTCAGACTTAGGATGCACTTGGGCTGGGATAGTTTAATTTCAAGGAAAATTATAGGTAAGTTTTGAAGAACCAGAAAAAGTAACTAAAGGTAGTATAGTACAGTTAAGTGCTACCATTTATTCAGACATAGAAATGTAATAATATAAAAATTGCTACTTCTTCAAAATACAAGTATCTTAGTGTAGTTTTTGCAGTTTTCATGTGTGCAGTTTACACGATATGTAGACAGGGAAGAAGATCAAATCCAGATCATGAAGCTCATTGTATGTGAAATAACAATGAAACAGCTTTGTCTATAACAGGGATTGTGGACGTGGAATATACACTCAGAATGAAACCTGGCATAGCTTTTTTGAAATGTGTTCATTATTATTTAAAGTACGAAATCTAACACCATTGGGGAATAATCATGTTCCTTAACATTCCTCCAACCTGATTCTTAGATAACATGTGGTCAAGCCGGCTTTCCTTGCATTTCAAATTTTTGTTTCAGACAGGCGTGTTCCTTTTGGTGTCTGAGTGTTTGTAAGAAAGCTCAAACATTTTTACCTCATAAACTTCCCTTAAGTTTCTGCTCTTGGTAAAGTTAGTCAGAATTCTGACTTGGGGTGGTATAGCATTTAGTAGATAGCACAATGATATATTACAAGTCCTAGATAATATTGTCTTCCAAAAATGTCAAGTGTCAGAGAAAGACAAATATCATAAGATATTGTTTATATGTGAAATCTGAAAAAAATGGCACAAATAACCTTATTTATAAAGAGAAACAGATCTAGAAAACAGATCTAGAAAACAAACTTATAGTTGCCAAAGGGGAAAGGTGGTGGAGGGATAAATTATGGGTCTGGAATTAACATATACACACTACCATATATAAAATAGGTAATCAGCAAGGACCTACCATATAGCACAGTGAACTATACTCTGTAATAACTTATAAAGGAAACGGATACCCTATAATAACCTATAGTGGAAACAAATCTAAAAAAGAATATCTGTATCTATATATATCACTGAATTACTTTGCTGTACAACTAAAAGTCTCTTGATGAAAGTGAAAGAGGAGAGTGAAAAAGTTGGCTTAAAGTTCAACATTCAGAAAACGAAGATCATGGCATCTGGTCCCATCACTTCATGGTAGATAGATGGGGAAACAGTGGAAACAGTGTCAGACTTTATTTTTGGGGGACTCCAAAATCACTGCAGATGGTGATTGCAGCCATGAAATTAAGACATTTACTCCTTGGAAGGAAAGTTATGACCAACCTAGATAGCATATTCAAAAGCAGAGACATTACTTTGCCAACAAAGGTGCATCTAGTCAAGGCTATGGTTTTTCCTGTGGTCAGGTATGGATGTGAGAGTTGGACTGTGAAGAAAGCTGAGCACTGAAGAACTGATGCTTTTGAACTGTGGTGTTGGAGAAGACTTTTGAGAGTCCCTTGGACTGCAAGGAGATCCAACCAGTCCATCCTAAAGGAGATCAGTCCTGGGTGTCTATTGGAAGGACTGATGCTGAAGCTGAAACTCCAATACTTTGGCCACCTCATGCGAAGAGTTGACTCATTGGAAAATATCCTAATGCTGGGAGGAATTGGGGGCAGGAGGAAACGGGGACGACAGAGGATGAGATGGCTGGATGGCATCACCGACTCGATGGACATGAGTTTGAGTGAACTCCGGGAGTTGGTGATGGACAGGGAGGCCTGGCGTGCTGTGATTCATGGTGTCTCAAAGAGTCGGACATGACTGAGTGGCTGAATTGAACTGAACTGAACTGAACAACTAAAAGTAACACAACATTGTGAATCAACTATATTTGAATACATTTTATATTTATTTCATTGGAGGATAATTACTTTATAGTACTATGATGTTTTTTGCAATACATCAACATGAATTTGTCCCCCCATCCTGCACCCTCTTCTACCTCCCTCACCACCCTATACCTCTAGGCTGACTCAGAGCACTGGTTTTGGGTGCCCTGCTTCATGGATCAAACTTGATTTTTAAAAGTATCATAAAACAAAATTAAATTAAAAATAAAAGAAATGGGGGAAAAGTCTCATATACTGAAGTCTTCTTAGCATTGTATACACTATATCTCATATAATTATCTCAACAACACTTGGGGTTGGTTTTATTATCTCTTTGCCTCAGAAAAGGAAACCAAGGCTCTGAAATGCTAAGCGTCATGGATAAAGTCTAAGGGGCTAGAGTGGGAAATTCCAGCTGGGTAGAAATCTGTACCCTTGCTGACTGCATCCAAGGAGTTGCTGAGTTTGCATTTTGTATAGCAGCCAGTGAGGATGCCAAAGAGACCCCTCCCAGGACATCTCAAATCATAATCACTGCAAGGCATTTTTTGCTTTCTGCTAAGCCAAGTAGAGCCTCAACTGTCTTCCAAGACTCTAGTAATTGATATTTTATTCTGTTTTGAGCAACCTCTGTAAGTGAGTTACTTGCTATCATATATTTCAATGTTGTTGTTGTCTGGTCATTAAGTCATGTCAGACTCTTTGCAACCACATAGACTGCAGCAACACCAGGATTCCCTGTCCTTCACCATCTCCTGCAGTTTGCTCAAACTCATGTCCATTGAGTCAGTGGTGCCATCTAGCCATCTCATCCTCTGTCATCCCCCTCTCCTCCCGCCTTCAATCTTTACCAGCATCAGGGTCTATTTCAATGAGTCGGCTCTTTGCATCAGGTGGCCAAAGTATTCTAGCTTCAGCATCTGTCCTTCCCATAAATATTCAGGGTTGATTTCCTTTGATGAGGTTTGATGGGTGCCAAGTGAATAAGAAAAAATGAGTATGCTCTGGGTATAGATGAAAGTAAAGCAGCTCCGAAGATGGATGAGAGTGGAGGGAGGAACATGATTCCTTTGAATAAAGGGAAGCCTCAGAGAGACATCTGAACAGGTGTACTATAGAGCTGACTTCTGCAGGGGTTTCCATCCCTGTCGAAGAACTAAAAAGGAAGAAAGAAAGAAATGAGAAAACTTGTAATGAATAACAGTCTCACAGTGAATGATTGTTTGCACAGGAACTTCTCTTCAATAGAATGACTCAGCCTCTAGACCTCCTCTCAGTCGGGGGTTTTCTGACTTAATAACTTCAGACGAATGGGCTGCTGAGAGCAGGAAGGGAGGTTGGCAAACAGCTCATGCCTAGAGATCTCACAAGACAGCATTTGGAGGTGGAAAAACAGTCATTTGGGTGGAAGGGAACAAATTGGGACACAAAGGATGGTTGTAGCACAATAAAAACAATGTTGGGTGCTGAGATGGAGGAGCAGAAAGATGGTCCAAAGTGTGCCTCCTCTCGATGGCTCCGGACCCGGATAAAAAGTTTTCTCATCCAATTAACCAGGTAGAACTAAGATGAAGCTCTCTTTTCTAACAGCAGGACATACTTGAATTTATTCATAAGCAAGCGTAGATATTTTATGTGATTTTCAGTCACTCTGTTCTTTGCCTCTTGTCTTCACTTCTGCCTTGTATAAATGACATGGCACAGAATAGAAAGGGAAAATGGTATAAAGTTTATATTCTGGTCATCTGATCATCGAAAAAAGGAAATCTATTGTTCTTTTTTTTTTTTAAGCAGGATATTTAGGTTATTCTTTTTTACTCAGTGTGTGGCATCCTGGAGCTTCAAATCACTGTTAGCCCTTGATTGCACTCTCTGCCACCAAGAAATTATCTAATAAATGGTGCTGAAGCCATGAATGTATAATGGGTGAATGACTTCCAGTAAAGGCATTTTTACCTCTCTGTTTTTTGCAAATTGGGCTATGATCATTCTAAGATTAACAGATATTTACTGCAATGTTGACTGTTACCCACCTTTTATTTTCTCACCAGAAATATTTACTCAAAGTTTAAACTTTTTTGCTGCATATTGATTTTCTCTCAGCTATCAAAGCATAGTCAGAAGTGGACACGCCACTCCCAAAGCTATATTTTTATACATTTGCCTTGAGCTGTTTTCTTTGTAAAGACAGGTCTAATCCAGTCCGAGAACCTTGACCTTCACAAGGGCCCTTCACTCCTTACCTTGGAGACTTAATGAGACAATTGCCTTGGGGAAAATGATGCTGGTTACATCCAAGGGTTTATGGTTTTGCTGTTTCTTCACATAGGCTATTCTTTGATCTTTCAGACCTCTTTTGATATCCCCAAAACCACTGCCTCTGGGATTCCCACCCTCAGTGAAGCGATGGTGCTTCAAACTAGGTAATGTCATAAGATAGGGCAGGAATTCTGAAATGTGGAAAAGAAAGACTCTATTTCTTATTTTAAAAAATAGTACTGTACAATCTCTACTGGAAGAAATTTTTTATTCATAGATCTGTTTTTGAACTATTCCAGCGATTATGAAGGGTTCTCTGGGTTTTTACTCTCTCAGTCCTCAATTTCCATGTGCATCTAGCAATATAATCAGAGCCAGAGCCTTGCATTGGAAAAAGTGTGCTTGGCACATGGAAAGTTCTTCATACATTAACTTCTGAGTGAATGAATGAATCAATGAGTTTGTTTTTTTTTTTTTTTCCTTTCTCCCCATACTCTCATCCTGGACAAATATGCCTTCTCCTTGCTGGTTATGTTCTGCTCTTTTATTCCGTAAATTGTCACTGAAAGCATATATCCTGGAGCAACTTGATACTAACTTGTTTATACTAACAACCTTATATGACTGGGTTTCAGATTGTTTTTAAATAGAGTGTTTTGCAGTGTATCTGATAGGAGATGAAAGAAGGCATCACACACTGAAGAATAAAAGGAACAATACAAAAATTGGAAAGCACAACTTATAATCAGGGATTGATATTTTAAAACTAACATATCACATCACCACTTTATAGAAATCTAGATGGAGTACAATAGTTAATACTTTGCCAAGGGTAGCATTAAGGGATAATTTTGTTTTTGTGTTTTTTATTCAATAATGCTACCATTCTATTAATAACATCTAATTTCAAAATATCTAATAGGCAATTTAAGACCTATTGGTTCTAGGAAACAAAACATAGCTATGAGATATGCTTCTTCTTCTTTTTTTTTTTTTTTACAATTATAAAGATCAAAGATGTAGACTGAGGCTTCTATTGCCTCCGTTACCTGTCCACCTGTACAACTTCATCATCTCTAGATTTTATGTAGAGTCACATTTCTTGGGTAATTGAAGAACTGTGAGTATCCGAAATAGATAGAACTCAAAGTCAATGTCAAGGTTAAAAATCTGCATTTCTTTAGTAAATTTTATACAACATTTTGATGTGGGCCATTATTGTATACCAAAATATTATAATTCTACTTAGTGCAATGAGTCTTTGGCTTCTATTTTAATGTGCTGACTTATCACTCAGTATATGGCATTACTCCCCTAAAAGTAGCCTTAGAATAAAATTAAATGAGCTGCTTACCTTTTTGGACACTCTTTAAGTTTGCTTATAGCTGTCAGTTTTGACTCACTTAGCAATGTGTGGGGAGAATAATTTTTTCTGATTTTTAAAATTTAGAAGTTTTTAAAAATCACAATATATATGTTTATTATATCCTTATTATAAATATTCAAATATTGCAGAAATAGTAAATAAAAAAGAAGTTCCTCCTTTATCATCACAGGAATTATTTTATTTATACCTAATATGTAAAATTTTAACATTTTACATATTACCTTGAGATAGTAATAGTGGAGCATGTTCAGTGAAAGTGTGAAAGTGAAAGTGTTAGTCGCTCAGTCACATCCGACTTTTTGCTACCCCATGAACTGTAGCCCACCAGGCTCTTCTGTCCATGGAATTCTCCAGATAAGAGTACTGGAGCGGGTAGCCATTCCCTTCCCCAGGGGATCTTCCTGACCCAAGGATCAAACCCTGGTTTCCTGCCCTGCAGGCAGATTCTTTGTGGTCTGAGCCACCAGGGAAGCCCACATGTAGGGTACATCTGCATAAAATATCTTCCTATGTATTTGTCATAATATTAAAGTTTATTCATTTTTCATTGTTTTAATACAAAACATATCATTCTTCAACTTGCTTTCTACATGAAATATGTCTCAGAGAGCTTTGACTTAGCATCTTTAAATAAGCATAAGCATGAATGCATCCTGTCCATTTTAATGGCTGTAAGGTATAGTTGTACCATAGCTTATAGCTTGTCATAGCATTATAAACATTTTATTTGTAAATGATATTTTACTATTAGAAAAAGTGTTGCAATGAACATTTCTAAGTCTTGACATACTTTTTAAAAAAAATTTAATTATTGGCATTTCCATTGCATAGCTTTCTAGTGTAAGATTGTTAAATCATCCACTTTTCTACGTTGATAGATGTGGCCAAATTGCAGAAGGGACTTTGGACTTTATACAGACCACAAAGGTGTCAGTTCAGAGCTGGCCTCCCTGACCCTGGGGTGAGCAGGTGGCTTTACCACAGAACTCACTAGACCTGCAGAATTCATTAGCGTCAAAACAGAGCCACACAGACCCTTCAACTGACCCAACTTTGATTGCCAGGGAGAAGGATGGGGAAAAGGAATAGTTGGGAGTTGGGAATGGACAGGTATATTTAAAATGGGTAATCAACAAGGACCTACTGTATAGCACAGGGAACTCTGCTCAATGTTATGTGGCAGCCTGGATGAGAGGGGAGTTTTGGGGAAAATGGATACATGTATATGTATGGTCGAGTCCCTTTGCTGTCAACATGGAATTATCACAACATTGTTAATTGGCTACACTCCGATACAAAATAAAAAGTTAAAAAAACAAAAACAGAGCCACACAGGGAGACATTTATTACAACCTCTTTTCACTCAGAAATTTCTAGAACCTTTTGCCAGGTGTGGACCCTGATGATGTTGGACCCTCCTTTAAATTTTTTTTTTTCCTGCGTTTGTCATTTCTACTGTGCCTGTTGGTGTTCCAAGTGACATTCCTGCTATTTACAAATAAACCCCAGTGTCTTGGCCTTGTTTTCAAAGAGTAGAAGGAGGAGAAAGAGGAGAGAGTAAGGAGGAGAAAAAGAAAAGGAAGAATTAATTTTCTCTCTTTTGTAAACCTGTCTTATAGATTTGTAGTGAAAATATTACAAAGTAATATATGTAATAAATACACAGAACACACACAACTATGGCTACTTATTCTGGCTGCACTCTCATTTTCTGTATCTAAACTGTGATTTATCTCTATGTCATATTTTATTTTGTAATGGGATGATCAAATCCTGAATTTGTCACTTACTATCATTTAGCCTCTCTGAGTTTCAGCTTCTTATTTGATTTAAGAAAATGGAAAGAAACAGAAGAAAAGAATGCCCATCTCTGGGGAGTGCTGGTTGAGTTGGCATGAATTTGCTCATCTAGCAGATCTACCAGATATTTAGTTCTCAAAAATGTGTTAGTCATTGGTTTTATTATTATTTTATTACTTTTACAGCATCTTAAACTAAGAGGCAATATCAATTTATAGAATTTAGACTAACTTCTTTTGGTTTGTTTTTAATTTTCATTGGAGTATAGTTTTTTCTATTTTACAATGTTGTGTTAGTTTCTACAGCAAGATGAATGAACACACAAATATATATCCCCTCTTTTTTGGATTTCCTTCCCATTTTGGTCACTACAGAGCATTGAGTAGAGTTCCCTGTGCTGTATAGTAGGTTATCATTAGTTAACTACTTTAATTAACTTCTACAAAAACTGTACATACCTATATGCAATAAAATAAGAAAATGAACTAGTGTATCAGAGTAATCAAATATATCATTCATCCATCACACTCTAGGTAAAATAAGGAAAAAGCACTGAAGACCTCTCTCCCCAGAATTGGGCTGCCCTCTGAAAGTTCACTGGTAAAACTCATGCTGTCATGGTTGGGGCTAGGTCTGTGAGCTAGAGATAAACCAGAAGATTGCTTGCTAAACGTGTCACCAAAGAGTCTGTGGGCTCCCAGAATTCCTGTCAAGGTGACCTATGTGTAATCTCAGAGAATACAGGGCTGGAAAATGATTGCAAATTATAAAACTGAAACTTAATCAATTGAAGTGTATCTTGTGTGGAGAAAGCCTGTGTGAACAGAATGGGAGAGTCAGCCTGAGAGCCAGGAGGACAGCTCAAGGACTCAGGACTGGGTTATTCTGGTTCTCTCTGGAGATATTAAATAAACATGGGAAGCACAGCTTCCACTCATGAGACAGCCACTCTTTGTAAGCAGCACACAAGGCCTGGAGGATAGGAAAGCACGCTGGTTACAGCAGAAGCTTTGGTTTCTATCCTAGCTTCTCCTGGGCTTCTCCCATGGCTCATCAGGTAAAGAACCCACCAGTAATGCAGGAGATGTATGAGATGTGGGTTCGATCCCTGAGTCGAGAAGACCCCTGGAGAAGGGCATGGCAACCCATTTCAATATTCTTGCCTGAAAAATCCCACAGACAGGGGAGCCCAGTGGATTATGGTTCATGGGATTGCAAAGAGTCTGGGATGACTGAAGCGAGTCAGCACACACTAGCTTCTCCACTTGCCAACACCATCCCCTGAGAGGTCACCTCTTTCCTTAGTTTCCTCTGCTTACAAGCAGGCAATGTTATAACACCGTCGTAGGACTGTTGTGAGGGTGGAATGATAACAGATGTAAAACTCTTATTTGTGTGCTCGCCTGGCCAGGGAAAGGCAAGAGGTGGCTCCCATCTCAGGTCCTGCAATGTGAGATGCTCAGCGGAATCCCAGAGCCAGCAGTAGGGTCTAAGAATAGCAGCCCCACACCCACGCAGGGCCTCTATCTTATGGGCCTTTTTCTTTTAGGAAGAACTCCTCCTATAAAAGACAAGGGTGGCTTTAAATAGCAATTTTTGTCTACTCTAATATGTTAAATATTTTGAAATTTGGACCCTTCCTGTAAGAGATAGAGATTTCTTTACAAGGTTTGAAGCAATGAAGCATATCTTGTCCACATGTATGTGTATGTTTCTGAGCATGTGGAGAAGTGTGAGAGGGGGCAGGGCTGAGGGAGGAGCAGCCAAACCAGGTCAGGTAACTCTCACCTGGGCCCAGGCAGACTCTGAGCCTCAGAGGATGAAGCCAGGAGGATGAGGATAAAGCAGTGAATAGCGGTGTAAAGAAAGGGAGCTTGATGGACATTGTTGATCAACAATGAGGGAGAAACTGAGGAAAAGAGGAGAAATGAAGCCCCACAGGTATTCCGCCTCAGCAGCTGGGGAGCCCAGGGCCAAGTCTTTCACAGAGTAACAAGTAGGGTGGCCGATCCCTGGGAAGGTGACCAGTGGAGGAGGTGTGGGCAAATGAGTTAGAGATAACTATTGACATGTAAAAAGATGTTTTGTAGACAGCTGAATGAGTATGTATTCATGACAAAATGCATGTGAGTGTGTGCGTGTGCGTGTGAGTGTGTGTGTGTGAAACAGGAAAGAAGGCAACACTAAAGTGCTGCAACATGTGGAATAAGTCGGACGCTGACATATTCTGTGGAAAAGAGCAATTCAGTGACATTTCATGGGCGTGGAAGGAGAAAAGGCTAATTTTGGTTAGGGTGAGAGAAGGGTGAGAGAGGAGAAAAAGTATGCAGACATTTTGTGAAGAGATTTTATGGCACTACTGAATCTTCTTTCCTTTCCTGTGCTATCAGGAACAGGTTAATCAAATGATGACTACAAAAACCTTAATCCTTGCTAATACTTTTAAAATTCCATTTTATACTCATAAGCTCTGTAGGGCCATTTGCATTTCTTACTAATGAAGTAGCACTGGGTAAACTTTGACTGTATTCATATACCAAGACCTGATTTTGTTTTTTCACATCTACGTGAGAGGAGCCCTGTGCCTTCAAGTTTAAAAAAATATTTATAGAAAAAAATACAGTTTCCAAAAATATTAAATATATGCCAACACTGTTTTGTTTTGCCCTTCATGTAAGAAGCATGGGCATAAGAAAAACAAATAATGCATATTAAATGCATATATGTGGAATCTGGAAAAATGGTATAGATGAATATTACAGGGCAGGAATAGAGATGCAGACATAGAGAACAGATACATAGACAAAGCGGGGCAGAGGGGTGGGATGAATTGGGAGACTGAAACTGACATATATACACTACAGTGTGTAAAATAGGTAGATAGTGGGAACCTGCTGTATAGCACAGGGAACTCAGCTCTGTGATGACTTAGATAGGTAGGATGCGGGAGGGAGTGGGAGGTCCAAGAGGGAGGGGATATAGGTATATGTGTGATTGATTCACTTTGTTTTACAGCAGAAACTAACACAATATTGTAAAGCAACTCTATACACCCTCCCCCAAAAAAGAAATACTAGGAACTGAAATAAAGACTCCAGATAGATATGGCCTGATCAGTGGAGGAGGGGCATAAGTGAAGGGATATTATCCTCTGGGGTAGACTACAGTGACCACAGTCAATGTTTTCACATTTTCAACCAAGTGACCCTGGAGCTTTTTTGTCAATCAAGTGACCCTGGAGCTTCTTGTCATCTGATCCCTTAGGTTGTTTGCGTTTATCTGGAAGTCTTAATAAGGAAGACAAGAAGGAAATAACTGTCTTAACCAAAGTTAAGTTATAATTTCTGGCAAATATCAATATGGTATTTAGAGTTGTTGGGTTGTTTGTGGGCATCAAACAGCCTTTCTTCCTTCACATCCACAGCAAATGGACAGTATTATGTAACCCACTGAACAGAAAGGTGTGCAGAGTCTCTTGAGATCAGTCCATTCAGTTTCAAACAAGAGCTTCTGAGGGACCTGAGGTCTTGAGTTCTTTGCATAATTTTCTAGGTTTATCTACTTTATGAATAATATGTTATTGGTTACATTTGAGTGACTGAGAGAAGAATATAAAAAGGAAAAAAATCCTCATTTAATCAGCTCAGTCACCCAAGTAATGTTATAAAATAATTGCAGCAATTACCCAAAAACTGGCTGATGGAAAAATGGCAGCATATAAGTTTTGCTACACTTTAATGACACATTAAGAAATCAGTGACCTCTGCTCTGCAGTCCTGATTTTGGTAAATTCTTCAGATTCAGGTAGTAAAACTAAAAAAGAGACTATTTTGGCTAATTCTCTGCCATTAAGTTTGCTCTTGAGAAAATTTGAGTCTTTTTCTTAATGTTCATGTTTTATCATTAGAACACATGCATGTCTTTGTTTGAATTATTTTTATAGTTTTTAATAAAATATAATTGCTTTTCAGTGTTTTACTAGTTTCTGCTGTACAGTGAAGTAAATCAGTCATGTAGATATCCACATACCCCTCCCCTGCTCCTCACATTGCCTGGAGGAAATGGTGAAAATGAAAGTGTTAGTTGCTCAGAAGTGTCTGATCTGTCACCCCATGGACTGTAGTCTGCCAGGCTCCTGGCTCCATGGAATTCTCCAGGCAAGAATCCTGGAGTGGGTAGCCATTCCCTTCTCCAGGGAATCTTCTTGACCTAGGTAGGGGTTGAACCCTGGCTCCCACATTGTGGGCAGATTCTTTACTGTCTGAACCACCAGGAAATCAGCCATATGTAAACATATATCTCCTCCCTCTAGGGCCTCTCTCCGTCCCCCATCCCACTCCTCCAGGTCATTACAGAGCACTGAGCTGAGCTCCCTGTGCTACACAGCAGCTTTATGCTAGCTATTCACTTTACACATGCGCAGATGATACCACTGTAATTATAGAAAGCAAAGAGGAACTAGAGGGGCTCTTGATGAGGGTGAGAGAAGAGAGTGAAAAAGCTGGCTTAAAACTCAATATTAAAAAAACTAAGATCATGGCATCCAAGCCCATAACTCCATGGCAAATAGAAGGGGGAAAAGTAGAATCAATGATACATTTCCTCTACTTGGGCTCTAAAATTACTGTGGATGGTGACTGCAGCCATGAATTTAGAAGACAACTGCTTCTTGGCAAGAAAGCTATTACAAACCTAGACAGTGCATTAAAAAGCAAAGACATCACTTTGTCAACAAAGGGCTATATGGTTGAGGCTATAGTCTTTCCAGTAGTCAAGTACAGAGATGAGAACTGGGCCTATGCTGAAGAATTGATGCTTTTGAACTGTGGTGACGAAGAAGACTCTTGCAAGTCCCTTGGACAACTAGGAGATCAAACCAGTGGATCTTAAAGGAAATCAACCCTGAATACTCATTGGAAGGACTGATGCTGAAGCTGAAGCTGAAGCTCCAATACTTTGGCCACCTGATTTGAAGAGTTGACTCACTAGAAAAGACCCTGATGCTGGGAAAGATTGAGGGCAGGAGGAGAAGGGGGTGACAGAGGATATGGTTAGATGGCATCACCAATTCAGTGAACTTGAATTGGGCAAACTCCGGGAGATGGTGAAGGACAGGGATGCAGTCCATGTGGTCACAAAGAGTCAGACATGATTTGGTAACTGAAGAACAACAGTGTGGTGGTGTAAATATGTTAACTGTAATCTCCCAATTCATCTCATCTTCCCCTTCCCCTCCCTGAGCCCATGTGTCCATTCTCTACCTCTGTATGTCTATACCTGCCCTGGAAATTACCATGACATACCAAATTACCTGGAAATTGTATAGACATATAGAATGTGTCTCTAGTATATTCTTTGTGCCCTTTGAGCTTCCATAGCTGGGACTCTGACTGGCCTGCTCAGTCATGCCAGCTGTGGGGCTCCTTTTCTTATTTCCCCTTTAAAATTCTTTGTATTTAAATTTTTTTTTCTTTTTTTATTTTGTATTGGGGTTTAGCTGATTAACAATGTTGCAATAGTTTCCAGTGTACAGCAAAAGGACTCGGCCTTACATATATATGTATCCATTCTCCCCCAAACTCCCTGCCAACATTTTTATTTCAAATGTGACTGGGAATTTCTATAGCTATTTATTGAATCCCTATTATGCAATAGTTGACTTGCTAACTTTTATATACATTATCTACTTTGACTTTTTACAACAATATCAAATTAGTATTATTATCCCCATTTAAGAGATTAGGGTTAGCAAGAAGATCCAACCAGTCCATTCTAAAGGAAATCAGTCCTGAATATTCATTGGAAGGACAGATGCTGAAGCTGAAACTCAAATACTTTGGCCACCTGATGTGAAGAACTGAGTCATCTGAGAAGACCCTGATGCTAGGAAAGATTAAAGGCAGGAGGAGAAGGGGACAACAGAGGATGAGATGGTTGGATGGCATCACCAACTCAACAGACATGAGTTTGTGTAAGCTCTGGGAGTTGGTGATGGACAGGGAAGCCTGATGTGCTGGGGTCACAAAGCGTCGGACACAAATGAGTGACTGAACTGAAGAGATTAGGAAATTGAGTCCCCCAGTGACCTCATGACATCATACAAATAGTGTGCTGAGGCACATGGATTTAACCTGTGCCCTCTAGCCTAATTGCAATATCTTCCCACTACAACAAAATCATTTCTGTACTTAAAAAGTACATAAGCACCCTTTAGGAAGACTCTTGTATATTGTTCCAAAGAAAGACAAAGTCTGTAAAGTGTTTGACCTTGACAAGACAAGCTCTTCTCAAAAGCCAAAGAAAAACAACTTTGTATGTAGAACATCAACTCTGCAGCTGCATACTTCCTGTCTATTAATAGGTACACCATAATTTGTATCATTTTTATGCCATCTCCCCAAATATTCTACCCATTAATTCTTTGAAGTGTTTTAATCAGTCTTGTCATTCACACATTGAATTAAATCCAGTTTTATTCTCAGTGCCACCCTAAGTGCATGAATAAATTTGAAAAGTCCTCTGATGCCTGAGGGGCTTGCAAGACACCCCTCACCTGTCTTATTGGCCAGTGGAATGTTGGTTACTACCACACTTATTTTTTTTTTAAGAATTTTAAATCCATTTTTAAGGTTTAAAAATTGAGTAGTTTTATATTGTTATTCCAGTCTGGCCCACTGATCTTACATTTGTGAAGAGCATAATTACCTGTTAGAAATGGTCATAACTGCCTCCTGAAGACAGAACACCATCTTTATCCCAGTCTTCCTCTCTTTCTCCCTCTTTTTCCCACGTGATACTGAAGCTGTGTGTCAGGTTCCACTTATCATAACATAAAGGTGGCTTCACTCATTTTTATTGTTTTTTTTTTTGCTCCTGTAGTCATTTGAGTTTATGAAGTTCTTTCTTTCTGTTATTTGAAAGAGCTTTTTATTCTTAGAGTGATTTTGTGTATTCCAACACTTTGATAGATGGACATCAAATTGATGTAGAAAACATGCCATAGCGTATGAGGGAAGCCGTGGTTGACATTGATTGACAGACTCCAGAATCTACCATTTCCACCTTGAGAATGAAACAAACAAACAAACAAACAAAACGTGGAGAAATAAAATCGTTTAGAGTTTAAATTTAAGTTTCTTCAGGAGACTATATGGGTTTGGTCTTTATTCTACTTTGGTCACTTGAAATTTGCTTTGCAATGTCTCCTAGAAAAAATATTGGAACATAAAGATTCAAATTTTATACTGTCTGTCTAACATTCATAGATGTGCTTTCAAATAAACACAAAAACCTTATTCCATATCCTCTGATTAGTTTCTGAATATGGTACTCAAATTATGGATAACAGTTCATTTCTTTACATTTTGTGTGATTAGACTATATTAGATTATGTTATATATATTATATATGTTAATGTATTATATATTATATAATAATATATTAATATAATTAAGTTATAAATTATTAATATATCAATATATCATTATTATATATCATTATATTATATAATGATATAATAATAATATAATATATTATTATATATATAATATAATATATATATGACTACAACAGTATATGAAGAAAGTGAAGTCGCTCAGTTGTGTCTGACTCTTTGTGACTCCATGGACTGTAGCCTACCATGCTCTTCCATCATGGGATTTTTCATGCAAAAGTACTGGAGTGGGTTGCCATTTCCTTCTCCAGAGGATCTTCCCCACCCAGGGATCGAACCCGGGTCTCATGCATTGTAGGCAGGTGGCTGTCTGAGCCACCAGGGAAGTCCATAATGGTATATATACAGGTAAATATTTGATTTGTTTATAACCAAAGTGAATTAGTGCATTTTTCTACAAATCTCAGGAGTTGGATGCCTAATCTTAACATTTAATTTTCTACAACGTTCTGTGTAGTATGGAGACCTCCAAGACAGACTTGTAACTAGGTGTATGAAAAGATGAATAGACTTGCCTCAGGCTGCAAAGTGATTTGGGGACGAGGATGAGAACTCAGATGAGTGTTAACACTGCTATTTTTGAGCATTTACCACAGATCAGTTACCATGTTAAGTGACTATATCATCTCATTTAATTCTTGCTATTCTTTTGTGATATAGACATTACGTCCATTTTTCAACTGAAGATACTGTAGAATCTTAGAAATAAAATGATTTGCCCAAAGTAGCATAGTTAGAAACTGGGGATCTGGGATTTCAGAACAAATCCACGTGCTTTTAAAGCTTTATCCTTAAAGCACTACATCACACTATGTGGTCCTTGCCATACTTCCCCAATTCATAGTTAGACATATTATTTTCTTTGTCTCAAGACTCAGAGCTGTAAATAATATGTGAATGGTGATGAAATACAACATTGATTTTGAATGTTTTGACAGCTGTGTTGAATTATTTGTAACTACAGAGAGAAGACCACTATTAATTTGCTCCTTTGTGCTCTTATAAAAAAACTATTGCATCAGATACTTTTCCTTGATCATTGTGCCATGGTGTTCTGCCTGTCAGTTCTTAGGTATAGACAAGATGATCCAGCTTGTGCTTACCTGAATCTACATAGGTGGGGAGTTCAGCCCATCCATGTGTAATTTTCAAACTGCCTCATAAGATTCAATTCGTTTCATATTAACATTAATGATGTATAGTTGTTAAATTTAAGGTTGAGCTATATACTAAGTAACTAGACCTCTGCCCCTTCTGCCATGTGACCATAGGCAAGTTATCCCATATCTCTGAGCCTCAGTTTCCTCATTTGTGATGGAAATAACGGTACCCATTGCACAAGGGTATTACAGATCCCCTAGTATATTTCTGGAGAAAGCAATAGCACCCCACTCCAGTACTCTTACCTGGAAAATCCCATGGACGGAGGAGCCTGGTAGGCTGCTAAGAGGTTCGCTAAGAGTTGAACGCAACTGAGCGACTTCCCTTTCACTTTTCACTTTCGTGCATTGGAGAAGGAAATGGCAACCCACTCCAGTGTTCTTGCCTGGAGAATCCCAGGGACGGGGGAGCCTGGTGGGCTGCCCTCTATGGGGTCGCACAGAGTCAGACACGACTGAAGCGACTTAGCAGCAGCAGCAGTATATTTCTGGCTCTAAATAGCTGCATATTCATTCAATGCCAGTTTCTTACCTACTTTTTTTTTTTTAATTATCAGTTAAATGGTATGTCCTTGCCATTCATCCACAGTCACAACTCAAAAAAAAAAAAAAAAAGGAGGGGGGGAGGGTGTGTATAGCTTAACCCCATTCATTTTTAATTTTCTTGTCAAAGACTGACTAATCAGTTTCCTAGTTGCATAATTAACAGAGACAAAGCCAGAGTCATTAACTAACAAAATCTTTAAAACGCAGAAGAGAAAAATGAAAAGCAACAAACTACCTAGAGTTTAAAGGTGATAAGAAACATCCTAAGCTGATTAAAACCTGTTGGCAGGTGGCTGAAACGAGTCCTTGGAGTGATTTCAAGGGGTTTTGTGATGCCTGTTTCAAATTTGTTACTGAGATAGCTGATCTCTTCATAGTAAGAGAGGCAATATTTCATGTTCTTTCAGTGCTGCGTTGGGCAGGTGGGGTGCTCTCAAGCTACAAAAAGCAGCAACAAGCTCTGTAAGCTATCTACTTTTCTGGAAAGACTTAAGGAAGATGTAAAATCTACTTGTTTTGGAAACTGGCCACGGATTTTGTAATTGGCATCCCAGACTTTCACACATAGATGAAAGGCCTTCTGTTAGTCTCCGCTCTGCCTTCACCCTGTTGCAACTACCTAAATCACTTTTGAAAAGAGGAGGCTTGGTAAAGAATTCCTAGATTATCCACATTTTTCTCCTCTTTTTTTCTTAAATTTATGTTTTGCAGGACAAATGATACTGGCTTTCTTTCCTTCAAAGACCACTTGCCTGTCACTCAGATAGTTATCACTGATACGGACAGAACAAACTCAGAAGCTGCTTGGAGAATTGGTCCCTTGCGTTGCTATGGCGACCGTGAGTACTAAATTGAAAGAAGCTTTCTCTCTCCTTACATAAGCTCAAGATGTTTTATTCCCTTATCCTTTTCCCCAGCAGTGTCCCCTAGTCCTGAAGTTATCCACATGCCCAGTGCTTTCCTATAACCCATTCCATGCTTAAGAATTTCTTTTTCATTTGCAGGACACTTTTGGAATGCGGTATCATTTTATACAGAAGCCTCTTACCTCCACTTTCCTACCTTCCATGCGGAATTCAGTGCTGATATTTCCTTCTTTTTTAAAACCACGGCTTTATCTGGAGTTTTCCTAGAAAACCTTGGCATTAAAGACTTCATCCGACTGGAAATAAGCTGTAAGTTTTCTCATTTATGAATCTAATGTAACTGATCAACAGAAGTTTTAATCTTATCTTTTCCACAAGCAACTAGTATATATTTCAACCATCAAGTTAATCTCCCTGGGTATCTGTGAAATTAGCAATGGTAATTTCTAGTTTCTTCTTATAGTTTTTATTATTACCTAGCAGTATTTAAAGAGTCATCCTCTCTTCAAACTAGTGCATCCCCTAAATTCCCATAGATATTTATTTGCAGTGTTCTTTATCTGATCCATGGGCATTTATTACATTTTTTTAAAGTTTTCACACCACTACAATCTCTATGGAATGATGAGAACACTAGTATTCTGCATTCTGTTTATACTTAGGGTCAACTTTGTTGCTATACTTTTGCTCCGCAAGGTGCTTCCTATTTCCCATCATCAGGAGTCTGGGCCTACACAATCATTGTTTCTCTACCACTTCACCATGAACAGGGGTGTATCTAGTGAATCTTATGTCAGGATGTGGATAATTATTTAACATTCCATTTCCTATAAACAAAGTATATTCAGAAATAATCATTAAGTTAAATGAAAGGTAATAGAACTGCAGATGGAGAAATGTTTTATTAATGAAACTTTGTATGTAATCACGCCAATAAAAAATTCCAGTAGAAAAAAGACAATACAATAATTTTAATCACCTTAATTAATTTTTTTATATAAAAGGGAAAATACCTACATATTGATCTGTCACATGAATAGTAGTAACATTAAAATTTCTGTTTCTTAGGCTTGGTTTGTGCAATTTTGTGAGTGATGTCATCAAAATTGATTTTGAGTGTTCATGTTGAAAAGGGACCATAATGAGATTTATCCATTCATCTCTCATACTGATCAAAGGGTACTTTTTATTAATTTTAAACTTAAAATATGTTGCACATTAAGCAATAGATATATACATTTTAGGAAAGATTGATTTTAAACAAGGCTAAATTTGATAGACATTCATAAAAATTACATTTTACAATAAATTTCAGAAGCTGCAATGCTTTCTATTTTTTCACCACCAATGCTAGCAATTTCAAATATCTCCAAAATTAAAAAAAATATTCACTAAAATACTTGTATTAGAAAATTCATCATGGGTTACTATTCCATTTGGTAAAGCCTTACATATTTCCTAAGGACTTGGAATTACTTAAGCTCTCTTGGACTTCCCTGGTGGCTTAGACTGTAAGGAATCCACCTGCAATGCAGGAGACCCAGGTTCAACCCCGGGGTTGAGAAGAGCCCCTGGAGAAGGGAATGACAACCCATTCCTGTATTCTTGCCTGGAGAATTCCATGAACATAGGAGCCTGGTGGACTACAGTCTATGGGGTTGCAAAGAGTCAGACATGACTGAAAGATTAACACAAGCTCTCTTCAGGGGCAATTTGTGTCCACAGTCCCTGTGGTACTATATGTTCACCTATTTCAACAGTAGAACTAAGTTAAACAGTGATAGTACAGCAACTGTAAAAACAGAAAATCAAAACTTGAGTTCTTATTCTTAAAAACAAACACATATTTTAGTCTGCATGTTCAGGAGCCAATAATAAGTCAGGAGTTCTCTCTATTAACTTTCCTCTTGAATATAATATGTATTAAGTGGTAGACAATGTACTATTTGAACCTTACATATACATTATTAAAAAGTAATATCAACATCAGCATTTGTTACAAATTTTTTTCTTGGCAGAGGAACGTTTTATTGCTGGCGTTATTTAGAATTATTGGTGTATGGCAATAATAGAAAACCCATCTTTTAGTTGCTCTTGCTAGTTTCCTGATTCTCTGCCTTCAGTGAAGAATTCTTCTGCCCCTTTTTCTCATACACAAATTGGACTGCTCCCACTATCTTGCCCTTATTAAAGTCATGACTAGGGAGATGTGTGCTTTTCATTAGGGATATCATTTACCTGGATCCAAATGGATATTTTCTTTGGTTTGATTGATGCAATTGACTGTATTACAGTAGTAATATGACTATATGAAATACCCTTGGAAGCTTAAGTAATGTCTTAGCAACAGAAACTTAGAAATTGGAGCACTCCAGAGAAAGATACAAAAGTGCTGGCTGGAAAAGATAGCTGAAGTCTCTGTATAAGTCTCCTGCAAAGCATGACACAGTTAAGTGTTTCTTCTGCAGTTACAGCACAGTACAAAAAAAAGATCTCTCTAATTGATAGTTTTAACCTTCTTTTACTCCAGTGATTTAGGCTGTTAATGGGAGGAAGCTCTTGTGGCTTTAGTGAGAAATAAGATCCCTCATATCTACCTTGGGCAAGTTCTAAATATGTGGAGTTGAGTGCCAAACATTTAATAATATGGATATAATAATCTCAATGTAAATTCAATAAAAATCAAGCCCTAAGGCCTTTCAATTCATTAAAGCAGCAGCAAATGGCATATTATCACAAGGTAATGAGCTATGATTTAGTATTAATTACATTTCAATGTCCGATTTGTTTGTACTTTCTGGTACTATATTTTGTCTTTTACATGATTCTTTCTTATGCTTTTTGTTTTACTATTATATTGTATAAAACTATTTTAATGCAAATGATACTAAATCTGATTGAAATTTAAAATCCAGTGATGTCATTGTTTGGTGTACACATTTCACCAGATCAGAGAACATGTGTTTTTCAAACTAAGATTTATGTAAACTTTTTCAAAGTACAAAGCCTCATATTTTTCAAAATATCTTGTTTTATGATTATTATTTGAAAGGAAAAACAGAACTTACTAGGTGGTCCAGTGGTTAAGAACCTGCCTGCCAATACAGGGCAAATGGGTTCAATATCTGGTCCGAGAAGATTCCATATGCAGTGGGCCAGCTAATTCTGTGTACCACAACTACTGAGCCTGTGCTCTAGAATTGAGAGCTGCAACTTCTGAAGCCCATGTGCCCTAGATCCTGTGCTCTGCAACAAGAGAAGCTACCACAATGAGAAGCCTGCCTACTGCAACTACAGAGTAGCCCCAACTGCTCGCTGCAACTAAAGAAAGCCTGTGCACAGCAATGAAACCTGACTTAGCCAAGATAATTAATACATAAATAAATTTAAAAGGAAAAACAAACAAGCATAGGGGAAGGGGGGTGGATCTTTCATTTCTTACTAACAGCTTCATTCATTTTATGTCCTTTTTTTTTTTTTTTAAATGTCCTCCTTCTGCTAGGCTATGATCTTCTTGTGCTTTGAGAATCCTTCCTCAAATAAGAAGCCTTTCTCATTTATTTGTTTATTTGGCTGTACCAGGTCTCAGTTTCCACATGTGGGATCTTTATGGCAACATGGGGGATCGTTTGCTGAGACCTTCAAACTCTTAGTTGCAGCAGGAGGGATCTTAGTCCCCTGACAAAGGATCTAACTCAGCCCCGTGCATTGGGAGCAGAGAGTCTTAGACACTGGACCAGCAGGGAAATCTCCACTATATTTTTTATATAGATGGAATTTTCATCCCAGAGATTCTTCTACATGTCAACTTCTTAGAAAGAAAATAGCCTTCGTAGTAGATTTCTCGGAGTAGATTTCTCTCCTCCCAAAGGAATGTTACTATGTAACTATCTGAACAGAAGTTTTCAAAATTGATGTGTCCAAATTGTTGAACATTGAATAACAAGTTTGCATAAAATTCTCAATCTATTACCTTCTGGGTCACTTCCAACTAAAGATCTTTTATTTTTATTTTGTAACCTTGAGATTAGTCTATACTCTATGAAACACAAGATACTTTATGTCCTCAAGTCTTAATGGATTTGTTTCGAATGTGACAAAAATAATAGCTATTTTGACAATTAGCTCACAATTGCTGTGTGGGTAAAAATAGATATTTTGGGGTATATGAGGGTAGCAGAAGAAAATGGCTGTTGAGAACAGTTTGGCATCATGAAAAGAGACTATTGTTGATAATACAGTGTGGATTCTAATTTCTGTTTCTTGAACTATAAATTGTGAAGAAGTTCTTCATCTCTTCATTGCTTATTTGTGCAAGATGGAATTGGTGGCACCCATATGCCAATCAGACACATTTGACTATAATTAAAAAAAAAAAATTCACTCTGAACTGGTAAACACAAGAATGGGAATCCACTGGTACCAGGGCATGTGACTAAGTACAGAATTGGTGGGATACTTTATTTCTGGTTAGATTCAGCAGTAAACAAATGTTCAGTTCAGTCGCTCAGTCGTGTCTGACTTTTTGCGACCCCATGAATCTCAGCATGGCAGGTCTCCTTGTCCATCACCAAATCCCAGAGTTCACTCAAACTCATGTCCATCAAGTCGGTGATGCCATCCACCCATCTCATCATCTGTGCTCCTGTTCTCCTCCTGCCCCCAATCCCTCCCAGCATCAGAGTCTTCTCCAGTGAGTCAACTCTTCGCATGAGGTGGCCAAAGTACTGGAGTTTCAGGTTCAGCATCATTCTTTCCAAAGAAATCCCAGGGCTGATCTCCTTCAGAATGGACTGGTTGGATCTCCTTGCAACTCTCAAGAGTCTTCTCCAACACCACAGTTCAAAAGCATCAGTTCTTCGGCACTCAGCCTTCTTCACAGTACAACTCTCACATCCATACATGACCACTGGAAAAACCATAGCCTTGACTAGACGGACCTTTTTTGGCAAAGTAATGTCTCTGCTTTTGAATATGCTATCTAGGTTGGTCATAACTTTCCTTCCAAGGAGTAAGCATCTTTTAATTTCATGGCTGCAATCACCATCTTCAGTGATTTTGGAGCCCAAAAAAATAAAG
>NW_011495032.1:10890729-10890893 GCF_000754665.1 Bison bison bison
CCCCAAAAAATAAAGTCTGACACTGTTTCCCCATCTATTTCCCATGAAGTGATGGGACCAGATGCCATGATCTTCATTTTCTGAATGTTGAGCTTTAAGCCAACTTTTTCACTCTCCTCTTTCACTTTCATCAGGAGGCTTTTTAGTTCCTCTTCACTTTCTGC
>NW_011495032.1:10890993-10901395 GCF_000754665.1 Bison bison bison
TTCTCCTGGAAATCTTGATTCCAGCTTGTGCTTTATCCAGCCCAGCATTTCTCATGATGCACTCTGCATATAAGTTAAATAAGCAGGGTGACAGTATACAGCCTTGACCTACTCCTTTTCCTATTTGGAACCAGTCTGTTGTTCCATGTCCAGTTCTAACTGTTGCTTCCTGACCTGCATATAGGTTTCTCAAGAGGCAGATCAGGTGGTCTGGTATTCCCATCTCTTTCAGAAATTTCCACAGTTTATTGTGATTGATGGAGTCAAAGTCTTTGGCATAGTCAATGGAGCAGAAGTAGATGTTTTTCTGGAGCTTTCTTGCTTTTTCCATGATCCAGTGGATGTTGGCAATTTGGTCTCTGGTTCCTCTGCCTTTTCTAAAACCAGCTTGAACATCTGAAAGTTCACGGTTCACACATTGATGAAGCCTGGCTTGGAGAATTTTGAGCATTACTTTACTAGTATGTGAGATGAGTGCAATTGTGCGGTAGTTTGAGCATTCTTTGGCATTGCCTTTCTTTGGGATTGGAATGAAAACTGACCTTTTCCAGTCCTGTGGCCACTGCTGAGTTTTCCAAATTTGCTGGCATATTGAGTGCAGCATTTTTACAGCATCATCTTTCAGGATTTGAAATAGCTCAACTGGAATTCCATCTCAGGCTCAATAAAGAACAGAAATGGTATGGACCTAACAGAAGCAGAAGATATTAAGAAGAGGTGGCAAGAATACACAGAACTGTACAAAAAAGATCTTCATGACCAAGATAATCACGATGGTGTGGTCACTCATCTAGAGCCAGACATCCTGGAGTGTGAAGTCAAGTGGGCCTTAGAAAGCATCACTACAAACAAAGCTACTGTGATGCTTTCTAAGGCCTACTTGACTTCACATTCCAAGATGTCTGGCTTTAGGTGAGTGATCACACCATGGTAATTATCTTGGTCATGAAGATCTTTTTTGTACAGGTCTTCTGTGTATTCTTGCCACCTCTTCTTAATATCTTCTGCTTCTGTTAGGTCCATACCATTTCTGTCCTTTATCAAGCCTATCTGAGAGCCTTAGAGAACAGTAAATGTTAATACTAATACTAAGTACTTTTATACTAAATGGCTAAGTATTTACTTTGATTAAACATAGTTCAGTTCAGTTCAGTTCAGTCACTGAGTCACGTCTGACTCTTTGCGACCCTGTGAACTGCAGCACGCCAGGCCTCCCTGTCCATCACCAACTCCCAGAGTCCACCCAAACCCATGTCCATTGATTCGGTGATACCATCCAACCATCTCATCCTCTGTCATCCCCTTCTGTTCCTGCTCTCAATCTGTCCCAGGATCAGGGTCTTTTCAAATGAGTCAGCTCTTTGCATCAGGTGGCCAAAGTATTGAAATTTCAGCTTCAACATCATTCCTTCCAATGAACTCCCAGGACTGATCTCCTTTAGGATGGACTGATTGGATCTCCTTGCAGTCCAAGGGACTCTCAACAGTCTTCTCCAAAACCACAGTTCCAAAGCATCAATTCTTCAGTGCTCAGCTTTCTTTATAGTTCAGCTTTCACATCCATACATGACCACTGGAAAAACCATAGTCTTGACTAGAAGTACCTTTTTGGCAAAGTAATGTCTCTGCTTTTTAATATGCTGTCTAGGTTGGTCATACCTTTCCTTCCAAGGAGTAAGCATCTTTTAATTTCATGGCTGCAATCACCATCTTCAGTGATTTTGGAGCCCAAAAAAATAAAGTCAGCCACTGTTTCCACTGCTTCCTCATCTATTTGCCATGATGTGATGGGACTGGTGCCATGATCTTAGTTTTCTGAATATTTGAGCTTTAAGGCAACTTTTTCACTCTTCTCTTTCATCAAGAGGCTCGTTAGTTCTTATTCACTTTCTGCCATAGTACTAAATGCTTTATATTCATTATTTTATTATGCTTTCAAATTATCCTATGTATAATATTATGTTTGACTCATAGTCCAAAATGCAGATGAGGACATAAATCTTGAGATGGTAAATAACACACCCAGAGTCACCCAGTAAGATTCAGAATCCAGGATTCAATTCTCTGTTCATTTGAACAACTCCTTATTCTGCTTTGCCAAACTACCTCAAAGACCAAGAATGTTAGAAATCGAAAAAATAGCATTAATTTCCTTCTTGTTTTGAAGCATAGGACATTCAGCAAGTCTTTACAACTGAATGCAAAATTGTATGTGCTTTTTTCTTTTTTCTGGAGGTATGTTTGTCATCAGATTCTCAGAGAGTCCATGCCTCCAAAAAATTTTAACAATATTTCATTTCATTTATGGCTGTCATTTTACAGGTGAATACATGAGAGGTCAGAGAGGTTGATAGACTACAGTAAGATCTTGCCTCTTCTTTATTCCATTATGGTCCCTGATATGTCTCACATGCCTGACTTTAAGGACACAGAGTTGGTGTCACAGTTCAAGGAAGCAAGGGCTTTGTATAGAAGCTTTAGATAGTTTTTCTAATTGCTTAGGAGTACTGGGTATTCAATTGCTCATGCTTATGGTACTTTCCTCCACTTGACATGCCCCTTCTTTGCCAGTCTTCTCTAATGTACACCATGAGCTCATTTTGTTTCATTTGTCTCTGCTTAGCACAAGCTTGATTTGGTAAAAACCCACCCAAAGACTCAAGTAACTCCTTTGTCTTGAACCATACGGTATAAATAATGAGGGAGGATATTTGTCAGACTGTTGGGAAAAGGAAAGGCAGGAAGGTAAATTAATGATAAAGGTAATGCTACCACAGGGCCACCAGCTTTCCCGTCTTGGGCCACTGGGCTATGTCTATCCCCCCAGAAAATAAGAGCTAGTTCATGTTGGTCTCAAGTGTCCAGTCCACCAAGTCACTAGCCAATGTTGGATGTATCACCATGTATTCACTTTTTTTATTTCATTCAGTTTTTTTGAAGAACCTATATTATACTGATTTATATCCAGAGTTGACTGCCCAGGTAGGGCTTGCATAGGTTTTGAGGATGAACGATTTGTCACAGGACAAGTGGGTTAAAAAGTGAGCTCCAGAGACACATCACCGGGATTTAAATACCAACTCTGCCGACTCTGGGTTGGAGTAGTTTATCAGCTATCTGTGGATCAGTTCCCTCCTTTCTCATAGGATTGTAATGAGTTGATTAATGAAAACTGCTTAGCAGAGTGCCTGGATCATGGTAAGCACTCAGTAAATGTTGGCTATTATTATTACATTTCACTGATCCTTCCCTAGTTCTAAGAATGAGTTAAGCATAGTTAGTCTTTAGTAGTGACTTGAATAAAGTTAAATAATAATAATTTTAGATGTTTTTTAAGGACTTAATATCTTGATGTAAAATTAAAAGAATAAGAAAATCGCAAAGTTGGATGTAGTATGTGCAATGTAACATTTTAATGAATGAAATTTTAGTTTGATGAGAGCTTCCTGTATACAAGGCCCAGTCCTAGGTTCTGGTTTTCCAATAAATGAGGTATTCATCTAGAGTTTTCAGACTAACTGAGAGACCATAAACAGATCATTATACAACAAAGGGATAAATGTTGAAGTAGAGATAAGCACAGTCTGGAAACATAACATGGATTTAAGGATGGCAGGGGGTGGAGAGCAGACAGAGCTGTGCAGCCAGCCCTCCACAAAGATGTGCTGTCTGTGTGGAACTTAATATCCACAAGATCAGCTTTGCAGAAAGGCTTTTAGCGAAATCTTTAGCAGCCCTCCCCATCAGTCTCACCAGTCCTCACCTGTGTTTTTAAAGAGAAATGCATTTATCTTCACCCTCTCAGTAATTGTTTATTTGGTCTCTGGATGAGCAGAGCTTCAGGTTGGCACTGGTGGCCTGATAAGAAACAGGAAATGGCTCAGTGGGACAACTTTGTTCTTATTTAATCTTTTCATTGTTGAATCAGATTTGCTCCCTTCAATTCTGTTTCCTTTAATGCATAGACTTATGAGGCAAAGACAATTGATCTAGGTTGATAAATCATGTTGGTAATAATAACTATTATTGTTGAGTTCATCCTACATGTCAGGCACAGTTCTAGCAACTTTGTCAGGATGAATTTATAAACAAACTGACAACTAGTTAATATTTTATTCTCATTTTACAAAGGAGAAGACTAAGTGATAATGTTCTCATTTTACAAAGGAGAAGACTAAGAGCTAACAAGCTTGAAAACTTGCCTTAGGTTATGATGGCTCCAGAGTCTGTGTCTCAAATCCCATTAAAAAAATATTTATTCATTTGCCTATATTTTGGCTTGCTGGGTCTTCGTTGTGTGGAGTGTACTTCTTATCGTGGTAGCCTCTCTTGTGGTAGAGCATGGGCTTCAGTAGTTGTGGCTCACAGGCTCTAGAGCACTGGCTCAATAGTCGTGTTGCACGGGTTTAGTTGTTCCATGGCATGTGGGATCTTCCCAGAGAAGTAATCAAACTCCTGTCCCCTGCATTGGCAGGCAATTTCTTAACCACAAGACCACTAGGGAAGCCCTCAAATCTCATTTTTAAACCTTTTTTCTTATTGCCTCTCTTTGGGGTCATGGTTCACATTCACCAGGAGGGAAAATCAAATTCTCTCAAATTTGAAATCCTCATATTGAAATATTCTTTATCAAGGTCTGCTTTCTATTAAAATTTAAAGGTTGAGGATGGTATGATTCAGGGTGATGTTTGACCTTTGGTATTGCTGAAAATTCAGATCTGTTAGTTGATGATCTTGTCAAAGAAATACACATATCCTGTTTTGGGAGTAAAAAAGGGGGGACCATCAAAAGGTTCTGAGAAGAAAGGAAGGTCTGGAATATGAAGGTTCCTGTTCCTGAAAGGGGACTGTCTTCCCCTCAAATTCAATTTATTATTTTCTTCTCCACATCCTTCAGATGTAGATGTCTTACATAATAATGGAAAATACAAGAAGATATACTAAATTAAAGAAAAATGATGAAGATTCTAATTACTGAGGAATCTTTGAACAAATTATTTCTACTTTCATTTTCTTGCCCATAAAATGGAAGTTAAAAATGATACTTTTTTTCATAGAGTTGTTCTGAGGATTAAAATGCGAGCATCTATGGTCAGTGCTTAGAAAAGTGCTCAGCAGAGTTCACTGTATGTACTGTGCTGCTGCCACTTCTTTTTGTTTTTCAGGGATGATAGTAACATCGTCACTACCACCGAAACCACTACCACCACCACCATCCTCACCAGTATGACCAACACTATCCTTTCAAACATCATTACCACCACTGTCGTCATCACTACCACCATCCTTACCAATATGACCATAACCACTATCCTCACCATTATCATCACCATCATTACCACCACCTCTGCCACCATCATGACCACCATTATCTTCCTATCATCATCATCATCATCATCATCATCATAGGTGCATTATACCCAACAGCTGCTTCTTGTCCAATACAATAAGAAGATTATTTTAGAAGGGTAGAAAGAGTCATGAAAAAAAATCCCTGTGTGGGGAGTTGAGGGGGAGGGAGAGTGGTATTTGACTTAGATACTGCCAATTCCAGTGATGCAGATAAGGCACTTAAAATTTCTGAGCCTCATTTTGAAAAAAAATTCAGGGATAGCATGAATGCTTGTATCATATGTATTGAAAAAATAATACATTACAGAATAATAATATATAATACATATAATAATGTTATAAATATATGAAATGCATTATTATAATACACATAATGAATAAGCAAAGCAGTGGACTTTCCAGAGTGTGCTCTTCTCTCTGTAGGAGGGTGTCATCTTAGCTAACCCAGGATCTATAGCTATCTATAAGCACACAAGTGAAGTCAGAACAGATCTGCAAAATCTAGCACCTTGGCACTGGTGTATTTTATCAGATTGGCATCAGTGGCCCTGGTCCCTATTCTATTTCCTGAATTTTCACAATGAGAACCAATGAGGGAAAAAGATGGAGCTTGGGATTTAGTAGTTGGTAGTTATTATTATCAATGGAAATTTCAATACTGCAGGTATTTCAACCAAAGTCCTCCCTACCTAGCATTTATAATCGTTTTACCATTTGCTCAGAATATGCTTGTGTCCTAAATGCACTGACAACTCCCTTCATCTTTCTACTTGTTTCCATTTTTGGTTTCAGCTCCTTCTGAGATCACTTTTGCCATTGATGTTGGGAATGGCCCCATAGAGCTCATAGTCCAGTCTCCTTCTTCTCTGAATGACAACCAATGGCATTACGTCCGGGCAGAGAGGAACCTCAAGGAGACCTCGCTCCAAGTGGACAACCTCCCAAGGATGACCAGGGAGACCTCAGAAGAGGGCCATTTCCGGTTACAGCTCAACAGCCAGCTGTTTGTAGGTAGGGGACATCTTAAGGTGCCCTTTGTGCTAAAAACCCTACATGACCACAGTGGAATTGGGCCCAAGGAGTATTACTATTTTATTTTAGTCCTAGAAATGATTATAGTATTTCATAAAGCATTTAAAATTACAGATGTAATTTTACAAATTCTTCCTTTCTAGATTCATTAGCTTCAAGAATGAAAGATTGCCATTGCTTAGCAAAGTTTGCAGGGGTCTCAGACTCTTTTTGTATCTTTTCTCCTTGTTCATATTGTACCTTTAGATGTCTAGGGACTCCTATTATTTTTCATCCTTGTAATCAAAATATACTCTCAGAAAAAGGAGTGCAAGCTATTTAAACCTTTTTAGATGTTGACTCTGTCAGTGGGCTACAATTCACCTTTCTTAGTGACATCTAACTCCTGATGATTTTTGATAACCATGTAATGATATATGTTATAGCATCTTCAAGGGATTTGGGGAATCAACAATATGGCAGGGGGGGGAACTAGAGGTTTTTAAGCTAAGAACTTCTTTAATATTCCCAGAAATCACATCCCTTAGGTGGCTGCCTGATACTTGCACAGAAAAATAGCCTGGTCCCCAAGCATACATCTCCCCACTGATCATTCCCTCCTTGAGACTCAGAATCAGCCTTTAAATAAGTTGCTCATCTGAGCTGACTGCCACTGCTGGCAATAGGGCCTGGGGGGCTCAAACATCTTTCACTGAGCCTTTCATTCATTCTTTCCATAAATATTAAGTGAGTACCAAAAACAAATCAGGTTCCTTGTTGGATGGTGGGAATTGAAAGATGACTTATGCAATAAAACATCTTTTTCAAGTGCTCACTGTGTGTGTGTGTGTGTGTGTTGTGTGTGTGTGTGTGTTGTGGGAGACAGAGAGACAGAAATAGAGAGAATTTCACCACATTAGTCCATATAGGAAAAGAAAGGTTCACATTATTGCTATAATTTAGGAGGGATTCTTTGAAATTAGGTTGAGCAGGGCATATATAGGTTTAAAGTACAAAACAGAACTGTAAATGTTAGGTATATTGTAGTACTATCAAAGCCAAGACACTGCTCTTATCTGAAACTTGAAATTCAGATGCTTAGAACAGTAGTACCAAGAAGTTCCAAAATTTGCCAGTATACGCAGATTTAAGTTTTTTTCCTTATGTATTTATTTTATCAGCTCACACTATATAGCTTTACTGCTAGTCATGAAATGTCATCAACTATCAATGGATGTATCTTAATTGCTTTCTTGAAATCCAGGTCTGTGCAACTTTTAACTCTGAGGAAAGTTGTCACTAAGAACACACCAACTAAAAGAAAAGAAGTAACAGAATATGTAATGTCTTTCCAAAAGTAATCATATTTCTTTCTTCATCTATCATGTTTTACATATTCAGCAGAAGCTAAGACATAAGTGATTAAGAGCATTTTTATGAATGATGATGAAAAGGCATTCACTTAATTAACCTACATAAGTGATATGATTTACTATTAAAATGTATATTTTTAATTTATATTGATGTCTTAATTCTATTTAAACATAACATTTTATTGCTCTGAATAAGTTTGCTAGTCATCAAGATTTAATGTCTTTTTTGGTATAATCAATTCAAGTACTTTGCAATTTTCATAAATTATATTCCATGCCAAAGTTTAATTTATCTTCAGGCTATATTGATGAATCTTTCTGGTTGAAAGGTGTGTATAAAGATGGAATTTTTCAATCCCTTCATGCAAATTTCATGTAGTTATGAAATTATCATACAGCTTGAAAATGTGACAAACTTTGTACAAGTTGAAAGTGAAAAGAGGCAGCTGTGTTTCTTGCAGGTTTTAATCTCTAGACATTTCTGTTAAATTGATCACAAATGCAGTGAATAAAAGCTTGTCTATGGGTCTGGAGGAGACACCCTGCTCAAGCTGCTGCCAAGGTCAGCTACTGCAAGAGCACCTGTTTCTGTTATGTTTCTTTCTAATAAGTTCCATCTCAGATGTTACTATGCTTTATTGAATTTGGCTTAATATACTTGAAGAAGAAAAAATGCCATTGGAGGTCATTTAGTCCGTTGGTTTGAATTTTGCTGTTTAATGTTCAGTCTGCTTAGAAATGTTGGGTGGCAAAAAAAGAAAAAAAATTGAAGTCTTGATATTTCCATTTTGTATGGTTCAGGGGTTAAAAAAACAAACAAACAAACAAACAAAAAAAAACCCTCTACTTAGCTAGAGCAGCCAAAATTAATTGCATTCTCTATCATTCAGAAATTTTGTCCCTGGATTTTTATACTTGCTAGGCAGAAAAACTATGATTGCTGTGTGCTTTTTTCCTTTAATTTTTTAAATTGAAGTATAGTTGAATTACAATGTCGTGTTAGTTTCAAGTGTATAGCAAAGTGACACCATTCTACGTATCCATATAGGCATTCTTTTTCAGGTTCTTTTCTGAATATAGGTTATTACAAAATATTGAGTATAAGTCCCTGGTGCTATATAGTAGGTCCTTGTTGGTTATCATTTGGTTAACTGGATAGATTGAATGTGACGTTACTTAAATATTCATTTGGATATGTCTGTCTAGACACTTTTAACCACTGAAGGATCTTTCAATCAAAACAGACTGTTGTTCAGCATGGTAATCACTGGTATTGCTGTTGTGTCCATGAGTGCTTCCTAAGTACCAGATTGAATTTTATAGAATGGATGCACCTCTTAGCAATGCTCCTGTCATTGGAATGTGAAATGTTGAAGTGCTGATACCCAAGTCAATGCATGCTGGATTCCCAGAATCAATATTGTAACTGCAGACTTTTATTTCCCTGGTAGTTAGGGACAGTTGCAACCATGCCATTTCAGTGGTGGCATCTTTTGAATAGAGTAGGAGAAATTTCATAACACGAGCTTCTGAGATGAATGCAGCAAGCTTGGGATTGTTTCAGCTTTAAAACCCTTGGCTGCATAATCCCTCTCTTTTGCTATTCCTTACTCCTCTGTCCATGGGATTCTCCAAGTAATCCCATGGACAGAGGAGACTGGTGGGCTACAGTCCATAGGGCTGTAAAGAGTTGGACACTACTGAGTGACTTAGCATGCATGTTCTAGCTTTTCAAGTCAATATGAGGATGAGGCAAGAGAAATCTAAGAAGTAGCACCTTTTACTAAAAGTGAAATGAAGAGATCTAGGTTTGAACTCCAGGTCAACTGCCATCAGATCTTGGGACACTAGTAGGAAAGCAACTAGCCTAAATGGACACATTGTCTTTATTTGCAGAATGAAATTGATGAGTATGGTAATGGAACTCTTACAACTTGTGGATATGCTATCATCTCCATGTGTATGTTAGACATGACAATTATCCTTACCCTCATGCCTGTGTGTATGTAACAGCAAGGAAAATATCTCATTGTCCCCAAATCTGACGTCTAATCTTTCCTAATATGTTGGAATTATAGTCTAGACACTTTGTAGAGCTGTGAGACTGAGTCTTATTTTGTGTTACTTTACTTTTTTCTTACCTTTTTGGCCTTTCATGAACCTTTTTTTTTTCTTTTTCTTTCTTTTTTTTGGCTCAGCTGCTTTATTTGTATCAAAATAAATTGAAGTAACTCCCACTTAGAACTCCTTGGGGAAAATATCACATTAACTTGATAAATCATAAAGTTGCAGAGTCTCACCCTGCCCCTCTGTGCTGCGCCTGCTTCCACACCAGTTGGGAATTATTATTCCTATTTTCAGATGAAGCATGTCAAACGTGGCGAGGTCAGCGGTGAAGGCAGGCAAAGCAGTGCTCATTTGCTCTGTGCCCTGACACGTGATGGTGCCAGAGTCTCTCTGTGAAATAGTTACTTACATTTACTCTTGAGAGTGCCCCACAAGGATGGCTTTCCTGACACAGGCCAGAAGAGTTTTCTATCAGAAAAGATGTATGTCTGCACAGGAGGAGATATACATCCTTTTCACATTAAGGAAGAATTAGGCAATCACCTTTAGGCATATTTGTTACGCAAAACCATTGCTGTGTGAAGGACGTCAATGGTGAG
>NW_011495032.1:10901670-10920505 GCF_000754665.1 Bison bison bison
GGTTCAGGATGGGGAGCACGTGTATACCTGAAATTTTTTTAATTTAAAAAAAAAAAAAAACTGTGAAGATTGAAACAATTAGAAATTCATGGAATCCAAAAAAAAAAAAAAGAAAAGATGTATGTCTGCACAGGAGGAGATATACATCCTTTTCACATTAAGGAAGAATTAGGAAATCACCTTTAAGCATATTTGTTACGCAAAACCATTGTTGTGTGAAGGACGTCAATGGTGAGAAGTGAAGATATCATTGTCTTTTACATCCTATACTTTCTGATGATAAGGTCTGATTTACCAAAAGTTTTTTTCAAAGCTAAATATGTCAAGTATGCTTGAATCATTTTAGCAAAAAATATTAATACAGGATTTCTAATATTTCTTGTAATAGTTCAGTAAGAGGAGGTGTCCTGATTCATTTAAGAAGTTCATAGCAGACCTCAGTACACTAGCAGGCAAGTCCTATGAATGCTTTGCTTCCTCAGTGCTTCTACGGTAAAGAAAAAAACAAGAGCCACCTGCTTCCTCTTGCACTTTTTTTTTCCCCCAACACCATATATGCTCCACAAAATCAGATTCTTAGAATTTGAACATACTTAAAAAAAAAAAAAACAAAAAAAACATTAGTTCTTTTTATTGACAGAGAAGTAAATGATTAAATGACTCTTCCAGTGACTTACCTGGCAGTCCAATGGTTAAGACACTGCACTTCTAATGCATGGAGCAGGGGATCAGTCTCTGGTTGGTGAACTAAGATCCTGAATGTTGTGCAGCACAGCCAAAAGAGAAAAAGAAAAAACAAAAAAGCAAATGATTCCTTCCACTACATGATGCCTCATTTTGAAGTTGTTGATCATTGTTAAACCCACCCTGAAGCCCATGTTAGTTTTTTCTGCTCCTAATATTCCAAAACCCTTTTGGAAATGTTTATCAACAATCTCTAAAACTTTAACTGAAGCTCATTTTGTCACATACTGGCTGCATTGGATTGTTAATGGGCCATTGATGGAGAATGTAGACTTTTCTTATTCGGTTTCACTGTTTAAATTTTTAATTCTGCCTTTGAGAAAACATATCTCAAAGCATGCCATCTTTTTTTTAAAAAAGAAGTACAACATGGCATCATTTTTCTCAGGCAGCCCAGGGAGAAAAGCCCTGAGATCTGGACCACAACAAAAACTCAATGATGGAAGCAGTCATTCCGATTACCCTGGCACCTCCGGTCATCAAAATCTGTAACTCAGTAAAGAAACAAAACATGAATACAGAACTGTTTATGTGGAGCCAGGGTGATAGTTATAAAAAGGAACTCAAGCCAGACCTTTCTGAGAAATAAAACAGTACTCTCTGGACATTCAAGGACCTAAACTGAGGGAAATGAGAAGCTGCTTGTCTTTTCCAAAGCCAAGATGCTATTGAGCTTATGTAACTAGGACGTCCAGGGAAGCTTCAGTGTAGAAAAGAATGGACCCAGCCAGGCATGCTGATGCTGCAATGCTGCCTATAACTTGTTTCATATCTGCAAGGCTCTGGCAACAAAGCTGATGACTAAGAAGAGGAGAGAAGAAAGCCTTGGAGGAGAGTGATGAAGCAGAAGAAGACATCATCAAACCCTCTGAACATGTGACTGGCAGATTTACACTCTGGTCTCATTGTAGTATCAAATTTCTTCTGATTCAGAGAGAAAAGAATTTGGCTTCAGCGCCACTTGTGTTGGGGAATACAATTCTGTGGAAGAGGTGAAAAGTGCCATGTTTTAATTCAGCTTCCTGCTTCATCATCCATGTCTCAGGCTAAAGATTAAGGGTCATCGCAGGCCCTATCTGTGATGTGTAGAGAGGCTGAGGAACCTGAGGTAGGCAGTCTCTGGGATGTGCTGCCCAGGTACCCATTCAAGAAGGCTCTGCCACTGGGAGTGCTGTTGGAAGACAGTCTTTCTCTGTCTGTCCTTTCAGCTACTGCACCTGCTGCCAAGATACACCCAGACAACAGTCAGTTGACTCCAGAATACAAAGACCCAACCATTTTGGCCCAAGGAAGCAAATCTCTGATCGATTTTTCTTGCTCTGCCACTCTCCATGGGGCTGTTCTAGATGGTCAGACCTGTCCCAGAGCTCACTTCTCTGCCCATTTATGCTTCTTTCCCCTCTGGATCAAAGATGTGTTTCCTAAAGTTTCCCCCTAAAAAACACCATGCCTCTTTAATTTCATTTCAAGCCTGTTTTCTGGAGAACCCTAGCAGTGGCAGAATGACATGGATTTATTGTGCAAAATATACACAGAGACACACATACACACACTTTTTAAAATCAAAGTAACTGTCTTTGATTTAAGAAATTTATTTTTCATTCCTCCCAGGCATTAGCCATAAAATATTGCCTACTCTTCTCCCATTTTCTTCTTAAAAGTACTCTTTAAATTTAATGGGTTCCTTAGAGTCAAGTTTGTATTGTTGTGATTCATACTCTCTCTTATTTTTGGTGGCCCGGCATGTGGAATCTTAATTACTGGGCCAGGAATTGAACCCACATCTCCTGCATTGGAAGCAGAGTCTTAACCATGAGACTATCAAGGAAGTCTCTGACTCATAGTCTTCCAATGGTATTTTCCCTCAAACTAGGATGGGTTTGAGTTTGAGTTTCCCTCAAACTACCCTCAATTTACCTGGCAGACTCCTCTTCATTGATGATGCAAAAGATTAAAAAAGTTCTTTAAATATCTTCTTCTTATTATTATTTGTCCTAAGTATTATGTACTGTGGGGTTAAGATCTTTCCTGTAACAGTTTTTACTTTCTAATGATGAACAGCACCATTTTAACTGATACTAGTTGTATGTGTTAAAAATCAAATCTTCCAAAAGCTAAAATCATGAGTCTCAGGCAAATAGAAAATGAACATGTCAAAGATTTTATTTCACTCATTAATTAATGAGGAAGCCATTAAGATGTCATGACCAGTTCAGAGAACATCTAAAAAGCTAGGATATGGTGTGGGGAATTTAACAACAAAGAGAGGATAAAGTTGTGATATTAGATATGAAGCTCTTGCTTACCATGCCATCTTTGGAGGTATCTGTTACACTGGAAAGAAATTACCTGCATCCCCACTGGACAAATGTCATCTATGACTTTTTGTTTTATTTCCAAGTTTCAACTTATTTTTGCTGATAAGACAGTGTTGATGATGTGTCCCTAGTCACATGGCAGCCACCACTTCCACAAAGGAAGCTGGAATAAGAAAGAACCCCAAAGTGATTACTGCACAATTGCATCAAAATGTCACAGCAATGTTAGTATATTGGATTGTGAGAACTGTTTGTCATGAATTGCCCTTGCTCCTATTCTTTTAGTGAATTGTAGGCTCCTTTTGTATTTCAAGGTCTCCCGGGCTTAGCCGTAAAATCACTCTGGGGTGGCTGGGACTAGTAGGGAAAATTCTTAAAGCTTATAATTACAGACTTAACTTTATTGACTAATTTCTTTGAATGGGCCTATGGTTCAACTTTTGAGGTAATCTCTGTTCTCAGCAGGGTCTCCCAGGAGAAAACTAATCAGATTTCCAGGGCCCTAACATCCAGGAAACCCTGAAACTGCTGTCAGTCAGGTAATGACTTGGCCTGGCAGCCAGCCTGGAAGAAGTGAATAGCTTCTCTGGCTGACTCTAGAAAAGACCTGGGGCTCATATTGCTATTGCAAGAAGTTGGTTTAAGGCTATTTTTGATAGTGACTTTACTGGTGATACTTCATCTTTAAAAACTGTGGCAGAAGGAAGCACAGTGAGGGGTGAATTGGCTCTCCTTTTTATGACATGGGAGATGATCCTTTTAGTCAAAATGGCTCATGTTGCAATTCCATACTCTGATTAGGATTATGGTGGACTTTCCTGCCTCATTGTCTTCTTTTTAAAATCATTTGAAAGAGCATTTTTTACTTTTTTAATTTAAATTTATTTTATAATAGAGTATAGTTGATTGACAATCTGTTAATCTTTGACAATAATTCGACATAATTGGACAATCTATGTGTTATTTTCATGTGTACAGCGAAGTGATTCAGTTATACATACATATGCCCACTTTTTTTTAGATTTTTTTCCCATGTAGATTATTACACTGTATTGAGTAGAGTTCCTTGTGCCACACAGTAGGTCCTTGTTGGTTATCTATTTTACATATTGCCATTATCGTTTAGTCAGTCGCTCAATTTTGTCCAACTCTTTGTGACGCTATGGACCACAGCCAGCCAGGCTCCCCTGTCCATGGAATTCTCCAGGGAAGAATTCTGGAGTGGGTTGCCATGCCCTTCTCTAGTTTTACATATGGAGAATCCCATGGATGGAAAAGCCTAGTAGGCTGCAGTCCATGGGGTCGCACAGAGTCGGACACGACTGAAGCGACTTAGCAGCAGCAGCAGCAGCAGTGTGTATATGTTAATCCCAACCTCCTAATTTATGCCTCTTCCCTTTCCCCAATGGTAACCGTAATTTCGTTTCCTTGTCTGTGTGTCTATTTTTGTTTTTTAAATAAGCTCATTTCTGTCATTTATTTCAAACTCCATGTGTCAGTGATATCATATGGTATTTGTCCTTCTCTCTCTGACTTACCTCACTTGATATAACAATCTCCAAATCCATCCATGTTGCTGCAGATGCCTGCCCTATCAAATGATGTTCTCTCAGAGGTATCTCCAGATGAGATGCAAAACTGTACTTCAGAGAATTCTTTGGGAAGACAGTTGGACCACTAAGTCAACCACCTAGAACTATGTTGGGAGTTGTCCCTACTGCTCCACAATTCTGTAGGCAACAGAAACAGGAATAATTCAAGTGCTTGCTTGTTTCTTTCTCCTTATCCTGAATTATAAATAATAACCATATGGGGATTTCCATAAAATACCCATATACCACTCTACTAGGCAAAATCTTGTGCCTTGTCACCATTCTGCTAAAAAGAAGGCAAATGCTTAGTTTTGGCTTGTGGTCTTGAGGGGGCGGGGGGAAACCTTTACAGAAAACCAAGATGAATATTACATATGGACTCCAATCCACACACTAGGCACAAACATGCTGATTCTGGGAAAGATGTTTGCTAATGTCCAAATAACACATAGATTAATAAAGGATTTTTATAAATATACACAATTCTAGATATAGCAAGGTGGTTCTTTTTTGAAACTTGAAATAATTTTTAAATTACTCAAAAAAGATCGGAAGCATTATGCATAATACACATAATAAATGAAAATTTATTTTAAATTATTCCGTCAATACACAAATACATGTTTGCTATAAAATTATTCAATAATAATCCTAGTGCTCTTCCTAGAGACAACTGATATTAGGCCACTGTGATACTTTCCTGGCCTCATTCGAGGCAGTCACATACATTTAAATACACTAAGGAAACACCATGCAGTATTATTATTTGTGTACTTACATAAGCAGGGCTTCCCTGGTGGCTCACACAATGAAGAATCTGCCTGCAATGCAGGAGACCTTGGTTACATTACTGAGTCGGGAAGATCCACTGGCGAAGGGAATGACAACCCACTCTAGTATTCTTGCCTAGAGAATTCCATGGACAGAATAGCCTGGCAGGCTACATCATGGGTTGCAAACAGTTAGACACAACTGAGTAACGAACACTTTCACTGTTTTCACTTTTTTTTTTCTTTTTTACATAAGCAGTATACTTATATGTGTTATACCACAGTGTGCTTGCTAGTTTTGTTTTTTTGCATTTTTGTTTAATATATGCCATGGGAAACATAGCATGTCAGTATAAATCGCATATGATTTTAAACTGCTATATTGTATTTTACTCATATTTTTAGCTTTTGTTTATGTTATTGTTTTGTTTTCTACTATTTTTATGTCTTCATTTAATATGGAATTTGTTTGAGGTAGTATTGTAACTTTATTTTCCAAAATATTATTTCTATCTCCATTTATTTCATGGTTCTTTCTCTCCCTAGCTACTTAGAATCTCTCTCTCTCACTCTCTCTCTCTCTCTCTATATATATATATATATAAAATAAGGTATGAAATGTCTCTCTATACAGAATGTGTTTATGAAATGGATAACCAACAAAAACGTATTGTATAGCACATGTAACTCTGCTCAATGTTATGTGCCAGCCTGGATGGGCAGGGAGTTTGGGGGGAAATGGACATGTATATGTATGGCTGAGTCCCTTCACAGTTCACCACAAAATATCACAACATTGTTAATTGCATATATCCCAATGCAAATGTTTTTGCTGTTTAAAAAATTACAATAAAAAGATATTGGAAAAAAAAGGAAGAAAAATACGTTTCTGAATTTCCTGCTCTGTTTTATTTATGTAGTTTTCTTTCCAGGTCCTGTTTCAACATTATACTTATAGGGCATATTTTAATATTGAATAGAACATCCCTCTCTGCTCACCCACCCCGCCAACATAAGGACAGATGATTCCTTTTCAACACTCTGTTAACTACTAATAATTATTTTCTTTATGGTTCTTAGAGTTAGCTTTTCATGTTATATGAAAATAATTTTTCTTGGGTTATTCTCTGGGATTTTATTGCATTGAAGAGAATAACTATACATTCCTAAATTATATCAAAGCATGTTCCATCTATTCTAAATGAGTCAAGGTAAATTTTTTTTATTTTCCTTTTTACAGTCCTTTACAGTCCTAGATCTTAAGTTAATTTCTGGATGTTTGGCTGCTTTTGTTGATGAATAAGATTCTTTTATTGCTATCACATGGTCTAATTGGTTATTGTTGCTCTATAGGAACATTATTGATTTTGTATATTGATATTTATACCCATCCACATTCTTATATATTTATTTTGATTGGAATAGCTTGCCATTTTTATTTTGGGAACTAGAACTAAGGACGGAAGTTCATAACACTGTACAGGAGGGGAAGATCAAAAACATCCCCAAGAAAAAAGAAATGAAACAAGGCAAATGGTTGTCTGAGGAGGCTTGATAAACAGCTGAGAAAAGAAGAGAAGTAAAAGCAAAAGAGAAAGGAAAATATACACCCAACTAAATGCAGAGTTCTAAAGAATAGCAAGGAGAGATAAGAGGCCTTCTTAAGAGAACAATGTAAAGAAATAGAGAAGAATAATAGATGAGAAAGACTAGATCTCTTCAAGAAAATTAGAGATACTAAGGGAACATATCATGCAAAGGTGGGCATAATAAGAGATAGAAACAGTAAGGAGCTAACAGATATAGATTACACAGAGGAAGTGACAAATAGATTTAAGGGATTAGAACTGACAGAGTGCCTGAAGAACTATGGATGGAGGTTCATGACATTATACAAGAGACAGGGATCAAGACCATCCCCCAAAAAAGCAATGCAAAAAAGAAAAATGGCTGTCTGAGGAAGCCTTACAAGTAGCTGTGAAAAGAAGAGAAGTGAAAAGCAAAGGAGAAATGGGAAGGCATACCCATTTAAATGCAAAGTTCCAAAAAATAGCAAGGAGAGATAGGAAAGGCTTCCTCAGTGATCAGTGAAAAGAAATAGAGGAAAACAATAGAATGGGAAAGACTAGAGATCTCTTCAAGAAAATTAGAGATGGCAAGGGAATATTTCATGCAAAGATGGGCACAATAAATGACAGATATGGTATGGACCTAACAGAAGCAGAAGATATTAAGAAGAGGTGGCAAGAATACACAGAAGAACTATACAAAAAAGATCTCCATGACCCAGATAACCATGGTGGTATGATCACTCACCTAGAGCCAGAAATCCCGGAATGCAAAGTCAGGGGGACCTCAGGAAGCACTACTATGAACAAAGTGAAGGTGATGGAATTCCAGTTGAGCTCTTTCAAATCCTGGAAGATGATGCTGTGAAAGTGCTGCACTCAATATGCCAACAAATTTGGAAAATGCAGCAGTTGCCGAAGGATGAAAAAGGTCAGTTTTCACTCCAATTCCAAAGAAAGGCAATACCAAAGAACACTCAAACTACTGCACAATTGCACTAATCTCACATGCTAGTAAAGTCATGCTCAAAATTCTCCAAGCCAGGTTTCAACAGTACATGAACTGTGAGCTCCCAGATGTTCAAGCTGGATTTCAAAAAGGCAGAGGAACCAGAGATCGAACTGCTAACATTCATTGGATCATGGAAAAGCAAGAGAGTTCCAGAAAAAAGCATCTATTTCTGTTTTTTTGACTATGCCAAGACTTTGACTGTGTGGATCATGACAAACTGTGGAAAATTCTTCAAGAGATGGGAATAACAGACCACCTGACCTGCCTCCTGAGAAACCTGTATGCAGTTCAGGAAGCAACAGTTAGAACTGAACATGGAGCAACAGACTGGTTCCAAATTGGGAAAGGAGTACATCAGGGTTGTGTATTGTCACCCTGCTTATTTAACTTATATGTAGTGTACATCATGAGAAACGCTGGGCTGGAAGAAGCACAAGCTGGAATCGAGATTGCCAGGAGAAATATCAATAACCTCAGATATGATGACAACACCCTTAGGCAGAAAGCTAAGAAGAACTAAAGACCTCCTGATGAAAGCGAAAGAGGAGAGTGAAAATTGGCTTAAAACTCAACATTCAGAAAACTAAGATCATGGCATCTGGTCCAATCAGTTCAGTTCAGTTCATTTGATCAGTCGTGTCCGAGTCTTTGCGACCTCATGGATTGCAGCATGCCAGGCCTCCCTGTCTATCACCAGCTCCCGGAGCTTACACAAACTCATGTCCATTGAGTTGGTGATGCCATCCAATCATCTCATACTCTGTCCCCTTCTCCTCCTGCCTTCATTCTTTCCTAGCATCAGGGTCTTTTCAAATGAGTCAACTCTTTCTGTCACTTTATGGCAAATAGATGGGGAAACAGTGGAAACCATGAAAGACTTTATTTTGAGGGGCTCCAAAATCACTGCAGATGATGACTGCAGCCTTGAAATTAAAAGACACCTAATCCTTGGAAGAAAAGTTATGACCAACCTAGACAGCATATTAAAAAGCAGAGACATTTCTTTGCTAACAAAGGTCCATCTAGTGAAAACTATGTTTTTTCCAGTAGTCATGTATGGATGTGAGAGTTGCTATAAAGAAAGCTGAGCACCAAAGAACAGATGCTTTTGAACTGTGGCGTTGGAGAAGATTCTTGAGAGTCCCTTGGAATGCAAAGAGATCCAACCAGTCCATCCCAAAGGAAATCAACCCTGAATATTCATTGGTAGGACTGATGTTGAAGCTAAAACTCCAGTACTTTGGCCACCTGATGCAAAGAACCGACTCACTGGAAAAGTCCCTGATTTGGGGAAAGATTGAAGGCGGGAGGAGAAGGGGATTGACAGAGGATGAGATGGTTGGATGGCATCACTGACTCAATGGACATGAGTTTGAGCAAACTCTGGGAGTTGGTCATGAATAGGGAGGCCTGGTGCGCTGCAGTCCATGGGGTCGCAAAGAGTTGAATGCAACTGAGAAACTGAACTGAGCTGAACAGGCATAGAAGAGATTAAGAAGAGGTAGCAAGAATAAGAGCTGTACAAAAAAAGATCTCAATGACTCGGATAACCACGATGATATCATTCACTTAGAAGTGGATATCCTGGATTGTGAAATCAAGTGGGCCTTAGGAAGCATTACTATGAACAAAGCTAATGTAGGTGATAGAATTCCAGCTGAGATATTTCAAATCCTAAAAGTTGTTGCTGTTAAATCACTTCACTCAATATTTGAAATGAGCCTTCAAATTTGGAAAGCTCAGCAGTAGCCACAGGACTGGAAAATATCGTTTTCATTCTGGTTCCAAAGAAAGGCAATGCCAAAGAATGTTCAAACTACCCTGTGATTGTATTCATTTCACATGGTAGAAAGGTCCATACAATTGCACTCATATCACTTGCTAGAAAGGTTATGCTCAAAGTCCTTCAAGGTAGTCTTCAACAGTATGTGAACCAAGAACTCCCAGATGTTCAAGCTTTATTTAGAAAAGGCAGAGGAACCAGACATCAAATTGCCAGCATCCATTGAATGGTAGAAAAAGAAAGAGAATTTCAGAGAAATATTTTCTTCTGCTTCATTGTCTATGCTAAAGCCCTTGACTGTGTGAATCACAGCAGAGTGTGGAAAATTCTTAACGAGATGGGCATACCAGTCTACAGTACCTGCCTCATGAGAAACCCGTGTGCAGGTCAAGAAGCAACAGTTAGAACTGGACATTGGAACAATGGACTGGTTCAAAATAGGGAGAGGGATCAGTCAAGAAAAACTCTCCAGAGAGCAGGAATAGAAGGAACATATCTCAACATAATAAAAGCTATACATGACAAACCCACAGCAAACATTATCCTCAATGGTGAAAAATTTAAAGCATTTCCCCTAAAGTCAGGAACAAGACAAGGGTGCCCACTTTCACCACTACTATTGAACATAGTTTTGGAAGTTTTGGCCACAGCAATCAGAGCAGAAAAAGAAATAAAAGGAATCCAAATTGGAAAAGAAGAAGTAAAACTCTCACTGTTTGCAGATGACATGATCCTCTACATAGAAAACCCTAAAGACTCCACCAGAAAATTACTAGAGCTAATCAATGAATAGAGTAATGTTGTAGGATATAAAATTACCACACAGAAATCCCTTTCATTCCTATACACTAATAATGAGAAAATAGAAAGAGAAATTAAGGAAACAATTCCATTCACCATTGCAACAAAAAGAATAAAATACTTAGGAATATATCTACCTAAAGAAACTAAAGACCTATATATCAATTCAGTACAGTTCAGTTAAGTCACTCAGTCGTGTCTGACTCTTTGCGACCCCATGAATTGCAGCACGCCAGGCCTACCTGTCCATCACCAACTCCCAGAGTTCATATCAAACTCATGTCCATCGAGTTGGTGATACCATCCAGCCATCTCATCCTCTGTCATCCCCTTCTCCTCCTGCCCCCAATCCCTTCCTGTATCAAAGTCTTTTCCAATGAGTCAACTCTTCACATGAGGTGGCCAAAATACTGGAGTTTCAGCTTTAGCATCATTCCTTCCAAAGAACACCCAGGACTGATCTCCTTTAGAATGGACTGGTTGGATCTCCTTGCAGTCCAAGGGACTCTCAAGAGTCTTCTCCAACACCACAGTTCAAAAGCATCAATTCTTCGGCACTCAGCTATAAAACACTGGTGAAAGAAATCAAAGAAGACAGTAATAGATGTTCATGGATCGGAAGAATCAATATAGTGAAAATGAGTATACTACCCAAAGCAATCTATGGACTCAATGCAATCCCTATCAAGCTACCAACGGTATTTTTCACAGAGCTAGAACAAATAATTTTACAATTTGTATGGAAATACAAAAAACCTCGAACAGCCAAAGCAATCTTGAGAAAGAATGGAACTGGAGGAATCAACCTGCCTGACTTCAGATTCTACTACAAAGCTACAGTCATCAAGACAGTATGGTACTGGCACAGAGACAGAAATATAGATCAATGGAACAAAATAGAAAGCCCAGAGATAAATCCACGCACCAATGGACACCTTATCTTTGACAAAGGAGGCAAGAATATACAATGGAGAAAAGACAATCCGTTTAACAAGTGGTGCTGGGAAAACTGGTCAACCACATGTAAAAGAATGAAACTAGAACACTTTCTTACACCATACACAAAAATAAACTCAAAATGGATTAAAGATCTAAACGTAAGACCAGAAACTATAAAACTCCTAGAGGAGACCATAGGCAAAACACTCTCCGACATAAATCACAGAAGGATCCTCTATGACCCACCCCCCCAGAATATTGGAAATAAAAGCAAAAATAAACAAATGGGACCTAATTAAACTTAAAAGCTTCTGCACAAAAAAAAAAGGAAACTAAGCAAGGTGAAAAGACAGCCTTCAGAATGGGAGAATATAACAGCAAATGAAGCAACGAACAAAGAATTTATCTCAAAAATATACAGGCAACTCCTACAGCTCAATTCCAGAAAAATAAACGACCCAATCAAAAAATGGGCCAAAGAACTAAATAGACATTTCTCCAAAGAAGACATACAGATGGCTAACAAACACTTGAAAAGATGCTCAACATCACTCATTATCAGAGAAATGCAAACCAAAACCACTATGAGGTACCATCTCACGCTGGTCAGAATGGCTGCTATCCAAAAGTCTACAAGCAATAAATGCTGGAGAGGGTGTGGAGAAAAGGGAACCCTCTTACACTGTTGGTGGGAATGCAAACTAGTACAGCCATTATGGAGAACAGTGTGGAGATTCCTTAAATAACTGGAAATAGAACTGCCATATGACCCAGCAATTCCACTGCTGGGCATACACACCAAGGAAACCAGAATTGAAAGAGACACGTGTACCCCAATGTTCATCGCAGCACTGTTTATAATAGCCAGGACATGGAAGTAACCTAGATGTCCATTAGCAGATGAATGAATAAGAAAGCTGTGGTACATGTACACAATGGAATATTACTCAGCCATTAAAAAGAATACATTTGAATCAATTCTAATGAGGTGGATGAAACTAGAGCCTATTATACAAAGTGAAGTAAGCCAGAAAGAAAAACACCAATACAGTATACTAATGCATATATATGGAATTTAGAAAGATAATAACGATAACCTTGTATGTGAGACAGCAAAAGAGACACAGATGTATAGAACAGTCTTTTGGACTCTGTGGGAGAGGGAGAGGGTGGGATGATTTGGGAGAATGGCATTGAAACATGTATAATATCATATGTAAAATGAATTGCCAGTCCAGTTTCGATGCATGATACAGGGTGCTCAGGGCTGGTGCACTGGGATGACCTAGAGGGATAGTATGGGGGTGGTGGTGGGGGGAGGTGGGAAGGGGGTTCAGGATGGGGAACACATGTACACCCATGGCGGATTCATGTTGATGTATGGCAAAACCAATACAATATTGTAAAGTAATTAGCCTCCAATTAAAATAAATAAATTTACTAAAAAATAAATAAATCTAAAAAAATAAAAGACTATATATTGTCACCCTGCTTACTTACTTCTATGCACAGTACATCATGTTAAGTGTCTGGTTGTATGCATCACAAGTTAGAGTCATGATTGCCAGGAGAAATATCATATGTATCAGAAATATCAGATAACCTCACCTATGCAGATGATATTACCCTTATGGCAGAAAGTGAAGAGGAACTAAAGAGCCTCTTGATGAAGGTGAAAGAGGAGAGTGAAAAACCTAGCCTAAAGCTCAAGATTCAAAAAATAAGATCATGGCATTCAGGCTTATCATTTCATGGCAATAGATGGGGAAGAAATGCAAACAGTGACAGATTTTATTTTCTCGGGCTCCAAAATCACTGTGGACAAGTGACTGCTGCCATGAAATTAAATGGCACTTACTCCTTGGAAGGAAAGTTATGACAAACTTGTGCTGTGTGCTCAGTCACTTCAGTCTTGTCTGACTTTTTGCTACCTATGGACTGTAGCCCACCAGGCTCCTCTGTCCATGGGATTCTCCAGGGAAGAATACTGGAGTGGGTCGCCATGCCCTTCTCCAGGGGATCTTCCCAACACAGGAATCACAAACCTAGACAGTATGTTAAAAAGCAGAGACATCAGTTTGTCTACAAAGGTCCCATATAGTCAAAGCTATGATTTTTCCACTAGTCATGGACCATAAAGCGAGTGGACCATAAAGAAGGCTGAGTGTCAAAGAACTGATGCTGGATTGTGATGCTGGAGAAGACTCTTGAGAGTCCTTTGGAGTGCAAGGAGATCCAACCAATCCATCCTAAAGGAAATCAATCCTGAATATTCATTGGAAGGACTGATGCTGAAGCCGAAGCTCCAATATTTTGGCCCCCTAATGCTGAGCCGACCCATAGGAAAATACCCTGATGCTGGGAAAGATTGAAGGCAGTAGGAGAAAGGGACAACAGAGGATGAGATGGTTGGATTGAATTACCGATTCTATGGACATGCGTTTAAACAAACTCTGGGAGATAGTGAAGGACAGGGAAGCCTGGCGCACTTCAATCCATGAAGTCACAACGAGTCGGACATGACTGAGCAACTGAAAAACAAAAACAACAAAATCCCCATTTTACTTTGTAGACATCCAGTTAGTGCCACCTGTATTAGTGTGTGTTTATTGATTCCTAAGCAAGCAATCTCTGTTTCTAGCAGAAGGTAAACAGACACATGCCTTATCCTTAAGGAAATGATATTTTTGGAATTAAAATGAGTGTCTCACTCTCCTACTCCCTTCAATCTTTCCCAGCATCAGGGTCTTTTCCACTAGGATTTCCTTCCAGTACCTGAATTCTGCCAACTGAAGGCGCAGGAACAAAAGAAAAAGTCACTGATGGTTAGCACATTTGTTTTGTTTTGCTTTGTTTTGTTTAACAAGTACATGCTAAACCTGCTGCTACCGAAAAATTTGAAATCTGTGTAGTAATGCATCTACACTTAATTCTTGACTTTAGGCAAAGTAATTTGTATAGATAACAGCTGCTCCAAGTTCAAGGAGAGAGAAAGTGTGAGAGGGAGAGTATGACACTGCGTAGTTTTGTGAAACAGGACCCTGACCTGGCACATTCAATGTTGTTCCAGAAAAAAGGTCCTCAGCAAAGAAGTTTTATTTGAATGTGTGTGATCCAGACCACAGGCCCACACGAGAGAAACAGAAGCTCTTGTTCAGGGAGGGTACAAGGAATTGAGATGTTTTTCTGGAAGCAATGAGCATTTGTTGAGCTGACACAGGGCAATTTTCTAAGACAGATTTAGAATGATGATGGTAACCTTTTTAAGAGTTGATTCATACTCAGTCCAAGGAAACATCATCATAATGAAGACACTTAATACCAAGGGCCAACAGAAGAGATTCATATAAAATTGCTTCTATGTAGGCTGGTGAACTAATAGTTTAGGCTGTCCAGAAGATTGATATGGAAGGGAGAATAAATGCACATGTGTATACTACTTGGTGGGAGAATCCACGGAAGAGATGAGAAGAAGAAAGTGGAAGCAGCACTTAGTTGTAGTACTGACCCAAACTGTTACCAAAAGTGGGGTCTGGCTGCTCACTGCTTGAAAGTCAATACTGGAGAGCAAAGTTGGTAGAAAGGAAAGTTTTCTTTGTTTTGGAGGTTGCCAACTTGGGGAGAGGACAGACCCCTGTCCAAAGTGACAATCAGTGCTCAACAACTTTTAAAGGAGAGGTTCAGCGGTGTATAGGCAGAAGGAGGGGGCTATATGCAAAAACAGCAGTCAGTTCTGACAGTCATTTGAAACTGGTCATGTAGTGGTCTGATTAGCATCATCTTGATTGTTTGGGGTAAAATTATCTTCAGTTCTGGGTAGATTTGTTCCCATTTCTTTGGGACCAGTTCTCCAAACTGTGATAACTTAGGTAATGGCTACAATCTGGTCTTCATGTAGTAAACTTCCAGCTGGTGAGGCTTTCAGTATGTATAAGACAGCTCATAGGGTATGGCTTAGAATATTATCATATACCCTGAGAAGGAACTAAAGGTCCTTGATTTTGTTTAGTGGCTAAACTATTATTTTGTCCTGTTTGACTGATTTCCTTTCTTTCTGCATCTTCTCACTTCTCTGATTAAATTTATTCTGTGACTAAGGTTTTTCTACAAAGGCAGGCAGAGGACATGGGGTGGGGGAGGAAGGACCATACATCCCTGCTCCATTTCAAAATAGTCTAATCAAATAGCTCATTTTGGGATTTTTAGGGCTTTGAAGGTATCCAGGCGTTGAAGGTCAAGAGATCCCAGTCTGACTCCTGGCTCTGGAATTGATTCTTGACTTTGGACAAAGCAATTTCTTTGTCACTAAGTTTCCTCAACTCTGTAATGTGAATAATATGAAGAATTTCTTTTTTCCAAATGAATATTAAATGAGTTAGTTATACAGTTTCTAGCATATAGTAAGTATGTTTGAATTTTTTTTTAGAATTAGAAGCATTGTTCTGATTCTTAAACACGTTGCTTAATCTAGATTAAGTGCAAGCATCAGAAACATAATTCTCAGCTACTTTAAGAATAACTTCTTTTTATTGCTATGTTTCTTATTGTTCTTCTCCCAACTTTGTAGTAAACTCTAGGCAAGAAAAAGATAAATAAGCTAAAAATATATGAGAGCAACAGCTGAAAATTCAAACACCTTCAAGGGCCAGAAAGGCAGTCTGAAAGAATGAAATTGTCCTGGTAAGGAATGGGGCCAAGTGGACAGTTCTTATCTTGTCGTAAATGAACTGATCCCAGGGCAGCTGAGCTTTGTCAATCAGGGAAGTAGCTTTTTTAACAGGTTTTCAGATTTTTCAATGGAAGACTTACTAGAATTTTTAAAATTATTCATATTTATTTATTTATTTACTCTGGGCCAAGCCCAGTGCCAAAATAAGGGTATGGTCTTTTTTGTTTTTAAGTTGAAATATAGTTGATTTACAAAGTTGTGTTAGTTTCAGGTGTACAGCAGTGATCAGTTATACACATACATATTTTTTCCATATCCTTTTCTGTTATGCTGCTAAGTCACTTCAGTCGTGTCCGACTCTGTGTGATCCCACAGACGGCAGCCACCAGGCTCCCCTGTCCCTGGGATTCTCCAGGCAAGAACACTGGAGTGGGTTGCCATTTCCTTCTCCAATGCATGAAAGTGAAAAGTGAAAGGGAAGTTGCTCAGTTGTGTCCGACTCTTAGCGACCCCATGGACTGCAGCCTACCAGGCTCCTCCATCCATGGGATTTTCCAGGCAAAGTACTGGAGTGGGGTACCATTATGGGTCATTACAAAATATTGAGTGTACTTCCCTGTGCTATACAGCAGGACCTTGTTGGTTACCTATTATAAATAGTAGTGTGTATCTATCTATAGGGTCACAAAGAGTGGGACGTGACTGAAGTGACTGAGCATAGCACCCACAAGAAATTTAAACAAGTATTTATTGGGTCTCCTGCTGTAGCAGGAGAGAGTGAGAATAAGTAGTATGTTCCCTTGCTCACTTCCGGAGTAGAGATCTAGCTGATTTCTTATATGGAGTGAGGGTAGGGGCAGGTCCAGGAGTCAGGCCAGAGGGATGGTTTAGGTGGAATCAGTCCTGAATATTCACTGGAAGGACTGAGGCTGAAGTTGAAGCTCCAATACTTTGGCCTTGATGCCAAGAGCTGACTCGTAGGAAAAACCCTAGATTCTGGGAAATACTGAGGGCAAGAGGAGAAGAGGGTGACAAAAGATGAGATGGTTTGATGCATCATTGATTCAATGGACATGAGTTTGAGCAAACTCTGGGAGATAGTGAAGGACAGGGAAGCCTGGCGTGCTGCAGTCCATGGGGTCACAAAGAATCAGACACAGTGGAGTGACTGAATTGAATAGATGGTGTTGTGTGCAGGGGGCATGTACAGTATCCTGTTCTGATTTTTCAGAAGTGGGAGTTGGGTTCTTTTGTGTTTTTTTTTGTATCTTGTTGTCCATAAATTTGGAGTGGGAAATGGCAACCCATTTCATTATTCTTGCTTGGAGAATCCCATGGACAGAGAAGCTTGATGGGCTGTGGTCCATGGGGTCACAAATAGACAGACCTAACTGAGCGACTGAGCACACACCCACATCCATAATTTGCCCCAATTGTGAACACACACAGGTATTTTCAGTCCCTTACAGTTTCTTTGTATTTTGTTGCTTGAGGAAACATTTCTCCAGGTGCAAGCACTGCAGCAAATGATTATCCCAGGTCCCAGCTTTTCTCAGTTTAAGAAATTAAAGTGAGGGTGAGAAGAATTCAAGACTGTGGCTCTTAGTGTGGAGAGATGCTGATGGATCCATAGATAATTAAGGGTGCAGATGAATAGGACAGGACTGAGGGAGAAGGACTGTGAGTGAGAAAGGGGAGTGAAGATTGTGGCAGCATTTTCTGTACAGTATTCAAGTTTCAGGAAAGATTCACACCTCTACCAACACAACACAAAATAGGTGACCTTGTCAGAAAAGGGAGTGTGCTTACCACCTGATTGGGCATGACTGTGTGGGTGGGGAGCATCTTTCTTGAAGCACTCTATTCTTAGTCTACAATATTACCTCTCCATAAGAAAAAGGAGCCTAACCTCTAGTTTTTCTCCCTCTTAAAGAATAAAAAGCAGCCAGGCGAAAATGGAAATTTAATTCATTGTGCAATTTGGTTCATATTCATTGTGTCATTGTGTTTTACCAGCATCTGCAATTGAAATGACCCCTTATTTCCGGTCATTCTCACCATACTTTATATGTCTCAAACACCAAGGAGTGTATTTCTGCTAGAAACACCACCCTAGCCACTTCTTCATTTATAAACGTGTTGACTAAGTCACACACAAGCAAGTGTGCAATAGATCTTGCATTCTCCATCTCTTCCTAGAAGAAAAATGCCACTAACAAGATATATGAAGAGTTATACAAATCTACCACAGGGAGTGACTACAAAATAAGGGGAATAATAAAACAAAACATTTACCTACATCAGGTCTCCTCTCTTTATTCTACACCATCTCTAGGAAAGAAATAATGAACCTTTCTTCATGATCTGCTTGTGTTTATAATTGATTTATCTTGTGGTTAAAAGGAGATTTACTCACTAAAATTGAGACAGACAGGAGAAAGCAATTTGGGTTTGACCTTCTGGCCTGCTTGGGTATCACTTATCAGAACTGAAAACAGAGTGGAGTTCTATCACTCCTTCAGAATAAAACACTAGATTAATTCTTTAGAAACATTTTGTCTCAATCTTGCAGAAGCAGCCAGTGAATACTGTATATATATTTATGGATCTGATAACCTGGTGTGATTCAGAGATGGCAG
>NW_011495032.1:10920605-10928981 GCF_000754665.1 Bison bison bison
AGAGATGGCAGAATTCTCCCCACTTCCAACTCTTGCTTTTTGAAAATCTTTTTTATGTGTTTATTTTTATTTGTTTATATTGCTACATCAGGTCTTAGTTGCAGCATGTGGAATCTAGTTCCCTGACCTGGGGTTGAACCTTGTATCCCTGATTGGGAGTTGGGAGTCTTAGCCACTGAACCACCAGGGAAGTCCCTCAATCCTATTGCTAATTAACATTTTGTCTACCCTGCCAGGCTTGCAGATTTTTTATTCACATTATATATTCATTTATTTAACTTACAGCTTTGTTTCTTATTTATTGTGATATTCCTGGTCAGAGATAACATATTTAGAATTCATATTTGTATCCACTTTGATATGAATATATTTTTATTGAGTCACTTGCTGGACCAGGATTTAATAAAATTATAGCATGAATGACTACAAATAAATGAGGCTCAGAAAGGAGAGATGATTTATACAATAAACAAATACCACCTCATTACCGCCATTGTTTTCCAACTTACCTTTTCTCCATTAGGACACTCTGTAGACCTTGGAGACTTTAATGTGTCCTCCATTTTTCCACTTCTATGGGCTTTAGGCCAAAGCATTGAACTTGAAATAGAATTTGTGTTTTGTAAGGACAGGCTGACTCTGTATCCTCTCTGAACTCTCCCAGAATTCCCAACACCAAATCAATAACTACTGATGGAATTTGGCTTAATCCTTGGCTTATTGTCTCTCTGCACACATTTTTCTTATATCCTCTGGTTTAGGTTGGTAGAATTCTAGGTTTCCAACAGTGACAAAACACTCTGTCACTTTGAATCTCCTCTGTTCCTGATTAATTTGCAACAAGCGTTGCAACTCTTTCTGAAGCCTTCGAGATGTACCCTCAGGAGAAAGTTGGGTTGCAATTCTTTTCTGCATTACAGAAGAAGAAATTTATTTTCCAAATAATGATTTGGGGGTAATCACTGGGAGATATATATGCACATACATGCATGCACACACACACAGTCTACTAGTTCTAATCATTGTGAGGCTCAAGAAAAAAGAACAATGATTAAGGATGTAGCATATTCCATAATCTTAACTAAGCCTTGTAAATAAACACATGAAATAGACTGATTCTTATTTTAGAGATCAAGGAGCTGAGGCTTAGGGGATTCAGTCATTATGTGGTCATTATTGTCATTAGGTCTTATGGCTATTGGCATGGAGTTTAATGCCATGTCTGTCTGGTCCTAACATCCATCTCTTTATAGTACTTGACACAACGCTGCATAAGCTTTACAAAGTGGAAGGTGCTCAGTCGTGTCTGACTCTGTGACCCCATGGACTATAGCCCACCAGGCTCTTCTCTCCATGGAATTCTCCAAGCAAGAATACTGGAGTGGTAGCCATGCCCTCCTCCAAGGGATCTTCCTCCCCCAGAGACCAAACCCAGGTCTCCTGCATTGCAGGCAGATTCTTTACCCTTTGAGCCACCAGAGGAGCCCAAGCTTTGCCAAGCTTGTTACCTTTTCTAACACAGTGCGCCAAACAGCTTGCTTCTAACATTGCCAGAGGGACAGTCCCACTCTGTGCATTCACCTTCAGATAAATGTCTGCTATAGACAAAGACTGGGGCATCTCTGTTAGCTCAGTTGGTAAAGAATCCTCCTGCATGCAGGAGACCTAGGTTCAATCACTGGGTTGGGAAGATCCCCTGGAGAAGTGAAAGGTTTCCCACTCCAGTATTTTGGCCTGGAGAACTCCATGCACTGTAGTCCATGGGGTCACAAAGAGCCAGACACAAGTGAGAAACTTTCACATCACTTTAGAGGAAGAATACATTTTATTTCATTTGCAAGGAGTCCAGTCATCTGAAGTTTCTATGTTAAACATGTCAAGTGGAGGATTCCACATGAACCCCATAGTTTTTTATTTTATTTATTTATTTATTTATTTTTTGAGTGGGGGACTACTTTTTCCAGCCTGGAAGCACATGCCCTTTTCCCCAGGTTCTTTGAATTCCTAATTCTCACTGGAAAATTTAATGGAAAAGTCCAACACATCATGCTAACAGATTACTAATTAAGTATTATCATTTTGGGGATATTAAACCTCAAAAATGTGAGCACTGTACCTAATATTTTTTCTCCTTTTATTTTTCACGGCTCAGGGGGAACATCATCAAGACAGAAAGGCTTCCTAGGATGCATACGCTCCTTACACTTGAATGGGCAGAAACTGGACCTGGAGGAGAGGGCAAAAGTCACGTCTGGAGTTCGGCCAGGATGCCCGGGCCATTGCAGCAGTTATGGCAGCATCTGCCACAATGGGGGCAAGTGTGTGGAGAAGCACAGTGGATACTTCTGTGATTGCACCAGTTCACCATATGAAGGACCCTTTTGCAAAAAAGGTACAATAGAAATCTATGTTTTCCCCACAGGTTGTGTTTTAGTGCCTACATATTGTATTCATGTCACAGGAAACTCATGCCCTTAGAGAGTCCTCAAACATTCATTTACTCTCTCTCAATTTCCCTCTCTGCAGACTCTCTGGATTGCTTCTCAACATAATTCATATACACATCCTTCATGTGTGTGGTGGAGAAGGAAATGGCAACCCACTCCATTATTCTTGCCTAGAATCCCATGGCAGAGGAGCCTGGTGGGCTACAGTCCATAGGGTGACACAGAGTCGGACACGACTGAAGCGACTTAGCATCAGCAGCAGCAGCATGTTTGTGGATCCTGGCAGTACAGTTGAATAGGATAGGTAGTAACGGGAAAACACACTTGATGTGGCCTAGAGCCAGCTGAGCCCTGGGAGAGGTGGCTGTCATTTCTGTTGTACTAACTTTCCTAATGCCAATTTCTTCATCCAAAAATGTGATCAAATAATCATAGAATCTAGCCCTGGAAAACCTTGAGAGACCTTGAAGCCATCATGAATCATTTTTACAATAGGGAGAGTATAGGTAAGTTAATAAAATCCATATCATGTATTTAAAAAAATAAAATCTCTCAATTCTGCAGGTGACATGAGTGGGGTCTGAGGCTTTAAAAGCCTTGCCCAGGGATTCACATTTAGTTCCTAGATGGCTAAGAATGGAGCACAGGCATCAAAACCCCTGCCCTAGTACCCTTCCTAATCCTATAAATTAATTTCATTGGGAAAAGCTAATCATGTTGGATACACACACTTGAACAAGGACTGATGCTTATGGTGTAAATTCTCTAGATAAATTAAAACTGACTACAAACTATAAAAATTCACGATTCAGTATCAATACCTAGTGTTTTTCAACTAGAAGGACAAACGATTTGGTCTGCTATCAATCTTTGCAGAATCTTCTAAAGTTTATTCTATTGATGGAAAATAAAGATTGTTGGACAAAGAATGTAAACATTAGTTCAAGAGCAGCATTTAAACTATTAAAATAAAATGTTTTAATCACTTTGAAACACCATTTACATACAAACAATGATAGGAATTGCAAATAATTCTTGTCAGTTCATGAAAACACATCTTTCAAGCACCAGTAACAAACAGTGTTTTATTTCATTCAACTTACTCTTAGAATTTAAAAATAATAGAAAAAAAAAAAAACAACGCTCAATGTTCTTTTTAAAAGACTGTAATTTAAGCTTTTCATTCATTTACGCTGGCCTTCTCCCCAGTTAGTTTGAATCATTTGCTTATTGTTGCTGGAAAGCATTGTGCTCCTTGGGAGAAAATTACCGATACAAATTTTAGGGCCAGCAGAGTGGCAGGCCTGCATGGAAGATTGAACTAAAGCAGGTCCTGTGTTGGTAGGCTGTTCATGTCAGCTTCTGGGTTTTAACACTGGTGGAAGTCTGTGGAATAATTTCCCCTGAAATTTGGAATGTCATCCTTAGACTGGCTCTACATGCTGCTGCTGCTGCTAAGTCGCTTCAGTCGTGTCTGACTCTGTGCGACCCCATAGACGGCAGCCCACCAGGCTCCCCCATCCCTGGGATTCTCCAGGCAAGAACACTGGAGTGGGTTGCCATTTCCTTCTCCAATGCATGAAAGTGAAAAGTGAAAGTGAAGTCGCTCAGTCGTGTCCAACTCTTAGTGACCCCATGGACTAGAAGAAGCAAATAACACTAAGCAGAATAAATACTATCAAGCCCAAGTCCCTAAAATCTGCTAGCATTATTTTATAAGATCTATAACCAAGTGTTTGTTTGGGAAAAAAATAAAATATAAAGAAAAATGATAGAACTCTATGCATTTCTCCAGAGACATTTTTCAAACATCTCATAGATCATCTCACTCTAAATAGCCTAATTTCCCATTGGTTCCTTTCTCTGAAACAACTCCTATTCATTATCTTCTGTCCATGCCACTGCATCTTTTGACTGTATTTGTTGAAATATCTGCTGTGCTCTCTTCCTACATTTTAGTGTGATCTATAAGAAAAATGGACAAATATGTACTTAGCCTTTTCAGCTTGCTTCATATTTCACTGTTTGTGAACTTTCTCCCCATCTCATAAATCTAAGGAAATATTTCCCTTTATATTCTGTAGTTGCAAAGTATGTAAGATTAACCTTCTAACCACATCTTTGAGCCATATCAGTTGACTCTGGGAAATGTGGCTTTGGACTGAAATGGGAACACTTAGGTCCAAGATGGTCCTAGACAAGGCTGTTCTCTATTGGAGGAGGCTTCTATGCTAACCTTCCATGTATATTTTAGGAGATGCAAATCTAGGAAATATCTAGGGTGAAATTAAGGCCATTTGTCCATGACCAGTGACTGGCCTAGAACCACCATCTATTGACCCATTTTATGTTTCTGATCTGGATATAAACAAGTAATAATCACAAATTAGCTAGTACTTACGTACTGCAGCATTTATTCCTTATGCCAAGGTATGAAGGAAGAAGTAATATTGCATTTAACACATGAGAACTCTGACAGTCATATTGGTTTAGTGACTTACACTTTTTGACCCTAATTTCATCCTATTACCACAGGATTCAAATATGTAAGGTTTTTTATTGTTTTGTTTGTGTGTTTCTCTTTTTTATTATTGAGATGTAATTTACATACCCAAAATGTATGCTTCTAAAATGGGCAATTCAGTTTTTTTTTTACTATATTTACAAAGTTACACAACTATTAGCACTCCATAATATGTTAATAAAATGGAATAGATAAAATTTCTCAGCTACACTAAATGCAAAGAAAAGAACTACAAGAAAATTGGATTTTCTTTTTGGTAGTTGTTTTTGAACGATAAGATTGGTTTTTATTTTTCTAGATTTCTGAGTATATTTTCAAATAGAATTCCGAATATATTATCTAATGTTTTAAATAAACATTCCTATATAATTCAGTTTTAATGATTGCAGTATATTTCATCTGGTGGAATTGCTTCTGTGTATTTAACCCATTCTATCACTGGAGTATTTTACTGAAGTGATAGTAGGACTCTGGTACCAGACCTGCCTGTGTTCAGATTCTGTCTCATCTACAGTCTACACTGTGTGATGCTGGTTGTGTAATTCAACCTCATGATTCCATGGTTTTTTCACCTGTAATATGTGAAAAATTTAGAAATTCTTTGTGAAAATCTGTCATGGAAATTTAACAAACACTTCACAAAGCAACTGAGATCATGCCTGGCACATAAAGTGTCAGTAAATTGCCCGTATCATTATTTGGGAATAATCATCCCAAATAATGTATCATCATTATTTTAGATTAGCCCAAATTTTGTACACAAATAATGCTGTAGAACTTCCCTGGTGGCTCAGATGGTAAAGTGTCTGCTTGCAATGCAAGAAACCTGGGTTCAATCCCTGGGTCAGGAAAATCCCCTGGAGAAGGAAATGGCAACCCACTCCAGTACTCTTGCCTGGAAAATCCCATGGATGGAGGAGCCTGGTAGGCTACAGTCCATGGGGTCACAAAGGGTTGGACACGACTGAGCGACTTCACTTTCACAATGCTATGATAAGCGTATGTATTGATTATTCCCTTACTAATGGAATTTCAATGAAAAATAGTATACATATATTTAGTAATTTGCTGCTGCTGCTAAGTCGCTTCAGTTGTGTCCAACTCTGTGCGACCCCATAGACGGCAGCCCACCAGGCTCCCCAGTCCCTGGGATTCTCCAGGCAAGAACACTGGAGTGGGTTGCCATTTCCTTCTCCAATGCATGAAAGTGAAAAGTGAAAGTGAAGTCACTCAGTCGTGTCAGACTCCTAGTGACCCCATGGACTGCAGCCCACCAGGCTCCTCCGTCCATGGGATTTGCCAGGCAAGAGTACTGGAGATTTAGTAATTTAGCAATTGTCAAAAACTTATTGAAAAAATGATACAATATGTACCTTCCTGCCAACTTCTATTTTTTTTTTTTTACTTTTTATTGCAGAAAAATTAAATTATGTACTGCAGTAGAGAGAAAGGTTTCAGAACTTCCAGGCATCTCTTACTTAGCTTCAACTGTTATTAACTCATGATCATTTTTATTTCATCTATAGGCTATCATCCCTCCTCCTCTTTTATTATAGTGAAGCAAATTCCAGGTATCACATAAATTCTTCTGTAAATATTGTAATATGTATTATTAAAAGATAAGAACTCATAAAAACATGTATCCACAAGACTGGTATTAATAAGAAAATTTTAATGATTTTTGAATAGTGTGAAATATCCACTCAGCATTCAAATTCTCATTTCTTTCATTTATTTTCAGTTTGTTTGAAGTTTTTGTAAATCAAGTATAGCCTGATTCTATAGAACTGCTAGCCTATTCATTAAGGCCTAATCTTTATACTTTAATTCTAAATCTATTTATATTATTAAGACCATTTGTTTATTGAATTCCTACTATGTGCTGTTCCTTTACATGCTTTCTCCCAACCCTTCTCCTCATCATGAGATTGAATTCATTCCTGTTTGTGTTAGCCTGAGGTTGAGAGCGTCACTTGAGAGCAGGAGAAGGTCATAGCACCAGGGTCCAGGCCCAGGTTAATCTGCTCCAAGGCTACCAGGGGAACAAGTCCTTTCCAGCATCACCTTGTCTCCTAGCACCTCCTCTGAATTCCTTACACACTTTCAGACCTAGTCATTACCAAGCTCCTCTTTCAAGTCTCCTCAGGCTACTCCTGACCACAGAAGGATCCACCTCTGGGAGTCACTGTCTTTGTCATTCACACATCATATCCAAGGCCACATTCCATCAGTCTTATTTCTTTTCACATGTGTTCTGTGTGATTAGATTTCTTCTCCAAATCTAATCAGCACAGTTCTTTCCATGATGTAAGTGCTGAAAGGATGTTGCTATATTGGTGATTGTGATCCTAGAGTTTTATGATGGTTATTAATAATAATCACCTTCAAGTGAAGATTTTTCTGCCATTTAGCCCAATGGTTTCAGATGTTCAGATTAATCAGAGGGCTTAAATACGATCAGAGAACTCAAACTCTTAGATTGTAAAAGAAAAGAAACGAAATAAATCAAATTCATGTGTTTTGTTGAATTTAAATTGAAATTCACAATGTCTAAGTAATAAAAATACTTATAACTAAGGCTCAGTTCAGTTCAGTCACTTGTTCATGTCCGACTATTTGCGATCCCATGAATCGCAGCACGCCAGGTCTCTCTGTCCATCACCAACTCCCGGAGTTCACTCAGACTCACATCCATCGAGACCGTGATGCCATCCAGCCATCTCATCCTCTGGCGTCCCCTTCTCCTCCTGCCCCCAATCCCTCCCAGCATCAGAGTCTTTTCCAATGAGTCAACTCTTCGCATGAGGTGGCCAAAGTCCTGGTGTTTCAGCTTTAGCATCATTCCTTCCAAAGACATCCCAGGGCTGATCTCCTTCAGAATGGACTGGTTGGATCTCCTTGCAGTCCAAGGGACTCTCAAGAGTCTTCTCCAACACCACAGTTCAAAAGCATCAATTCTTCATTGCTCAGGCTTCCTCACAGTCCAACTTTCACATCCATACATGACAATAGGAAAAACCATAACCTTGACTAACGGACCTTTGTTGGCAAAGTAATGTCTCTGCTTTTGAATATGCTATCTAGGTTGGTCATAACTTTCCTTCCAAGGAGTAAGTGTCTTTTAATTTCATGGCTGCAGTCATCATCTGCAGTGATTTTGGAGCCCAGAAAAATAAAGTCTGACACTGTTTCCACTGTTTCCCCATCTATTTCCCATGAAGTGATGGGACCAGATGCCATGATCTTTGTTTTCTGAATGTTGAGCTTTAAGCCAACTTTTTCACTCTCCTCTTTTACCTTCATCAAGAGGCTTTTGAGTTCCTCTTCACTTTCTGCCATAAGGGTGGTGTCATCTGGATATCTGAGGTTATTGATATTTCTCCTGGAAATCTTGATTCCAGCTTG
>NW_011495032.1:10929081-10939830 GCF_000754665.1 Bison bison bison
GTACTCTGCATATAAGTTAAATAAACAGGGTGACAATATACAGCCTTGATGAACTCCTTTTCCTATTTGGAACCAGTCTGTTGTTCCATGTCCAGTTTTAACTGTTGCTTCCTGACCTGCATACAGATTTCTCAAGAGGCAGGTCAGGTCGTCTGGTATTCCCATCTCTTTCAGATAGGACAACTCTAGTTTAAAAAGTGTTTTTCATTATAATTTACTGTCCTAAGTATAAAGAAAAATGTAATATGAATTCCCATTTAATATACTTAGTATTTAATATACAGAATGATTTGAATTTTACTTATATTTGAACACACACACAAACATCCCATAAAGATCATTACTATTTTAACTAGGAGATAGTAGCTCAAAATGCAGGCCACATGTCCTAGAAAAGATTCACTTATGAAAAGAGCTTGAACAAAAAGAAAAAACATGCTTAAATCAAGCTGATGATCAGCTAGAATCCTCCCAGTTACCAGTTTCTGTGTATATCTCTGTAATGAGGAGTACTGATGCTGTTCTAATCTGCATGAGAAATACAAAACACTTTCTCTTGAACTTTTAGTGAAAAAGGAACCGGTATTCCCAACCTGCTAAGCAATATACATAAATATGCCACTTTAATTTTCTTTTGACACCATTACAGACTGTTATAGAATTTTCACAAATGTAGAACAAATCTGCAATGGAATTAGGACACAAAAGCCAGACTGATTATGTTCTAGGTGCCACCGATTCAATCAGAGCATTTCATGGGGATAGTCAACCTATCATTCAGGAAAAAGAGAAATTGATCATGTTAATATAGATTCACATGTTTTTCTTTAACCAACAAAAACCTATTGTATATCAGGGAACTATACTCAGTATTTTGTAAAAACCTATAAGGGAAAAGAATTTGAAAAGACTAGATACACATATATGTATAATTGAATCACTGTGCTGTACACCTGAAACTAACACAATATTATAAATCAACTATCCTTCATTCAGATAAGTAAAATGAAATAACTGATCCAGGAGTTGGATACCTATGCCTTTCCTACTGTTTCCACGGATTTCCTCTCCTCCATTTCTGTTGGTCCTCAGACTTAACGCAATATCATGGAGAATTACTTTTTCTCCCTGTATCCTACTCTCAGTAGTTTTGCGCCCACTCAACATCCTCCTGACCCATGAGAAAAACATAAAAATTGTAAGGATTTCAGTTTTGAAGGGAAGATAATCCCAGCGCAGTTTATTTCTACTGTGCAGGAGGTAGAGACATCTCATCTTCGTTTCTAAAGAAATCAGCCTGGCACATGGTAGTTATTCCGCAAATATATGTGAAACCAGACCTACATTTCACAATGAACATCTGAGCTCTCTCTTCTAGCTGTGCAACCTTGTTCAAGGTGATTAACCCCGGCAAGCCTCCTGTTTCTCCTTTGTAAATAGGAATGATGATTTCTGCCGCTTTAAAATTATTGTGGGAAGCATATTCTATAATTCATGTAATCGTCACACAGTGACCGATGTGTAGGAAATAAAGAGTAAACAGGCAATGATGACTCTCCTGAATGTTTCAATGTGTGCTTTCCTCTCTGATATTTTGCAGAGGTTTCTGCTGTTTTTGAGGCTGGCACTTCAGTGACTTACATGTTTCAAGAACCCTATCCAGTGACCAAGAATGTGAGCCTCTCTTCCTCAGCAATTTACGCGGATACAGCCCTATCCAAAGAAAACATTGCACTGAGCTTTGTGACAGCCCAGGCACCCAGCCTCTTGCTGTATATCAATTCTTCTTCTCAGGACTTCCTGGCTGTCCTGCTCTGTAAGAATGGTGAGTTCTGATTGCATGATGTCTGTGGAGTGTCATTCTGGACTGGAGGGCCAGTGCATGCCCTCCAGAAGTCTGCATAATTTCAGTTTTAATTTGGTCCCACTGGGCAGCTTATTTCCAGATCTCCAGACTAACCTTTGGTTGTACTTTACCTAATGAGTTGCACTGTACTCAGGACCCATGTCAATTCACTGCTGAAGTCACAAACGCATTGATTTTAATTTACATTAACTATGTAGCAGTCATTCTTTAGTATTTATTCTGTGCTGGAATCCATTAAGAATAAAGGAGATCATCAGCATGTCTGAATTTCAGAAGGACACACGTCACATATATCCTGTCATCTATGCTGCAGGATCCTTTACTGAGGGCTGTTAAAACAATTGGCGTAAATGCAGGCTGTTTTAATAGAAGGTGATTGCCTCTGTCTTAAAGAGAAGCAATATCAGTGAGTCATTACCTTGTGGAGTATGGGGCTGGGTGCTGGGAATCAGGTGTTGGAAAGAATGTGGGAAAAATGAAATATGCAAAGATTAGAATAATAAAGGGATGAGAATCCAATTCATGCAAGGAATGTTGATGGACATCAACATTGAACATTTTGATGTCTGTTAACAGAAGTCAGGTTTCCTCCTCATATGACTTAATTCCACCCTGCAGTGATGAGAATCATTTATGTAGTCATGGCAAAGGACACTTTGAGATCAAAAACCTAGAGAATGGTTAGAACAGTCCAAGAGGGCAGAGGTGGAGAGCCATATATTGTGTTCTCAAGGAATTCTTTCTTATGATTGAGAATGTCTTTCTTCTCTTGTAACCTGCCATATAGTGAGATGAGTTTGGGCTTTTGGACCATCCACCACAGGGATGGACTCTGGGGGTGGGGAGGGTGGCATACAGGAAGCCAGGGATACCCTGTGCCCTCTGTAGACCTTAGATGAAAACTCTAGAAATTTCTCTTCCTCTATTTTCCTTGGATTTATTCTTCTATGTATCATCTTGCTTTCCAGCTTTTTATGACACAGAAAATTAAGAATAATATTTAGACCATGGGTTGAATCAGCCCTGATTTACAATAGTAGTAACAATGGCTAACTCTAAAGGACTCATTCATTCTAAAAGCAACATGAAAGGGAAGAAAAACGAGAGAAATAGGGATAATGAATGGTCAACCAAGTCTCTTAAGAGACTCTACAAAAGAAAAGGAAAACATTATGTGTTATTAGACCTCTTATTTATTAGCAGGTTTTATATGATTAGGACCATTATAGAAACATGTCAGTTTTTAAATCTTGCCACTATAATATATCTGTAAGGTCAATAAGGCTGGCTGAGGACACGGAGACATGGATTAACTGATTAACCATGAGTTAGGCCAGCCAGCTAACTCATGACAGCTGGGACCAGATGCCTGGTCTCTGGATAATCAGTAATCTTTCCTCTAAACTAGATCAGTCTCCTCTGATGTGATTAAATTATAGTCAGACTGTTACAGAGATGAAAGATTTCCTCCAAAGCATCTTTTGGCTATGGTTCTATGGGCACATTAGTATCTGCTTGGATACAGTTGCTTATGGATACAGATAATGCATATCAAAAATAAATATATCAGATTACATATCTATTACTCTGTATACCCTATTATTTATATATACATATATTAAACTGTACACCTGGGCACTATTCTAATTAATTAATATAATTAATGTAAAGATCACTTAGGCCCAATAATCCTGTGTGATTCATGGTATTAATATAATCAGTATCTTAGGGTTGTAGAATCTAATGCATATAGTTGTTGTTCTTTGTTGTTTAGTCACTAAGTCAAATCCAACTCTTTTTGTGACCCCAAAGACTAGCTCACCAGACTCCTGTCTGAGGATTTACCACTGAGCCACCAGGGAAGCCCAAGGCATGTAGACAGACATTCAATAACTTGCTTAAAATGTCACAGTAAGAAGAGCTGGGTTTCAGTCTTTCCTCCTAAAGTCTAGTAGGTAGTCTGAAGCCTAAGGGATAAATTAAAAATGTTTTATATATATATATATATATATATATATTGCTTGAAAAGCAGCACATTTTAAATAAACTTAATTGGGAAGACATTCTTTTTTATAATTGAATTGTAGGTGGTTTACAATGTTGTGTTAGTTTCAGGTGTCCAACATCGTGATTCAGATATATATTAAACACTTTTCTGTAATTAGTTTGTTAGTCACTTATTCATGTCCGACTCTTTGAGACCCCATGGACTGTAGCCCATCAGGCTCCTCTATCCATAGAAATCTCCAGGCAAAAATACTGGAGTGGGTGGCCATTCCCTTCTCCAGAGGATCTTCCCGACTCAGAGATTGAATCTGGGTTTCCTTCATTTCACGTAGATTCTTATTCTCTGAGCCACCAGGGAAGCCCAATTATATATACATACCTATTAATTTTCAGATTCTTTCCCCTTATAGGTTATTATAAAATATTGAGTATAATTCCCTGTGCTATACATTATCTATTATATTCAGATTCTTTTACCTTATTGGTTATTACAAAATATTGAATATAGTTCCTTGTGCTATAGAGTAGGTCCTTGTTGGTTGGAAGACATTCATGAATTCTTTCTTAACCTCTATTTTCTTATACTCTAAAGCCTCACTTCACTGAAAGCTCTACCTACCTTAAAGGCATTTCCATGCTGGCAACCCTGGCTAAATGCTGGAAGCAAGGAGATACGTATGCTGTGTTTGTTGCCTTAAGCTTTAATCTCAGGGCTGGTATAAAAGTCTTACAGGTTACTCTAATATATAGGAAATGGATTTCCAAGCTGTGGTTGGAAATAGCGTGTTCTCTCTCCCCTCACTCAGTTTCAGAGAATTAGTATTCCCCACCTCCACCTCATCCCACCCCAAGGTTCTAGGAAACTCTTGGTGAAGTAGGTAGCGCTGGAAGACTCAGTGATTCAAGACGCTGGACATTTCCTGCTATCTCTTTTTCCTACAGAGAAGCAACTAAGATGGGTGCTCATTCATTCATTCTTTTTTTCTAACTGAGGCATAACTGCTTTACAATGTTGTACAACAAAATGAATGGAATGCATGCATACATATATCCCCTTCCTATGGGCCCTCCCTCTCATCCCCACAATTCCAACCCTCTAAGTCATCAGAGACAACCAAGCTGAGCTCCCTGTGCTATACAGCAGGTTTCCACTAGTCATATCTTAATGCTACTCTTTCAATTCATCCCACCCTCTCTTCCACCCCTATGTCCACTATCCATTCTCTACATCTGAGTCTCTATTCCTGCCCTACAAATAGGTTCATCTGTACCATTTTTCTACATTAAACATACATGTATTAATACATGATATTTGTTTTATTTTCCTGATATTTCACTCTGTATGACAGACTCTAGGTCCATTCACATCTCTACCAATTACCCAATTCCATTCATTTTTACGTCTGAGTAATATTGTTTTGTTTATACATATCACATCTTCTTTATTCATTCATTTCTTGATGGACATTTAGGTTGCTTCCATGCCCTGGCTATTGTAAATAGTGTTACTCTGAATATAAGAGTGTATATGTCTTTTTGAATTATGGTTTAATCTAGGTATATGTCCAGAAGTGGGATTGCTGTGTCTCTGGGTCATTACTAGTCCCCCTGCAGAGGATCAGGACCTAGGGAGACTGACCAAAATAAGCAGGATACAGTATACAGTGCTGTCTCAAAACAAGAAAGAAGAGAGACTCAAACACAACCTTCAACTTTTTCAAAGACAATCTAGATAAAGGGACTTCAGTTGCCCATATTTCTCAAGCAATCTAGCTGTAAGTTAGATTTTGCCTAACTTTAAGAATGAATTTACTAGAAATTCAGAGATTATAACTGTAGAGTAATATACCTGGTAAAGAATCCACCTGACAATGCAGGAGATGCAAGTTAGATCCCTGGGTCAGGAAGATCCCCTGAAAATGGAAATGACAACCCACTTCAGTATTCTTGCCTGGAAAATCCCATGTACAGAGGAACCTGGCAGGTTACAGTTCATGGGGTCACAAAAGAGTCAGACATGACTTAGCAAATAAACAACAACAAAATACGTTGTGTGACAGTGAGTTTGTCCTTGGAGGTCTTCAAAAAATAATTACATGATTTGTTAGAGAAACTATAATAAGAACTCTAGCAGTGGATGGCAGAAAAAAATAACCTCTTAATTTCTTGGCAAGTTTTAGATTTTGTGATTCTCTTTTCTGCTTCTATGTAGTCTTACATTTATATTTCTTTTTACTAGAGCTTCATTCATAGACTTGGAAATGCTTCTATAAGGAGTTAAGAATTGGTATTCTATAAATTGGGCTTCCCAGGTGGTGCTAGTGGTAATGAACCCACCTGCCAATGCAGGAGACTTAAGATACTTGGGTTTGATCCCTGAGTAGGGAAGATCCCTTGCAGAAGAAAATGGTAATCCACTCCAGTGTTCTTGCCTGGAGAATCCCATGGACAGAGGTTCTTGGTGGGCTACTGTCCATAGGGTTGTGAGGAGTCAGAGACAACTGGAGTAACTTAGCATACACATATTCTTTAAATTAATAGCATTCTTTAATATTTTTCTTTAATTTTATGTTGGGGTTGCAAAAGAGTCAGACGTGACTTAGTGACTAAATAATAACAAATAGTTGATTTACAATGTTGTGCTAGTTTCAGTATTCAGCAAAGTAATTTAGTTAGGCATAGTCATATATTTATTCTTTTCAGATTCCCTTCCATTATAGATTATTACAAGACATCAAATATAGTTCCCTATGCTGTATAGTAGATCCTTGTTGTGTATCTATTTTATACACAGTATGAAATAGTAGTAGTATAAAACACACAGTACTGTGCATCTTTTAGTCCTAAACTCCTAATTTATTCCACACCCCCCATTTCCACTTTTGTAACCATAAGTTTGTTTTCTGAGTCTGTTTCCAGTTTGTAAATAAGTACATTTGTATTATTCTTTTAGGTTCCACTTATAAGTTATATCATATGATATAGTATCTGTCTTTTGGTCTAACTTACTTCACTTAGTCACAGAGAACAATACCTGTCTCCTTCATAAAGCTGTTATTAAGAAAGATGAATTACTGTGTAGATATGTGCTGCTGATATTAGAAAAGACTATATAGTATTTGTATACAATTATTATTACTGCAGCTTTGTAAATAGTAAGCCCACTAGCCAAGATTTTATTATTACCTTCATTTCTTCCACAGCAACATCAATAAAAAGAGATTTATTCTGGGAAAACAAGGGTTCCTACAATGTGTTCCCAGTATGTTCATAGTATTAGGTCACTAATCTCATTGCCAGTGAAAGATACGGAGAACACTGAATTGTAGCAAATTAGAAATATTTCTAATACAACTTTGATACATTTCACTGGAAAATATGCCTCCAAAAATATTAATGGAAGTGAAGAATTCTTACAGATTAAAAAAAAAAGAAGAAAGAGTAGGGCAGCAAAGATAGTAAACTTTGGAATAGCAATTAGGAAAACAAAGATAGTTAATTTGAGAGAGTCTCTGACAGGAATTTAAAAACTTTTTTGTTGGTGTATAGTTAATTTACAATGTTGTGTAGTTTCAGGTGTACGGCAATGGAAAGGATTTTATAATAGGATTGATTCACACCTTCTGAGGTGGAGGGAAATGTTTTCTGTTAGGACAGCTTTCTTAACCTTTCTTTGATTTAAGACACCCTTGGGAATCTAGTGGAAATTATGAGGAGAGGGTCACTCCTAAAATGAGTCTTTCTTTGTTCCCAAGAGGAAGAAAATGCCCACGGCCAATGTCATACAAAATGGCTTCAATTTTGGCACTTGGGGTTAAGAAGCCAGGGCCTGGAGACGAGTAGATGAGCTGTATAAATACTGAACAAATTCCTGGCTTGCAAATGTATTTAATAAGGGCATCCAGGCCAGAGGAGACAGAGCAATGGAATTCAAAGCCATGCTTGTAAGTTTCTCCCTGGCAGGGTTTAATCTGGCAGCTTTAGAATTCTCCTTTGTCCTTTATCATTGTTCTTGAATTTTCTCCAATTAGAGACATTCAGGTTAAGCTGTTGCTGTCTTTTCAAATGAAAACAGCTTCTTCCTAAAGGAAGAAAAGGATTTTAATTTCTGAAATGACAGAACAGAGGCAGAATGGGAGACATTTTGGGGTCAGAGAGTCCTTAGGAAAGAGAAAGCAACTGTGCTTCCAGAACCTGGGGTTTGGGACCACAGGCAATGGCAATTGGAGGAAAGGGAGCAATTGAAGCAGGAAAAGAGTTTAGAGAAGATGAGAATGTTCTGAAGAGACATTTAACTTTCACAGCATTTTACTGAGTGATGGCTCTGCCTGCTTTCAGTACCAGGAAGTTCTCCTTCAAACTTGTCATTTAACAAATATTCACAGAGCACCTTCCTTGTGGCAGGCACTATTTCATGTATAGGAGAGACAGAGATATACAAGATCCTGTCCTGCCCTTAACCAGCCTAGTTTAGTGACAAAGAAAAAAGCAAACAAAGGCAACGATGTGTCATGTGTCATGGCTAGCATAGAGGCCTGTTTCAGGTAGAGTGAGCAAGTCTTCCTGGGAGGTAGGGTCAAAAAACCCTTCATGGAAGTAGTGACTCTTAAATTGGTCCCTGAAAGATGTCAGTGTTCTTTATGCGATATTATACTTGTTAATTGGAGAAGGCAATGGCACCCCACTCCAGTACTTTTGCCTGGAAAATCCCATGGATGGAGGAGCCTGGTAGGCTGCAGTCCATGGGGTCGCTAGAGTTGGACACGACTGAGCGACTTCACTTTCACTCTTCACTTTCATGCATTGGAGAAGGAAATGGCAACCCACTCCAGTGTTCTTGCCTGGAGAATCCCAGGGATGGGGGAGCCTGGTGGGCTGCTGTCTATGGGGTCGCACAGAGTCGGACACGATTGAAGCAACTTAGCAGCAGCAGCAGCAGCATACTTGTTAATAAAATAAGTTGTTTTGATTGTTCCTCATTTTCTCCTTTTTATTCCCAGTACTTATGAAATATTTTTTTAACCAATCAATTCCCATTTCTACCCTTTTATCATCTGTTCTTCTTGACTCTTTGATGGCGGGTTTAAAAAAAATAAATTTAAAATGTGTGATCATTTTAAGACCATCAATCTGGGGTGAAATCACTTCTGTACAAAATCCAAACAGGACTCCAGGTCACCTTCCCTCTGGCTCCTCAGCTGCCCTCCAGCACCAAATGGTATATCTATCTGACTTTCCTTCGGCAGTTTCTTTTTATCATTTTTTTTTTTTTTTACCGTATGTCAATATATTCATAAGATGCACTGTCTGCATTTGTGATTGAACACAGCTTGGAGGGAATAATGATGAACCCAGACACTTCACCTTTGGAACAGACTGACTCAAGGGAGATAGGGATGAAAAGGAATCCCGAGAGGGAGTATCTTCAAAGTAGCCAGGGCTACTATAGCTACTTTCTCAAGGGAGACTTTCAAAGTTTCATGGTACCTCCATCACCCTGTCTCTGGCACTGGCATATGCTCGAGATTCCTCAGAGTCACAAGAATTCTGATAAACAGCTTGAGAAAAGCGTGCATCTGAAGGCATGTCTCCTTGGCCTTACTAAACCCCGATTGCTTTTATCTCTGGGTTTATATCAAGCAGCGCTTTGCTGCTTGGAATTTAAAATTCCCAAGTCCTTTTATATCACCCAGACTCTGTTTGGGTTGGCCCATTTGCTACATTTCTGAGCTTTCCAGTCATTTCTTGCTTGGAGATATCAGGTCCTGCTGGACCTCTATCTTCCACATCACAATAATATGACTGTGACCTTGAGAAGTCACTTCCTCTAGAGGAAGGAGAGTGATACAGGCAGGAGCAAATGGTGTCTCCAGTATTATTGTTCAGTTAGTCCACCATGCCATGGGGTGGACCTGAGAGGAGAAATGGAGATGTGACAAAACTGAATTTTGGTCATGATTCTTAGGTCTTTAGTCTTTGTTGTAGGGGCTTAATGTTTTTGTGGTGTGCTCAGAAGTCCTTGAGGATTATTAATACTCTGGACTAAATCATGTCCCCATAAAAGGCATGTTAAAGATCTGACTCTACTTTGTCTGTATTTAGAATAATGAGATAATGAGGTTAAATGAGGCTATAAGGGGGAACCCTGATCTGATAGGGTTAGTGCCAAACCAGACCTCTCTTCTCTCTCACCCTCTTTCTCTCCTCTTTCTCTTCTCTCCGTCCCTATCTCTTTCTGTCTTTCTATCACTGCCATGTGGAATCACAGTGAGAAGGTGGTTGTCTGGGAACCACAAATAGACTTCTTATCAGAAACTGAATTGACCGGCTCCTTGGTTTTGCTGGCCTCTTGGACTATGAGAAAATAAAGTTTTGTTGTTTGGGTCATTCAGTCTACAATATTTTGTTATAGAAGCTCAATCAGTCTAAGGTAAAGATCAAATGAGATGATGCAAGAGGATGGGCTGCATAGACTGTAAAGCACAAAACACTGTGTATTTTCTTACTCATGATTACAAAATAATATGAATTATCTGCATGCTTGGGGGAGCATGCATGTGAACTGTAGGCTTCAAGATAACTTGGATGCAATTTGAATACAAAGAGGACATAAACATTGTTCATTTGCTAGAGTCAGAGTAGCTGATGAATCGGGCATTCCCTTGAGAAAGGAAAAAGATGGGTGCCCACCCTTGATACCAGGTGCAGATGGCAGCTTTTGATGTACAAAAACATGATATCAGGAAAAAAAAAAAAAAAAAACTTTAAGAACAACTTTCTCAAATGCCCTCTGAATGAGACCTTGGGAAACTTGTCTGATGTTTCTAAAAGAAAGAGGAAAAAAAAAAAAAAAAATAAAACAAAAGAGCAAGTGC
>NW_011495032.1:10939930-10985032 GCF_000754665.1 Bison bison bison
AGAGGAAAAAAAAAAAAAAATAAAACAAAAGAGCAAGGTATATGCATAGGATGGATGAAGAGAGTTCTTCATCCTGAAAGACCAGTCCCAGCAGGACACAGCTGTAGAGACACAGTTAAGTACCTAGGAAATGCCCTCCCTCACCTCAAACCCCTCGGACTGTGGAGTGGACTGAAAAGCCTGTGCAGTGCTTAAGAAATCAAAATAGAGGGAATGGCAGCTACTGACTCTGTGTGCCAAGCCCTTGAGAAGAGAAGTAATCAAAGACTAACATGGAAATAAGGTGAACAAAAATAAGAAAATACAATTCAATCTACAAACATCTATGGAACACCTACTGGCAGCTGGGGCTGCCATAGCAAAATGTTGCAAACTGGATGTCTGCATCTACAGAAATGCATTTCCTCACAGTTCTGGAGACTGAACATCTGAGATCAGTGTGCCAGCAGGGTTAGCGTCTGGTGGGGAGTCATCTGTTTGGTTGCAAACACCACTTTCTTGCTGTAGGATCACATGGCCTTTTCTCAGTAAAAGAGAGCAGAGAGGAGTGGAGGGGCTCTACACTGTCTCCTCTAGAGAAGGCATTTTTTTTCCTATTAGACCAGTGCTCAACCCTTGTAATTTCATTTACCCATAATTACTTCCTTACAGGGTCCATCTCCAAATATAGCCACACTGAGGATTAGGGCTTCAACATATGAATTTGAGGGGAATACAGACTTTCAGTCCCTAATGACTATCATGAACTGGACAAACTGTCCTTGATGCTAAAAACTGAAAAAAAAAAAATTAATATGATATAGCTGGCTTCTGGGTGATTCTTGAGGTTAGTTTCCATACACAATTGATTTTCATAATGTTAACACCTAACAGAGTACCTAGCACATAGTTGGCCTCAGTATTCTTGGATGGAATTATGTATTTTGAATCTAGTAGGAGAAAGAGGGATGTACTTAGTAAGTGCTGGGTGATAATCAAAGACTACCATAGGCTTTATAGGTTTACAGACATCACTTTGCCAACAATGGTCTGTATAGTCAAAGCTATGGTTTTTCAGTAGTCATGTATAGATATGAGAGTTGGACCATAGGCTGAGTGCAAAAGAATTGATGCTTTTGAATTGTTGTGTTGGAGAAGACTCTCGAGAGTCCCTTGTACAGCATGGAGATCAAACTAGTCAATCCTAAGGACAATCAACCCTGAATATTCATTGGAAGGACTAATGCTGAAGCTGAAGCTCTAGTACTTTGGCCACCTGATGCCAAGAGCCAGCTCACTGGAAAAGACCCTGATGCTGGGAAAAGGTGAAGGCAAGAGAAGTAAGGCAACAGAGGATGAAATGATTGGATGGCATCACCAACTCAGTGGACATGAGTTTGAGCAAACTCTGGGAGATGGTGAAAGACAAGGAAGCCTGGTGTGCTGCAGTCCATGGGGTTGCAAAGAGTTGAGCGTGATTTGGGCAGGTCCTCCCAGGATATCCAGAAAACACCTTAGTGATTATGGGCATGAATATAAATATAAATTCTATTAATGTCTTTTAAAATGTTTTTCCTGAGATCCTACTCTGTTCCCTGTAATACACCTGTGAGTGGCAGCTTGTTTGGGCAGCTGGGCTCTGTGGAGCTGGCTTGCTTTGATTATCTTTTTTTGGAGGCTTCTTTTGTCTTCTCACTTTCGTACTTTCCAAGTTTAAACCACTCTTCAGAAGTGTTCCAGGAATTGAGTAACTGTTTATTTCATCAAGGCTGGTTGCTTACAACTGTCATGAGTGTGTTTAGTGTGAGAATCGAGAGAAATATTATCTGCTTTTAGGCTTCATTGCTGGTAAGGAGAGGAAAGGCCTGCACTGAGTGCCTTGGTTTCTTCATATGTAAATTTGGGATAATTGCAGTGGTCAAGGGTCTCACAGCAGTATTCTTGAGGATTAATGAGATCCTGTTTGTAAAGGGTCTGAAGGAAATCAGATGAAAAATACGGGATACAGACAAAGAAGGGTTATTACTAAACAGACCAAAGAGCTGGCTGGTGACTGAGCCCCCTTGATTCTCTTTTTTTAAAGCCTAATGGAGAGGGTTGAGAAACTCTAATTAGAGGCTTACAGATTAAGAAAGTAGTTGAAGTCAGTGCAAAGAAAGCTTTTCTCAGATAAAAGACATGTTTTTATTCTCCTTTGACCACTTGACCTGTAAATACTTTTATCTCGAGATGTGGAACAAATTCAGCAGAAGGCCCAAGCCCAGGGCTCATTCAGTTTTCTGTGCAGTTAATTACCTTTTGTGCAGCTAGTCTTGGATTATCATTATTGCTCCTAATTTAAAGTTATTGAAAATGTGTTCCCACTTTAATAAGTAGCTTGACCTCTTGATGCCTAGAAATGAGAGCTCTGGAAACTGGATCCTCTGTCTAGCACCGAAGTGGGGGGAATGGTGAACAAATTCTAAACCTCAGAGTCTAGTTTAAATTCCCACCACAATCATCAAGAAACCTCCCTCAACCTCTCGACTAGAATACAGTTAATAGCAGCCAATTTTATAAAGCACTTAATGTGTGCAGAGCTGCAAGTTTAGCACTCTACATACATTCATTCATTTAATTCTCATCCGACAGCTATGGAGTCAGTGTCATTTTTCCATTTATACATGAGGATACTTAGGCACAGAAAGTTTAAATGACTTGTTCAACAATACACAGCTGAACTAGTGGGGCTGAAAATCGAACACTGCTAGGCTAACCTTTTATTTTATAAACTGTTTCGCTCTATCCTCTGACCTCTCCTCGAATTGTGTACACCACTGTCAAGAACCTGTTAGTTTCTCTTTGGTATTTGCTTTAGCTTTCATTTAATGTGTGTGCACTGTTGCGAATGCCATATTCACTCTACAGCACCTTGCTTGCTGCTAAGTCTGCTAAGTCGCTTCAGTCGTGTCCAACTCTGTGACCCCATAGACGGCAGCCCGCCAGGCTCCCCCATCCCTGGGATTCTCCAGGCAAGAACACTGGAGTGGGTTGCCATTTCCTTCTCCAATGCATGAGAGTAAAAAGTGAAAATGAAGTCGTTCAGTCATGACTGACTCTTCGCGATCCCATGGACTGCAGCCCACCAGGCTCCTCTGTCCATGGGACTTTCCAAGCAAGAGTATTGGAGTGGGGTGCCATTGCCTTCTCCGCTGGCTTATGGGACTCTATTTAAAAGGAAGGCCTAGAAATTATATTATTAAGTGAAATAAGTCAGACATAGAAAGACAACTATCATATGATATTGTTTATATCTGGAATCTAAAAAAAATGATACAAATGAACTTATTTACAAAACAGAAATAGACACACAGACATAGAAAACAAACTTATGTATACCAGAGGATACGGGTGGAGATTAATTAGAACTTTTAACATATACTCAGAATGCATATAATATAGATAAACAACAAGGACCTAGCACAGGGGATTATATTCTATGTCTTGTAATAGCCTATAATAGAAAAGAATCTGAAAAATAGCATATATATATGTGTGTATGTAAAACTTCATCTCTTTGCTATACACATGAACTAACACAGTAGTGTAAATTGATTATACTTTAATGTAAAAATGGTAATATAAAACAGATGGGCCAGATAGAAATGATGGGGCAAAGTGAGAGGAGTGCAAAAACCCCACTGGAATATTTGGGAATGCACTGCCAACAAAAGACATTGCCAGGTATCTCTCATATTTGGCACACTGCACTGTGGCGCCCACTGAAACACGCAGGGCTATCAAGTGGGGAAAAAATAGCATTCCTTACTGATGCCACTTTCTATGATTGAAGTTGCAGGCACTAGCTGAAGACCCAGCACTGACACTAGCCAGCTAAGCTTGGCATTCACTCCCAATTGAAATTTCAAAGTGAAATAGTGCATGGGGGAGTGCTCCCTCCTGAGAGCAAGTGAATTTACAATTATTATTAATAATAGGGAATAGGGCTCAGCAAAACTTTTCTGAAAAAACTTTTCAGAAAAATCCCATGTAACAAGGGCATGCTCTTATTTGAATGTGAAGTATAAAGGCACAAATTTATTGTTACTCGCTTCTTAAACTGCTCCACTGTGACATAAAGAAATTTAAAATTTTTGAAATGTAGGAACTCAAAAAGACAAAAAGGACAAATGAGAGAGCTTAGGGTAGGATGGAAATTGGCAACAGATGGAGGTTAACACTGCTTCCTTTCAGGTCTCTTTGAAGGCTAACACTAACAGGAAGGCATCCTGGGGAGGTTCGGACCCAGGTTAGTTTGTGCTCCATAGAGGCTGCACTGAGACATGAAGTTGGGGGCAAATGGTGTTAAATTTGTACAGGGAGATGTTGACTTTTGGCCCACTTTTCTGTGTTCTGCCAAGGAAGCAAGTTCCTTTCCCCTCCATCTCATGAGATTAGACATTTATTGTGTAACTTATAGGAATTGAACCAATAGGGATCAAAGCTATGGGGGGCGAGGTTGAGAGAGATGCAGGGGTGAACGTAGAAATAAAGTGGCATTCTGTACACTGGGAGCTGAATTACTAGCTTTATTTTTGCCCTCTTTCAAGAGCTTATGGTGAGAATTTTCTTTTACCGTGCAAAAGATGGGAAGTTTTTTCCACAGAAGAACCCAGATCAGATCAGATCAGATCAGTCGCTCAGTCATGTCCGACTCTTTGTGACCCCATGAATTGCAGCACACCAGGCCTCCCTGTCCATCACCAACTCCCGGAGTTCACTGAGACTCACGTCCATCGAGTCAGTGATGCCATCCAGCCATCTCAAACCCAACTTCTCCATAAAAATAACTGCATGCTTGGACAGTTGGGGCAAATTCTGGACAAAAATTTTAAAAATAGATCAAGGAAAAAAACTGCCATTTTGAGGAACCTGGACCAATAGCAGGTGACTGGGAACAAAAACAGGGTACTGTATAAGGTCTGCTGTAGATGGCACCACTAAAGGGGTGGGCAAACCACCGAAACCACTTTTCCAGCCTGACCCCTGAACACACTCCTCACCCTGTATAAAGAGTCAACTCACCCACTGTCAACAAGGGAACTTGTTGTTCTCTTTTCCGATGGCTACAGTAGGGCCAATAAAGCCTTTCCTGAAAAAAAAAGCAATTTTTTGTACCTCCCTTCATTACAAGCATATCACCCCCCCCCAAAAAAAATGTCCAATATGATTTACAAGAAAGAGAAAATAGTTGGGGAAGGGCCATTAGCAAAGATGTAATTGAAAATACTTTATAGGATAAAAGAAATCTCACATGAGTGTTCACTACCCTACAAAGTACAATTAACAGTAGAAGACATACAAAGGCAAAATCCCAAATTTGCTAAAAATGATATCAAAACTCAGACTTGCATATGACTTCTTAACAGAAACACTGGAAGTTCAAAGATAATGGAAATGCATATTCATAATTCTAAGGGAAAATGAGTTTCAAGTGAGGACTCTATCTTTCATCCAAAGATCTAAATAAATATGTATTCATACATAAAAGGGCAGAGTTATCTCACATTGTACTTTAAAACTGTTTTGGCATCTTTATTAAAACACTCTTGGTATGCATTTGTTAGTTATCTACTGCTACATAACAATCATTCTTGAATTTAGTCTGTTGGCTTCCCCCTGAGAGAACAGTAAGGAAGGGAAGGAGGGGAGAGAGAAAGATTGGGTAGGTACACAAAATAAGTGTACTTCATATTGAAATCAACATCTCTTACAGCAGTATCAACTAAAACTTGGCACTTTCCATTTGCCTCTACAAGGATTAAATCATGAGCCCTACACTTAGTGACCTTCAACAACTCCTAAGGGGAGTTCAGTGTGGAGATAAGATGTGAGGCACTCTGTGCTTTGGGAAAAGCTGGCAGAATGACCCTTCAAATAGTTGGACATTTTCAGAATATTTTATGATCCAAATTTCTTGCATCTTCTGGTATCTAGAAAAGTACTAAAATCATTAAGAGTGACATCTGCTCCATGTTACTAGCAATGAGCCTGTGACAAAATATGTGCTTTACTGCACATACCCCACTTCAATAAAATCTTATATAATACTGACCTTCTACCCCACCTCTTCAGAGCAGTTTCTCAGAGCTGATAAGCTGTCTCCCAGGCTATAATCTTCATTTTGCCCTAAGTAACACTTAACTCATGACTCTCATGTGGTACATTTTTTTTCCCCCAATTGACAGTCTAAACTCAGCAAGGACAGATAGAACCCTATGATGTGGGAGGAGGTTGCATATGGATACTAGGAGGCAGGGATCACTGAGGCCATTGTAGAGCCTACCATAATGTGCTCTACCCAAAGAAAGCAGTATTTAAAAAAGACAGATGTGGGAACTAGTAAACAATCATCTGGTATAGTGCAGGAAAGTCATTTCAGATAACAGCATGCAGGAGTCCTAGTAAGCAACAGTGTAGCCAGTGGTCTCAACTGGATACGAGTTTTTGCCCACTCCTTTCCCTCTAGGAAGCTTTTGCATTATTAGGAGGCATTTTTAGTTGTCAAGATGAGAAGTGAGTGTTACTGTATACAGTGGGCAGAAGCTAGGGATGCTGCTAAAAATCTTAAAGACTCAGGGCAGTAAACTGCCCCCACACACAAACAGAATAATCTAGTCAAAAATATCAATAGGCTTGAGGTTGAGAAAACTTGGCCTTGAATGAAACATATCAACATAAGGCTTTAATATGAGAACTCTTATAGAAAACACACAAGCGATACATGCCAGCAAAGGGTCATATTTACATCAGATACAACAATACAGACTTTGAAAAGCAACCTATCTAAAATGTGTAGTAGTACACCTCTATGGCCTTCCCAGGTGGCACAGTGGTAAAGAATCTGCCTGCAAATGTGGGAGACGCAAGAGACGTGGGTTCAATCCCTGAATCAGGAAGACACCCTGGAGTAGGAAATGGAACCCCACTCCAGATTCTTGCCTGGAAAATTCCATTGACAGAGGACCCTGGTGGGCTTTTGTCCATGGTGTTGCAAAGAGTTGGATACAACTCAGCACAAAAGAAAAGAAAAATAAAATATAGATAGATAGATAGATAGATATAGGTATAGATACAAGGGTACAAGAAAGAGAATTACTCATTGTCCAATGTGGGAAAGCATAATATAATGTCTAAAATCTATAAGTCAAGAGCTAGCAGTATATTTAATAAAATAAATTTGAAGGAAAATAAGAAGAAAACTCACAGAACTAAAAGTAACTGCATATGAGGAGGACTTAGAAATAGGAAGGAGTAGGGCAGGGTTTGGTTCCTCACCTCTTTCTATACTCTTTGAGTTTTAAAATGTATGATTTTTATAAACAATCATCAAATGCATGTTTGAACATAAAACAAATACATTATTTGAAGATAAAGAAAGAAATGTACTGTATTGTTAATTAGAACAATCTGTTTCTTTTCCCCACCAATAAATGCCTATAACTAGGTGAAGAGTATTGGTTGAAGGCACTTTAGATAATTATTGCACAGCTGCACACATACCCTATTTTCATGTTGTCAGTTAGTGAATTGAGTCCTCCAAGGAATAAATGGAAGAATAAATGAATGAACTTATTTGATAGAAATCATTTAATATAACAAATGATTCTACTTCCTTAACAGTTAAGCACACTTTATTTTGATAGTCTGTGCTAGAACCACTAAGAAGCAGCTTCATTGCTATAACTGTTTCAGGTCTTCAAGTCCATGAGCTTGCCAAAGTAATGCTTGATATTTCTCCTCAGTTTTCCTCATGGATACCTTATCCCCAGGCTGGCATTTATTTAATTCTTTTCAACTTTTAAATTTTATTTTACTAAAATACAATGTTGTGTTAGTTTCTGTTGTGCAGATTTCAGTTATAATATATTTTATTATTTTCATATTCTTTTCTGGTATGGTTTTATCATAGGATATTAACTTCCCTGTGCTATACAGCAGGACCTTTGTTGTTTATCCATTCTCTATATACTAGTTTGCAACTACTAATCCCAAACTCCCAATCCATTCCTTCCCACCTTCCCTCTTCCTTGGCAACCACAAGTCTGTTCTGTGTCTATGAGTCTGTTTCTGTTTTGTAGTAAGTTCATTTGTATCATAATTTAGATTCCACATATAAGTGATGCGTGTATGCTGTTGCTTCAGTCGTGTCCAATTCTTTGCAACCCCATGGACCATAGCCTCTTAGACTCCTCTGTCCCTGGGATTATCCAGTCAAGAATACTGGAGTGGGTTGCTGTATCCTCTTCCAGGGGATCTTCCTGACCCAGGGATCAAATTTGTATCTTTAGCATCTCCTGCACTGGCAGGTAGATTCTTTATCACTGAGCCACCTGAGAAGCCCCTGGCTTGCATTACCTAGTATGATAATCTCTATGTCCAACCATGTTGCTGCAAATGGCATTGTTTATTTCTTTTTATGACTAATATTCCATCGTATATATGTTCCACAACTTCTTTATCCATTCATCTGTCAGTGGGCATTTAAATGGCTTCCGTGTCTTGGGTAACCTGAATAGTGCTGCTATGAATATTGGGGTACATGTATCTTTTTGAATTAAAGTGTTGTCCAAGAATACACGAAGGAGAGAAATTGCTGGATTATGTGGCAACTCTTTTTTTAGTTTTTAAAGGAACCTCCATCAATTCAGTTCAGTTCAGTTCAGTAACTCAGTCGTATCTGACTCTGATGAGCCTCAGCACACCAAGCCTCCCTGTCCATCACCAACACCCGGAGTTTACTCAAACTCATGCCCATTGAGCCGGTGATGCCATCTAACCATCTCATCCTGTGTCATCCCCTTCTCCTACTGCCTTCAATCTTTCCCAACATCAGGGTCTTTTCATATGAGTTAGCTCTTCGCATCAGGTGGCCAATGTATTGGAGTTTCAGGTTCAATATCAGTCCTTCCAGTGAAAACAGAGGACTTATCTTTAGGATGGACTGGTTGGATTTCCATGCAGTCCAAGGGATGTTCAAGAGTCATCTACAACACCACAGTTCAAAAGCATCAATTCTTCTGTGCTCAGCTTTCCTTATAGTCCAACTCTCACATCCATACATGACTACTGGAAAAACCATAGCCTTGACTAGACAGATCTTTGTTGACAAGTAATGTCTCTGCTTTGTAATTTGCTGTCTAGGTTGGTCATAACTTTCCTTCCAAGGAGTAAGCGTCTTTTAATTTCATAGCTACAATCAACATCTGCAGTGATTTTGGAGCCCCCAAAAATAAAGTCAGCCACTATTCACACTGTTTCCCCATCTATTTGCCATGACATGATGGGTTGCCATGATCTTTGTTTTCTGAATGTTGAGCTTTAAGCCAACTTTTTCACTCTCCTCTTTCACTTTCATCAAAAGGCTCTTTAGTTCTTCTTTGCTTTCGGCCATAAGGGTGGTGTCATCTTCATATCTGAGGTTATTGATATTTCTCCCAGCAATCTTGATTCCAGCTTGTGCTTCATCCAGCCCAGCATGTCTCATGATGTACTCTACATATACGTTAAATAAGCAGGTGGCAATATACAGCCTTGATGTACTCCTTTCTCCATTTGGTACCAGTCTGTTGTTCCATGTCCAGTTCTAACTGTTGCTTCCTGACCTGTATACATGTTTCTCAAGAGGCAGGTCGGGTGGTCTGGTATTCACATCTCTTTCAGAATTTTCCAGTTTATTGTGATCCACACAGTCAAAGGCTTTGGCATAGTCAATGAAGCAGAAATAGATGTTTTTCTGGAACTCTCTTGCTTTTGTGATGATCCAGTGGATGTTGGCAATTTGATCTCTAGTTCCTCTGCCTTTTCTAAAACCAACCTGAACATCTGGAATTTCACAGGTCACGTAATGCTGAAGCCTGGCTTAAAGAATTTTGAGCATTACTTTACTAGCATGTGAGATGAGTACAATTGTGCGGTAGTTTGAGCATTCTTTGGCATTGCCTTTCTTTGGGATTAGAATGAAAACTGACCTTTGCCAGTCCTGTGGCCACTGCTGAGTTTTCCAAATTTGCCAGCATTTTGAGTGCAGGACTTTCACAGCATCATCTTTCAGGATTTGAAATAGCTCCACTGGAATTCCATCACCTCCACTAGCTTTGTTCATAGTGATGCTGTCTAAGGCCCACTTGACTTCACATTCCAGGATGTCTGGCTCTAGGTGAGTGATCACACCATTGTGATTATCTGGTTATGAAGATCTTTTTTGTACAGTTCTTCTGTGTATTCTTGCCACCTCTTCTTAATATCTTCTGCTTCTGTTTGGTCCATACCATTTCTGTCCTTTATTGATCCCATTTTTGCATGAAATGTTTCCTTGGCATCTCTAATTTTCTTGAAGAGATCTCTAGTCTTTCCTATTCTACTGTTTTCCTCTATTTCTTTGCATTGATCGCTAAGGAAGGCTTTTTTATCTCTCCTTGCTATTCTTTGGAACTCTGCATTCAAATGGGTGTATCTTTCCTTTCCTTCTTTGCTTTTCGCTTCTCTTCTTTCACAGCTATTTGTAAGGCCTCCTCAGGCAGCCATTTTGCTTTTTTGCATTTCTTTTTCTTGAGGATGGTCTTAATCCCTGTCTCCTGTACAATGTCATGAATCTCCATCCATAGTTCATCATGCACTATGTTTATCAGATCTAGTCCCTTAAATCTATTTCTCACTTCCACTGTATAATCATAAGGGATTTGATTTTGGTCATACCTGAATGGTCTAGTGGTTTTCCCCACTTTCTTCAATTTAAGTCTGAATTTGGCAATAAAGAGTTCATGATCTGAGCCATAGTCAGCTCCCAGTCTTGTTTTTGCTGACTGTATAGAGCTTCTCCATCTTTGGCTACAAAGAATATAATCAATCTGATTTCATTTTTGGCCATCTGGTGATGTCCATGTGTACAGTCTTCTCTTGTGTTGTTGGAAGAGGCTGTTTGCTATGACCAGTGTGTTCTCTTGGCAGAACTCTATTAGCCTTTGCCTTGCTTCATTCTGTACTCCAAGGCCAAGTTTGCCTGTTACTCCAAGTATTTCTTGACTTCCTACTTTTGCATTCCAGTCCCCTATAATGAAAAGGACATCTTTTTTGGGTATTAGTTCTAGAAGGTATTGTTGGTCTTCATAGAACCGTTCAACTTCAGCTTCTTCAGCATTACTGGTTGGGGCATAGACTTGGATTACCATGACATTGAATGGTTTGACTTGGAAACAAACAGAGATCATTCTGTCATTTTTGAGATTGCATCCAAGTACTGCATTATGGACTCTTTTGTTGACTCTGATGGCTGCTCCATTTCTGCTAAGGGATTCCTGCCCACAGCAGTACATATAATGGCCATCTGATTTAAATTCACCCATTCCCATAAATCTTAGTTCACTGATTCCTAGAATGTTGACGTTTATTCTTGCCATCTCCTATTTGACCACTTCCAATTTGCCTTAATTCAGGCAATGGCACCCCACTCCAGTACTGTTGCCTGGAAAATCCCATGGATGGAGGGCCTGGTAGGCTGAAGTCCATGGGGTCGCTAAGAGTGGACACAACTGAGCGACTTCACTTTCACTTTTCACTTTCATGCATTGGAGAAGGAAATGGCATCCCACTCCAGTGTTCTTGCCTGGAGAATCCCAGGGACAGGAGAGCCTCGTGGGCTGCCGTCTATGGGGTCGCACAGAGTCAGACATGACTGAAGCGACTTAGCAGCAGCAGCAACATTCCAGGTTCCTATGCAATATTGCTCTTTATAGCATCGGACCTTGCATCTTGGACCTTGCATTACCTTTAGAGCATCCACCTTGCACTGGACCTTGCATCACCAGTCACATCCACTTCTGGGTGTTGTTTTTGCTTTGGCTCCATCCCTTCCTTCTTTCTGGAGTTATTTCTCCACTGATCTCCAGTAGCATATTGGGCACCTACCGACCTGGGGAGTTCATCTTTCAGTGTCCCATCTTTTGCCTTTCCATACTGTTCATGAAACCTTCATACTATTCTCCATAGTGACTGCACCAATTTACATTCCCATAAACAGTGTAGGGGGGTTCCCTTTTCTCCACACCATCTCTAGCATTTATTTTTTGTGACTTTTTGATGGTGACCTTTCTGACTTACTAACATGCCCTTTTAATGTTGGCCTCCTTGTGGGAGTTCTGGCTCTTTTGGAGAAAAGATAAACCCTCCCTGAGAAGGATCATCTTTTCTCATGACTTCAGTTAGTGATTATGTAGACTATTCATGACTTTGGAAGAATTATCTAAACTGCTTCACTTGGCTTTCCAATATAACTCTACATTTCCAAACGGACGTCAAGTTTTACTCCCCCCTACCAAAACACAGATTTGCTTCCTTGACTTTTCCCTTTCTCAGAGATGTGCTCTATATTTACCCAAGTGCCCAAGTCAGGAAGATGTCTTACCCTCCTTATCTTCCTCTTTCTTACCTCTCTAGAGTTCATTAATCACATAGTGTTATTCAATCACTTTACATTGCATTGCATTGACTTCCTCAGCCTCTTTTCTAGCTATCCAGTTTTTATGTTCCCACTATGATTATCCTTATTCTGGCCACCCTAATCTCAGAATCATAAGACTGAAAAGTGTTCAAATACCTCCAAGAACCTCTATGCCTGTGCTTTTTAAAATCCATTCTCTCTTCTAACCATGATGATATATATATTTTTAATTTCAAATGTATTCATGTCACTCAGTTTTTGATTGCTCCTTATTGCCCTCAGGCTAATTTCCAAACTCTCTTCCATTCTAGATTCTTGCTCTTCTATGAAGTTTTAATTCTTATTATTCTCATGCCTCACTCTACCCTCTCCCAATATTGAATTACGTTCAGATCATTGAGTGTATCATGTTCTTTGGGACTTTGGGTCTTTTCACCTTTGCTCTTTTCTCGAAGCATTTTTTTCCTTTCCCTCTTTCAGGACTTCTTTGCTGGCCAACTAATTTCTTCAAGTCCAAGTTTCATGTCACTGCCGGGAAGCATTCCTAGTCGCTTCCCAAAGACTATGTTAAGTGTCCTTTTAATTAATGCAACAGCCTATTATAGAAATTGTCACAACCTCTGTTAATTTCTTGGATCCACTGCTATGACTCTAATTCAAGGACTGACTCAGCGCTGCTCTTGTGCCATTTGGGGACCCAGTGTCTACACAAGATAAATACTCTACCATGACAGACAACATATTCTAGTGAAATTGCTTAAGAGCTTTGAATGACAATAGGGCACAATTTTTTTTTTTTCAAGCCAAGAGCCTTTTCAGAAGTATATTCTAATGGTTCATCTTTAAAAGACTTCACTGTCTAATTTTTTGTATTGTACTAAAGTACAGCTAAGAATCAAGGAGAACAGATGAAATTGGGTAACACCTTCACTTAAAAATCATGACTGAAGCTAAAATAAAAGAAAAGAAAAAATTTAAGTAGCAAATTATAAAAATGGATTACTCTTATCTTCTTACTTTTAATTTTGAGAGGTACTTTTCCTCTCAAAGTTTGTTAAAGGTCAGAGGAAAAATATCTTAAAAGGGATGCAATTTAATACAGGTAAAATTCCATGTTTAAAAAAGATAGAGGAAAAAGTGCGACCAAGTCTATAATGATAAATACCATTGGATTTTAGTTGTTTGAATTGCCCTCTGTAAGTGGGACCTGTGAAAAGAAAAATGAGATTAAAGAAGAAATGCCTGATGGTTCAAGTGAAAGCACAATAAAAATCAAAGAAACAGCACACGTAAATCCCCTGTGAAGGTCCTAATTTCCAGCTCTCTGTAGCAATAACTAAATAAGCCTGGGTGTCCTGTAACAGAGGCCATTGACATTTGTCAGGCTTTTCAATAAATTGACAATGAAAAGCTAAATCCGTGCAAGGTGGGAGATAAATTAGCACACAGCCAAAGGTACTGGAGAAATAAACAGTGGTTTCGTAGCTGAAATATTTTTTTGATAAAGTAATAATCCCCTGTAATCTCTCTCCAGCATTAAATAACAGCGGGTCTTTGTGCTGGCAGTTTAATTTTGTTGGCTGCCCTTGTCTTACAAATATATTTAGTGGAGCCTGGAATATCATTTTGTGCTGAAAGCTGAAGCCTTTGTCATGCTGAAGCTGGGCAAAAGCAATAAATCAAGGACACAGTGAAAAGGCATAGAAATGGGCTATTGGAAACTTATTTCCCCAGAGCGGACGAGCTTTCTTCTCCCAAGAGCAGGTGTATTGTATCAGTCATGTCTTCCTGTTAAGCACCTGTATTGTAATGATATTGACTTATATCTACATTGCACCCTCATTGGCACTGTGCCAAAGTGCTTAAGATGCATCTATGGGCAGTACATGCTAAAAATAGCATCAGGAGATTATACAGCCCTAGTTTACTTTTCTTCTCTGCTTTTCCTCCTTGACAATCATTCCTCCTAGGAAATTGTTCAGAGATGCTCAACATTAGCCTCTATCATGTGTTTCACAATTTGTGTCTCACCAATTAATCACCAACTTTTAAAGTTAAGGGACCTTTAAAATAAAAGTTGTATATGTATATATGTATATGTAATTTATGTATTATATATAAATGTATTATGTACATATTGTTTTTGCTGTTTAGTCATGAAGTCATGTCTGACTCTTGCAACCCCATGGACTATACCATGCCGGGCTCCTCTGTCCATTAGATTTCCTAGATAATACTGGAGTGGATCTTCCTGACTCAGGGATCAAACCAGAGTCTCCTGGATTGCAGGCTGATTCTTTACCACTGAGCCACCAGGGAAGCCCATTATATACTTATATATTATAATTTTATATATGATTTATGTTGTATATACATGTGATAATGTATACATATATATATATATATATATACACACACACACACACACACACATACATTTAAACTTATTAAGCCAAGACTAATGTACTTTGTGATGAACATTTGCCAAACTGATCATTGTTTAAAATGGGTTACAGAGAAACAATATGGAGATGTTTCTAGAGTGTTGGGTTTACTTTTAGCAACATAAAGTGATAAAAATCACTGTACTAAAAAGCCAGAGAACTGGGTTCATGAATCCGTTTCCTATTGCTAACTACTATCTTCTCACAAACTCAGTGGATTAAATGAGTACCCATTTGGGTGTCCTTAGGTCAGGAATCCAAGCACAGCTCCTCTGGTTTTTGTTCAGAGTATCACACTGCTGTCAAAGTGTCAGGTGGGCTGTAGTCTCATCTGCTTCCAAGCTTTCTCTGGTGTTGTCAGAACTCAGCTCCTTAGGGTTTTAGAACTGAAGGTCTGATTTCTCTCTGGGTATCAGAAAGGCATTACTGCCAGCTCCCAGCTCCCAAAGGTAGCCAAAAGTATCTGGTCACATGGTCCTCTCTGTGGACCCTCAGAACTTACTCCCTCAGGCCAGCAAGGGGGCAGCAGCATATGTATGAATGGTTGAATCTTCAAAATTAGTCAAAGGAGTTGCATCCCACTACCTCTGACATATTCTGTTTGTTAAAAGCAAATCTCATATCCGTCTTGCTTAAATTCGAGGGTTGCAGTCCTATGTGGGACTGAACATGGGACCCACCCTAGAGTCTGCCAGCCACATTTCTAGTGCTTTGTGGTCATCAAAAACTTGATACTCTTATATATTCCCTTGAAAACAATAAGAAAGAGTGACTTGTATATGTGAAAACAAAATTGATAAACTTCACAAACAATGTTGAAAGAAACCAGACATAAAAATGTACATTCTCCCCACTCCAGTATTCTTGCCTGGAAAAGTCCATGGACAGAGGAGCCTGGCAGGCTGCAGTCCATGGGGTTACATGACTAAGCATGTGTGCATGAGGGTGGAGGGTCATGGGTTGGTAGCAATAAACTGGTAGAACTAAAAAAAAAAAAATGTACATTCTCTATAATGCCAATTTCTATATCTTTCAAAAATACACAAAACTAATCTATGCAATTAAAAAGCATAATACTGGTTAACTCGAGGCATAGTAACAATAAGGGAATCCGAGGGTGTCTCTGGGTGGCTGGAATGTTGTCTCCTGTACTAGATGCATTCCATCAGAGAGTAGGTGTGGAGCATCACATTCAATGACAGGTACACTTTTCTAAGAAAAGTGAAAGTGAAATTCACTCAGTCATGTCCAGCTCTTTGCGACCCCATGGACTGTAGTCCATGGAATTCTCTAGGCCAAAATCCTGAAGTGGGTAGCCTATCCCTTCTCCAGCGGATCTTCCCAACCCAGGAATTGAACTTGGGTCTCCTGTTTCTAAACATAATTGCACATTATAGTTCAATAAAGATTAAAACTAAACCAAACAAAAACCCTGAGTAACCTTAGACCAGTCACTTTATTTTCCACAGTGTCAGTCTTCTAATCCTTACTGTGGGGTTGGCTTTGTTGATCATTAAGGGCCTTTTGACATGATGCAATTATGGTTTTATGAAATACTGATGAACCTATCAAACTCATTGGGTGGCTGCCATTGGGTGGCTGTAAAGTGCCCAGAATTCTTTTGAAAATTGTCTCAAATACAATTCTTTTTTAAACAAGTAAGTATAATTGATTTATAATGTTGTATTAGCTTCTGCTGTATAGCAGTGATTCAGTTATATATATATATATAATAAATATTATATATAGTGAATATTATGTATATATTACATTTTTATAATATATAATTGTATATATTTGTTCATATTATTTTCAAGTATATTACATTACAGGATATTGAGTAGAGTTCCCTGTGCAGTTCAGTAAGACCTTGTTGTTTATCCACTCCATATATAATAGTTTGTGTCTGCTAATCCTGGGCTTTCCTGGTAGCTCAGTGGTAAAGAATTTGCCTGACAAACATGAGATACAGATTCGATCTCTGGCTCAGGAAGATCCCTGGAGAAGAAAATGGCAATCCACTCCAATATCCTTGCCTGAGAAATCTCATGGACGAGGAACCTGGCAGACTACAGTCCATGGTGTCACAAAAGAGTCAAACAATCGGTTGATTTAGTGATTAACTGACAGTGATAACAATCTGTTAATCCCAACCTCCCACCCCATGGCCTTCTCTCCCTCCCCTTGGGCACCCACAAGTCTACCCTCCATGTTTGAGGGTCTGTTTCTGTTTCATAGATGTGTTCATTTGTGTCATATTTTAGATTCCACATATCAGTGATATCAAATATTGTTTGTCTTTCTTCTTGTGACTTACTTCACTAAGAATGATAATCTCTAGGTCCACTCATGTTGTTGCAAATGCCATCATTCCATTCTTTCTTATGGATGAGTAATACTCCATAGTGTGTGTGTATAGATGATAGATAGATAGATAGATAAATGATTGTTGTTTAGTCACTTAGTCATGTCTGGCATGACTGTCCATGAATGGCAGCATGCCAGGCTTTCCTGTCCTTCACTGTCTCCCTGAGTTTGCTCAAACTCATGTCCACTGAGTCAGTGATGCCATCCAACCATCTTATCCTCTGTTGCTCCCTTCTCCTGCCCTCAATCTTATCTAGCAACAGGTTCTTTTCCAATGAGTTGGCTCTTTGCATCAGGTGGCCAAAATATTGGAGCTTAAGCTTCAGCATCAGTCTTTCCAATAAATGTTTAGAGTTGATTTCCTTTAGGATTAACTGGTTTGATCTCCTTGCTGTCCCAAGGACTCTCAAGAGTCTTCTCCAGTATCACAATTTGAAAGCATCAATTCTTCAGTGCTCAGCCTTCTTTATGATCCAACTCTCATATCTGTACATGACTACTAGAAAAATCATAGCTTATATACTACATCTTCTTTATCCTTGCATCTGTTGATGGACTTTTAGGTTGTTTTCATATCTTGGCTATTGTAAATAGTGCTGCAATGAATGCTGCAGGACATGTATCTTCTTGAATTAGAGTTTTGCCTCGATACATGCTCAGAAGTATGCTTGTTGGATCATACGGTAGTTACATTTTGAAGTTTTTCAGGAACTTTCATTCTATTTTCTATGATGATTGTATTAATCCAAATTCCTGCTGACAGTATAGGTGAGTTCCCTTTTCTCCACATCATGTCCAGCATCAAATGAAATTATTAATAAAAATTTCAGTCTACACATTCTTCCACTTACAAAGTTTTGGCCTTGGAAAATCAAATCAAGTTCAGTGAACTTCTATTTTCTTAAAGAAAGACTCTTTCAGTTCAGAAATTATTTTTGTCTTGTTGATATGGAAGTTCCTTCAGACCAGGTAGGAATTTCATCTAGGGGCAAAAGGGGGGCACATTGTAGAAAATTTGAAAATAACAATCAAATTGAGGAGAAAATGGTCTGCTTTGCAGAATCAGTATGCAGCTCTCATTCTAAGTTTTATCAGTGATCCAACACTCTTGCCCACCTCAATGGCTCCACCATCACTTCTGACTTGTTATACCACTGCCAGCAATGGTGCAAAGCACCAGGCTTCAGAAATAGCTAAGAACTGAGTCTCCTTGCTAGAAAAAGAAGCTGAGGAGATGGGTGTGCACCCAGATAAAATAATGTCTATTCTAAAGGAGTCTGGATTTTCAAAAAGGCTGGTCACTGAATGTGATCTGGCCTCATTCGTCTCTATGCTTTCTCCTCCAACCACCACTGACCAATTGTTACCTCTAGAAACTATTAGGCAACTGGCTTCCAGAGGTGCTTGCCTGGGTTAAAATTGGCAAACTCATGACACAAGTTTAATGAGTTTAATAATTCTCAGATAACCCCTTTACCTTAGGCTTCAGAAGAGATTCTGAACTCCAGCCTTGATAACTTCCTCCTCTGCTCCAGTCTTGTCAAGGCTCCCATCACCTCTTGCTCAGTCTGCTGCTATGGCCTCCTAAGAAAGCTCCCTCCCTCTGCCCTGTGGTTGTCCCTTCCCCACATAGCACTCAGGGATTCCTTTCATAGTATGAGGCTATTCATGACTCCTCTGCTCAATACTGTGAACTGATTTTCTTGTCCCTCAGAAGGAAATCCAGGTTTCTTCCTGGATCTAGTAGGCTCTGTACAGTCTGTCTCCTGAATCCATTCTCAGTCTCTCCCACCTTCTTTCCAAGTCTGGCTCAGTGGCCTTCTCACTGTTCCTGGAAGGTGCCATCTGGCTATGCTTTAGGCTTGGCACTAACTTTCTGTCTTCTGCAACTCCCTTTCACTGGATGCTACATTGTTCAGTTTCACTGAAGCACCTGTAAACTTCATCTAGTCTGAGGGTTCTTCCCTGACCAGAGGCTCCAGGATGAGGACCAGAAGGAGAGGGATTTATGGGGACTACACTGTCTCAGATTGAGGCCCTGCCTTTCTCTTCTTGCTATTTCCTCATGATTTTTCTCTGTAGCATTATAGTCTACATTTATTTTTGTGTTGTAGTCACCTGTGGTCAAAACTAGAATGTAAACTTCAGAGGGCACAGACTTTGTCTTTAGTGTCTTCAGTTCCCAGAATGGTGCTCAGCAGATTGTAGACGTTCATTCAAGTATTAGTTGATTTAATACTTGAAAGTTCAGTTTAGCTTTTCTCTTAGTCCTATGAGATCCCCATCATCACCACTGGGGTGGTGGTGTTTCCTACTGGTAAAATTGTCTAACTATTAAAATGACAGCATGGGTCTGTTAGACTCTATGGCTTGATGTTTGTTGGAAATTGTAATTATTCATCACATCATAATTTTATCTTTAAAAAAGTCAACAATCAGCAATGCTGTGAATGGTACACCTGCATGAAATCAGCATTTAGCCCATCAGAGAATTAAATTTATACTTAAAGTAGCAGGTGGTCAGTGGACCTGATGAACTGAGATGTGTTTGAAAGATTTATTCCTCTATCTTCATAGGTAAATTTGAGAACTGGATTAGACAGTACAAAACTGAGGGAAAGAAACATGAGTGGAAGTGAAAGGAACCAGGAGATGTGAGAACAGTAAAAGTGCAAAACAAACAAACAAGAAAAACCCTGAGAAACAGAAAGGAAGAAAAGAAGACAAACAGGGGTAAACATTCATACCACTGTGCCATGTTCAGAAGCTGTCCAGGCAGAGCTGACTCACCCGGTACAGCCATCTGTTTACCATGTGTTCTTCCCCTGAAATTTCTTTTCCTGGTCACCATGATTCTCCCATATAAACTCTGCTCCATGCAGTAGTCCTCTTTTTCTAGGGATTTTACCCCAGGGGAGTCATGGCATGTCATATCACATGCTTAGTCGTGTCCAACACTTTGGCAACCCCATAGGTTATAGCCCTCCAGCCTTCTCTGTCCATGGGATTTGCCAGGGAAGAATACTGGAGTGGGTTACCATTTCCTTTTCCAGGGGAATTTTCTTTAACTAGGGATCAAATATCTCTTTCATCTCCTGCATTTGGCAAGTAGATACTTTACCACTGCACCACCGGGGAAACCCAGCTCAAGGGGTGTAATACCATAGTATCTCAAGGCCAGTTTGATTTGTAAACCAGTGGAACTACTTGGAAAGTAGAAAATTTGCCTCCTATAGAAATGGACAGAACCTCCATGAGTGTTCATTTCAGTTTCTTCCCTTTCCTCTGTCTTATAACACACACAGAGTCAAGCTGTTGTCTGTTGTGTCTTATCCTAAGCCTTTAGTCCATTTGTTTGATGACCCAGAACATAGGTGTGATTTCAAACATAGAGGCATGTTTAAAGTTTCAGAATATTAGGGAGTTTCACCACTATAATAATTAGGATTGTCTCCATTTATAAGAAAGATTCCAGGAGGCTTTGGGTCCATTTGAACACCCCTTGGGTGGATGATGGATTTGTATTCGGGAATGACATCTAAGTCTTTGGAATCCCCCCTTCAATATAGGGGCCCCATTTATTATTCCACAAGGTTTTCTGTGCATTCTGCCTTTTGATCTGTTTACTATATCAGCATTGTTGTCACCACTGACAAAGCTCAGATCTCAATGGCTCCCTCAGCAACCGTTCACATTGCTCCTCTGGCTGTGGGTAACCTCCTGTGACTTTGTTCCATGTGTCACCTCATTTGGAGTCCCAGGTTAAGGAAATAAGGCTTGTGGGTCCATTTCTCTCATAGATAAGAAAACCAAGGGACAGATGGATGAAGAGGTGTGTCTGGACTCATAAAACTGAAGAGAAACAGAGCTTGGCCTGGGTCTCAAGTTACCTAATTTCCAGCCCATGGATTTCACTTTTACATCTACCTACCATCTCTTTATCCCATCTGCCTTACCTTTTGCCCTAAGATAGTGCTTCTCAAGGGCTTCTCTGGTAGCTCAGCTGCTAAAGAATCCACCTGCAGTACAAGAGACCCCGGTTCAATTCCTGGGTCAAGACAATCCCCTGGAGAATGGATAGACTACCCAGTCCAGTATCTCTGGGCTTCCTTGGTGGCTCAGACAGTAAAGAATCTGCCACAATGTGGGAGATCTGAGTTCAATCCCTGGGTCGGGAAGATCCCCTAGAGGAAGGCATGGTAACCCATTTCAGTATTCTTGCTTAGAGAATCTCCATGAACAGAGGAGCCTGGCAGGCTGTAGTCCATGGGGTTGCAAAGAGCCAAACACGACTGAGAAACTAAGCACAGCACAGCACAGTGCTTCTCAATCGTTAGTGGGTATCAGAATTACCTTCAAGGCTTCTTGAAACATAAATAGATTGGCCCTACTCTGAGAATATCAGATTTGTTATGTCCAGAGTGGGGCCCTAATAAATTATTTTGTTAACAAATTCCCAGATGAAACTGAGTCTGTTGGTCCAGGGAATCACATTTCAAAACTCACCACCTTAAGGCTCCATCTGAAGAACATGGTGCAATAGATAACTCCTAAATTAGCTTTTCTTTTTGTGTTTTATTTAGGAAAGTAAACAGTAACTTAGATGAATTGGTCTTATAACTTTAACAGCACCTCTCTGAAACTTAGGCAAGGCTGAAGGGGCCTTACAGCAGTAGTTTTCTAAGTTGTCATACCTGGATCAATGGTGACAGCATTCCCTGGGACTTGGAAATGTAAAGTGTTGGTTCTGCCTCATATCTACTGAATCCCCATTTTTGAGGACACTTGCAGCTTAACTGGTGACCCAGGTGATTCTGATGTTCACCAGATGCTGAGGACCAGGGTTTGGTCCCACATACCCCTGCAGCTAACACTGCAGCACGCTGTAGAAGCTCTATATGGCTTTGTTTGCTGTGGTCCTGCTACTCAAAGTGTGGGCCACAGACCAGCAGGAACCTGGTGAGAAATGCAGGCTCTCAGGCTCCACCCTAAGTCTACTGACTCCACCTCTTTTCCTGGGTTGTCTTCTCCTTGCAGAGTATCTGGATTCTGTCTTATCATCCAGCCATTTAGTCTGTTACAACTGACTGCTTGACATTCAATGATGATTTTACCTCTCACGATACTTTGTGCTATGCACCATAGCCTCAGGGTTCATCACTTAGTATCTTCTTGGCTAATACAGGGTCTCAGAACCTCAGCCCAGGTGCAGCGTCCCACTAATCTGCTGTTGGTGTGGAGATTTAGATAGGGATTCCTAGTGTGGGGCTTCACAGATAGCTCAGGATGTGAAGAATCCACCTGCAATACAGGAGATAGGAGTTCAATTCCTGCATCAGGAAGATCCTTTGTAGGAAGAAATGCAACCCACGCCAGTATTCTTGCCTGAAAATTTCCATGGGGCAGAGGAGCCTAGAGAGCTACAGTCCATGGGGTCACAAAGAGTCAGACACAACCGAGCAACTGAGCATGCATATATGTTCTGAAGTGAGCACCTCTGATTTTCCTGATTTCATTTTTCCATTAAGAAAAAATTCATTTTTCTTTTACTTTTCTTCATTACAGCATTATCCTGTATAACTCTTCCCCTCATCCTTTGAGAATAGAATTATGGGCAATTTTAAGCAATCTATTAAACAAATAATTATAGTCATACTATAGTGTATTTATGGAACACAAATCATCTAAAGAGCCGACATGACTGCCTTGGTGTGAATTGTTCATGGAAAAACATTATGTGATTAGAAACTCCTTTCCAAGTAGATGTATTATTGCCAGTCTTGAAAAGTATTTCTGTATCCAGAAGTTATTTGGTTTTTTCTTTGAATTTGAAAGAGAGAGAGACAGAGTGAAGGAAGGGAAGGAGGGAAGGAAGGAAAGAAGAAATAAACTAGACTGCAGACAATGAAATCAGAGAAACAGATCAACATCTCATATGGTTTCTAGGCAAACCCTGAGTCATTTTACTCTAAATCTGTAATGTTTACATAGCAAATACAGATGTTATGTTTACTCACTTCCAGAGCATTTGCTAAAACGGAATTTAAATGAATGGGAAACTGTTGTGGGGTGGTTTGTCTGCTGAGAGACATTTTTAATAATAATAATAATTAAAAAAACTAGATCTGTGGAAGAAATTGAAGTAGGTGCTTCTTAGGTGAAAATTTTAGAAAGATGATATTTGTTACAAGTCAATATTTACTGAGCCCCAACTATACATATGTGTGCCCCACATCATCCTGAAATGTGGAGACATCGAGGTGCACAAAGCGCTCTTCCAGACCACAGGAGTTCGTAATTCTGTTAGTAGCTCAGTCGTGTCCGACTCTTTAAGACCCCACGGACTGTAGCCTGTCAGGCTCCTCTGTTCTTGGGATTTCCCGGGCAAGAACACTAGAGTGGGTAGCCATGCTCTCCTCCAGGGGACCTTCCAGACCCAGGGATTTAACCCAGGTCTCCTGCACTGCAGGCAGATTCTTTACCATCTGAGCCACCAGGGAAATCCTCCTGTAGAAATAACGTAAAAAAGAAAATTCAGTATTTTGTCATAAAGGATATGCTTAGTGCAACCAATACTTTATCACCAATGCAGAGAAGTTTGACAGTAAAAGGGATGTGCTAATTACAGTTTGACCCTCATAATGGATATAATTTGGCACTATTCCTGGCACACCACTTATAGAGTCACCCTACCTACATCAATAATAACCACAGGTGTTCAGCAGGCTTAGAATCAACCTCTCCTTGAGGAATTTTTTTCTGGGAAAGCACCTGAGACACCAGATTGAGAGCTAAAGGAACTAGTATACTTCATGCAGATACTTAGTGGACACTTGTTTATTTATGAGCCATTGTGTTGGGTGTAGAGATAATCTTCTAGTCCCCCGACTCACCAGCAGCCTTGTCCCTGACTCTTCTCACACACTCCACGTTAGCAAAGACTTTCACCACTGTAATCCCATATCCTAAAGGTTAAATGTAGAGTGACAAAGTGTATAAGCTTTTGCATTTTAACCCTGACTTTACTGCAAACTAGATATGTAGCTTTTTGCAAATAGTGAACTCTGGTCTCAAGAAGAAAATGGCAGTGTCCCTGCTCATGTTGTTCTTTGGTGCCCCCATCAGACTACAGTGTGGTATAGCAGGTGGAAACAGGTAGAGAATTCCAGCTCTGACACTATCTGAGTGACCTTGGGTAAGTCCGTGCACATGTCTGAACCACAGGTTCTCCATTTGTCATAACAGCAGAACCACAGAGGGCAGCTATGTGGACTGACAGCAATGATGAGTACAAACTGGCAAATTCCAGCTGTGTCCACCACAGTGTATCTAATATACAGTGATGAGTTAGTACCACTGCTGTAATTGCTGTCTGCACCATGAGGCTGGCAAGGAGCAACACTTCTGAGGTTCTTTTAGACAAGTGACCATGCACTTTCCCAGAACTATCTGGGAGTCATCATTCCTTTTTCTCCATCCATCTGCATCATTTTCAATGTTCTTGCTAAAATGCCAGAAACAGTTTGCTGCTCATTGCCTTGCTGCATTCACGAGCAGGAAGTAGCTTGCTTGCTGACAGGTGCTGGCTGTTTGACTGAAAGGAATAAACAAAAAGCTGCAAGGACACAGTTTGCTAGGATGTTTTCTCCATTGTGTGCAGTAGAAGGGGGTTCATTAGTTAAAAGTTCACTCTGAAGTGTGCCTGAGGCAGAACAGTCGGGAGACACATCACTCAGTGTTGGCACCTAGCGAATGTTGGCATGAGAAAACCTGTGTCATGGCAATTATTTAAAACACTATCTTGTCCAGAGATGGCAACTCCCACTGATTCGTGACATCTGGCCTGGGAACAGTTGGGGAACTACTTGGGGCTGGCTAGAAGGTGGACACAATGAATGACATGTTCCCAGAATGGAGGTATACATGCACAACTGTCCCCTGATGATCACACTGGCCCTAGCCCCTGAATTAATTATTTGCTTGCATGACTGTAATGCAAAAGATGTGATGCCTCATTTATTAATGTATCCATTTTCCAGTAGTTCTTATATTCCTAGATTGAACATATGTTTACAAAATCTCAGGGTTAAAACAGAGTCTCTGTTTCAATTCATGTTGCTCTTCCTCACTCATTCCTCTTTTTTTTTTTCCCTTGAAAAGCAATTTACCTCTATTCAGACAAATACCACAGCTACTCAAATGATCTTAACAACAGTAAAAGTGGGAGAACAGCCAATGAAGAAGACAATGGCAAAAGCTAAGAATTAGATAAAGGAAGATCATAATTATTTAAGCAATGTGCATTTAGAGTTCATGTTATTATTATCATTTTTTAAAATACTACATTCTGCTAAGGTTTCCCTATCATCTGTTTTCTCTCACACAGAGTAAAAGATGTGGATGATTTCTATTCCTTAATCATAGTCACAATAACATGTTTATATTCTTAAAATATGGAGGAGGAGATGGCAACCCATTCCAGTGTTCTTGCCTGGAGAATTCCATGGACAGAGAAGCCTGACGGGCTGTAGTCCATGGGGTTGCAAAGAGTCAGACACAACTGAGTGTCTAACACACATTCTTAAAATAATTGAGAAATGGTAATTTATGCCTCCAATAGGAGTTTTTTTTCTTATATTTTCCCCATCTTTAAAATGTCTTTATTTGGATCAGGGGGTAGGCATGTGAACATGGGGAATGTTTGCTTATAATTGTTGATCTGAAATCGCAGGTAAGCTGACTTTCAGGAAGGATATTAGAAGTGACAGGGCAAAGCTATGAGCAGTCTCTTCAGTTAGTTCAGACGATTGTGCACCAGTCCTTGCTCTGTGGATAGAGCTAAGAGAGTAAAGACATTACAGGGGTGAAAGCAGAGCCTTCATGGGGGAAGGAAAGAATGTATTCTAAAGGTTCTTTCTTGTTTTATTTAACACAAAACTATTCTTAATCAAAACAGCTTTTGAAATGGAAAATCCTGGGGATAGTTATAATTTAGGGCCTGGAAGTGGGTACTGATCAAGAGAGTCTCCTTTTATTCTGGAATCTGGGGAGAAAGAATGCAAATATGCTTTCTTGAGAAGACCTGCTGTATGGAGCTACAGTGCTTTCCCCCCGCCTCTCCCACCCTCGCTGCCCCCTAGCACATCCAGGAACGTCTGGAATTAGATCCACATGCATGTGTGTGAGATTTTTCTGTGGACAGGATGCAGAACCTCAAAAATTCTTCAGGGCTGAGCCACACCTTTTCACCTATTGGCCACCTCTGGATGTGGTGAGTGTGGTTTAATGCAATTCCTCTAGGTAAAATGGTGGCAAAAACATATTTTAATTAAAAAAAAATTGAAAGATGAATGTTTTTAACTATAAAAATGTAAAGAGGCTCAGGAGTCTTTATTAATCATATCAACTTATTTACTAAAAGATAGAGAATTAGGGTTTTAAATTTCTATTTTGGATATTCTCCTTTTTAGTATACTTTGCTATTGCTATATAACCAGAATAGTTGTGTAAAAAACAGCAACAAAAGACATATAGTTAACATAGTTTTTTCAAGTGGCATTTTTAAAAATCTGAATCATTTGGATTTTTAGATGTTACTCAAAGATGTATCACTGAATTAAATATTTAAAATGGAAAGAGGTACCTTAGTTTAAGAAACTTTATGACCATATTTCTACCCAGTTTAAAATCTATCCAAAATGTCATCTCTTGTTAATCTCTTTCCCTGAATTACCTGTGAAGCCAAATATCTTAAGTTTGTTGTATAGCCTTTTCTCAGTGTCAGTTTGGGGGTCCCATAGATATTCAGATTGGTTGATGGATTGAGCTTAGAGTTGGGAGCCTGGATGCCAAGGAAAACAAAAAATGTGTAAGGTAGGAGGTATAGAGAGAAGGTGGTCAGCAGGGCTTCCAAGTCCACTTTCTAGCCCCTTCCCAAACCCTGACCTTTGACCTCTGTATTCTGGAACACAGCTCAGACTTTCCTAGTACCCATCCTTTGATTTTCTGCAGGATCAGCTGTGTTATCTAACCCCAGAGTTTCTCAAAGATTAGTTTCTGGAAGGGCAGCAACAGCATCACTTGGAAATTTGTTAGAAATACAGATTGGAAATTGGAAAATTTGGGATGTGGCCCAGGAATGTGCTTTAACAAGTCTACAGGTGATTCTCATGTGGGTTCCAGTTTGAGAACTATCTTAACCATATAACATTTCAAAAGAGTCCCTGTGATAGGCCTAACATGGACAGTTGGTTAAATATATACCTTCCTAAGTTTCTTCCTAAAGATGTAGATTAAGTGGGTCTGTGATGAGGTCCAGATACGTTGATTGCTAATGGCATCTAAGGGGATTCTTATGATCGAGAAGCACTGGGTAACCTTTCCTGCCATGTCCTGTGGCACCCTGTGTGCTACTCACGTTGCAGGAGGGAAAACTGGGGCCCGAAAGGATGGTCACATCTCAGGTCTTGAGTGGGATGGGCCACCGAGTGAGAGTCCTTGGCTTCTGGCAGAAAAGAACTCAAAGCAAGTCATAGGACAGTGAAAGCAGGTTTATTTAGAGAGATAGAGATTGCAAAGAATCTGCCTGCAATGTGGGAGATCTGAGTACAATCCCTGGGTTGGGAAGATCCCCCAGAGGAGGGCATGGCAATCCACTCCAGTATTCTTGCCTGGAGAATCCCATGGACAGAGGAGCCTTGTGGGCCACAGTGCATAGAGTCACAAAGAGTTGAACATGACTGAAGCGACTTAGCGTTTACACAGCACACAGACAGAATGTGAGCTGTGTCAGAAGACAGGAGCAGCCTAGAGGTGTGTGGGTGGTTAGTTTTTATGGGCTAGATAAATTCATAGGCTAATGAGTGGGAGCAATAGTCCAACTATCATGGAAAAGGGGCTGAGATTTCCAGGAACTGGGTCTTTGCCTACTTTTCTGGCCTTTTATGGTCTGCCTCTGCACTTTCCTATTGCAGGTGGGTGTGTCATTTAGAACTAATGTATTACAAGGAGCATATACTGAGGCTTAGGATCCACTGGAAGTTGAATCTTCCACTATCTTGGGGCTCGTTAATTCTATATTATAGAACCTATAAACCTATAAGCTTGTCTTCCAGTTTATATCGTATCCTATTCTTAATACTTATGTCCTGCTGTCTCAGCTCCTGTCTCACTGATGGGCCATGGGGATATTTAGCACCAAGTCCCCTCAGTCTTCTCAGTATTCAGTCAGGTCTGGGGTGGTTTACATCCCTGGGTTGGTTACATAATACTGCAGCTTCTCTACAGACATTCTGATTAGAGCACTGTGAAGCCTTCCAGACTGGACCTCTTACCCCACAGGATAATCTGCAGTAACTGAGACCTTCCTTTCCCATTGACTTGGGAGACTCAACTCACTCAGACATGGCACCTTGGTCTGGAACCCTGGGCCTCTCACAGGTAGAGCAGCATCTGAGGACAAAGGGAGGCATTCAAAGAGATCAGAGACCACTTATATCCTTTTTCAGTCTCTACATAAAACAGGACTATTTCAGGGTTTGCGTTGTGTAATACATTTTGCATCTTTGTGGTAATTATCACCCAAACGTGGTGTGTCCTTGTGTAGGTAGTTCTATTAAGCATGATAAACACTCATGCTTACTGTATGCTGTAACAGAGACATCCTTAAGGCAGCTGCATGCTCTTTGTCTGTGTTCAGTAATTTTCTCCTGTCCTCCATGCTGTCAGCCATCTCAGATTAAGGGTCTTAGCATCCAGAGAGTTCTTTAACTTGCTGTCTCAAATTGTCTCTGGTCTGGGTAAACTGTACCCTGTGTGTCAGGAACAGATGTAAAGTTGGAGAAAAATAGTCTCCGATTCAGCCCCACATTGCTTTTCCTGTGTGTTGCTCTAATAGTGGACCAGGCACTGGGCAGACAGACTTTGGTGACAGGACCAGTGTGTGACAAATCATATGGGGAGCCCTGAGGTCACCACAGCCCTGACCTCACGTGAATTATTTAATCTCTCAGAGACCATTTCCCTGCCCCTAAAGTTTGATAATGAAGTCTAATTCCCTTTTAAAAAATGTGTTATGAAAAAGGAAGAATATGTAAAATACCTAACATCATTCCTGCGCATAATAAGTTTTCAAAAATGCAAATTCCTTCTTCTCTTGCTCGTTTTTCCATGGTCTTTTTTTTTTCCTGATAACACTATTTTACTGAAAATCAAGAGTTTCACAAATAGTTCTTTAGAAAATAAAACTAAATAGACTTATACATAACAATTACAATCAACATTTATGAGGTGGTACAAACGTGTTCTGCTTTCCCATGATATAAATTACATATATCATTTAAACAATATTGATTATATTAAGTAGTTTCGTGAGATACATCTTACTCAGATGCCTGATGTTTCCCACAATAAAGTGAAAAAATTCAGTTGTATGAGCAACTGAGTTTCATTTCTAAGTCCATGTTGTGATGCTGGGAAGATTAGTTGATTTTGCCTGAGAAATGGCTTCTCTATAAGTACAATGTAAATATTTGTTTAACAGATGTTTCCCTAAGACCCACTGTGAGTCTTCCACACAAACCCAAGGGATAAAAGATTTAAAAAGAACAAGCTTATGCAATTATGCAATGCTTACTGCATTCCTGGCATTGCACAGAGTGCTATCTTATACATTAGTTACTAGTAACTCCACCCCAAATTACAGATCATGAAACTTAGGTGGTGTAGATTCAAATAAATTGGGGATAAATTAGCAGATCCAAGATTGGCACTGGATATTCTGCTTTAAAATCTTTTTTTTTTTTTAAAAAGATTCCACACATAAGTGATATCATGATGTGTGATATGATATTGATATTTGTCTTATTCTGTGTGGCTTACTTCACTTAGTAGGGTAATCTTTTGGTCTATCATTGTTGGTGCAAAAAAAAAAAAAAGAAGGAATTTATTTATAAAACAGAAATAGACCCACAGACATAGAAAGCAAATTTATGGTTACCAAAGTGAGGAGAAGTGTGGAGGGATAAATTAGGACCATGAGTTTAACATACACACACTTTGTTGTTCTTCTTCAGTTGCTAAGTTTTGTCCTACTCTTTGAAACCCCATAGATTTCAGCCTACCAGGCTCCACTATCCTCCACTGTATTCCAGAATTTGCTCTAATTCATTCCCCTGAGTCAGTGATCCTATCTAACCATCTAATTCTCTGCTGCCTCCTCAGTTTGCCTTCAATCTTTCCCAGCATCAAGATCTTTTCAAACGAGTCGACTCTGTGCATCAAATGGCCACAGTATTGGAGATTCAACCTCACCGTCAGTCCTTCCAATGAATACTATGGAATGATTTCCTTTAGGATTGACCGGTTTGATCGCCTTGCAGTCCAAAGGACTGTCAAGAGTTTTCTCCAGCTTACAATTTGAAAGCATCAATTCTTCAGGGCTCAGCCTTCTTTATGGTCAAACTCTCACATCCACACATGACTATTGGAAAAACCATAGCTTTGACTAGATGGACCTTTGTTGGCAAAGTGATGTCTCTACTTTTTAATACATTATATAGTTTTCTCATAGCTTTCCTTCCAAGGAGCAAGCATCTTTTAATTTCATGGCTGCAGTCATTGTCCACAGTGATTTTGGAGCCCAAGAAAATAAAATTTATAACTGTTTCCACTTTTTCCCCTTCTATTTGCCATAAAGTGATGGGACCAGATGCCACGATCTTAGTTTTCTGAATGTTTAGTTTCAAGAAAGCTTTTTAATTCTCCTTTTTTTACACTTATCAAGAGGCTCTTCAGTTCCTCTTCACTTTCTGCCATTAGAATTGTATCATCTGCATATCTGAAGTTGTTGATATTTCTCCTGCTAATCTTGATTCTAGCTTGTGATTCACCCAGTCCAGGATTTTGAATGATGTACTCTACATATAAGTTAAGCAGAGTGACAATTAAGAGTCTTGATGTATTCCTTTACCAATTTTGAATCAGTGAATTGTTCCATGTCTGCTTGTAACTGTTGCTTCTTGATCTGTATACAGGTTTCTCAAGACACAGGTAAGGTGGCCTGGTATACCTGTCTCTTTAAGAATTTTCCACAGTAGGTTGTGATCCACACAATCAAAGGCTTTAGGGTACTCAAGGAAGCAACAGATGTTTATTTGGAATTCCCTTACTTTCTCCATGATCCAGCAAATGTTGGCAATTTGATCTCTGGTTGCTCTGTGGTTCCTCTGTCTTTCTAAACCCAGCTTGTATATCTGGAAGTTGTCAGTTCATGTGCTCCTGAAGCCTAGCTTGAAGGATTTGGAGCAAAGCCTTTAGCATGTGAAATGAGCGCAATTGTGTGGTAGTTTGAACATTCTTTGGCATTGCCCTTCTTTGAGATTGGAATGAAAACTGACCTTTTCCAGTCCTCTGGCCACTGCTGAGCTTTCCAAATTTGCTGACATATTGAGTGCAGAACTTTAACATCATCTTTTAGGATTTCCCTGGTGACTCAGAGGTAAAGAGTCTGCCTGTAATGTAAGAGAGCCCTCAGTGAAGAAGATGTGGGTTTGATCCTGGATTGGGAAGATTCCTGGAGAAGGAAATGTCAGCTCATCCAGTATGCTTACCTGGGAAATCCATGGACAGAGGAGGCTGGCAGGCTACAGTCCATGAGGTCGCAAGTGTCAGACATGACTTAGTGACTAAACACATCACCACTACCATCTGTTCCAGACGCTGCACTGCTACTGCTACTGCTAAGTCACTTCAGTCATGTCCGACTCTGTGCGACCCCATAGACGGCAGCCCACCAGGCTCCCCCGTCCCTGGGATTCTCCAGGCAAGAACACTGGAGTGGGTTGCCATTTCCTTCTCCAATGCGTGAAAGTGAAAAGTGAAAGTGAAAGTGAAGTCGTGTCTGACTCTTAGCGACCCCATGGACTGCAGCCTACCAGGCTCCTCCGCCCATAGGACTTTTTAGGCATGAGTACTGGAGTGGGGTGCCATTGTCTTCTCAACTGCCTAATCATGATCTGATGCACACACTAGTATATCAAAATAGATAACCATGCTCTATAGCACAGGAAACTATACTACATGTTTTATAATAACCTACATAGGAAAAGAATCTGAATAAGGATAAATAGCTGTATATATTATAACTGAAGCACTTTGCTGTATATCTGAAACTCACACAACATTGTAGATTAATTATACTTCAACTTAAAAAAGTAAAACATTCTTAAAAGAAATTAAGTTAGAAAAAGAATTAAAAAATAAAATCTGTGTTCTTGCCCATGATGGCCCAGACTTCAGCTCTGAGCGGCTGTCAATCTGGAGTCAGAAGTCTTGGTGTCTTTGTACAAGCAGATGCTCCTCCCCCACCCCTCTCCACACATTCATAAATGATGTTTTCCTTAAAGACAAATTTTTAGACAATGGACTCTGTGGTTTCATCTCTCCAGCTGTGCTTTCTCTGAAGAGTGAATTTACTGAGCACAGATCCCCAGGGAGAAATGGCTAATTAAGGCACAGGCTTCCTAGCCAGATGTTTCATGCAGAGAGAGGTAGTTCGTGTTTAAATATCCAGGCTATAAAGGGGAGGTTTGCAGCAGGCCTCTGCAAGCTGCCAGGAGATATTTCTTGTTGAATGGCACTGGAAGCAGGGACTGGCATGGTGCAATCTGTAAGTAACAGGACAGCGGGTTCTCCAAAATCACCTCAAGGAAACTTAGCAAAGCCGTAACCATGGATTCCAATGCTCTATGGCCTTCAAGGTACCACTTTCAAATCCAGTAGGAGCCTCTTCAACACCTTTCTCTATTGTATTTGCCTTAAGGATACCTTTAAAATGACTCACAACTAATACCTACTCTGAAGGGTTATTGCGAGGATTAGATAAGGTAATGTAGGTAAAGCATTTAGCATAGTGTCTAGTATGGAGAACATAATTAATAGTGACTTTAATCTATCGCTGTTTAAGTCAAGTGTAATCAGATTATGCATACTAGTTTAGAAGTATTTTCATTTACTATCATGTTTTAAAATCTTTCCATGTTGTTACATACTAGCAGATAAATTGTGTTAGATTATATGGTTTGTCCATAGTTCCCTATTGTTGGATACTTTGGTTGATTCTTAATATTATAGTTTTTTAAATGTTGTGATTATTTACTTACTGCTTAATCTCTGGGGCCTCAATTATTGTCCCAGATAAATTCTTATTTGTGAAACTGTTCAATCTACATTCATGTACATTTGTTAAGGCCTTACTTATACACTGCCAAATTGCGAGGGTGGTTGCAGAACTTGGCATGTCCCCCATGACACCTCTGGCTAAGCATCTAAAATTCAGAGGGGCCTACCTGGGGTGAGCCTCCTCCGGGCTGGCCACATCCAGACCCACTCCAGGAAGGATAGGGTGGTGCTCACGAGGTCTGAATCATAAAAACAAAAAACCCTGCTATGGCATTTAGCACAACCCTGTCCCCAGGCATGATGTTAGGTGTCTGGCTTCTGAATACTAAATACAGTTAGTATTTGTTGAATGTCTATCTATGCACTGTGCATGGCTGGAGCACACTTTAGTTTACATGTCTGTCAAATAGATACTATTCTTATTTTGCTCTAGGTAGCAGAGATGTCAGGCGGCTTGTCAAAGCTCACACAGTAAATGGCTGCCCAGCTCTTTCTATTCCCACTGACTGAGCACAGGTGTACCGAGCAGCTCCACATACTTCTGCCTGTGCTTAGTCGTTTAGTCATGTCCAACTCTTTGCAACTCTTTGGACTGTAGTCTGCCAGGCTCCTCTGTCCATGGGATTTTTCAGGCAAGAATGCTAGAGTGGGTTGCTGTTTCCTTCTCCAAAGGATCTTCCTGACCCAAGGACTGAACCTGCATCTCCCATGTCTCCTGATTGTAGACAGATTCTTTACCCACTGAGCTATCCAGGAAACCCAAGCAGCTCCATCTGTTACCCCAAATCACACACACAGTCATCAATAAGGGAGACTTTAATGTCATGGCAAACAGATTGTTCCATCCACTCTCCCAGTGAAAGCAATGAGACCTCCTTCCTTCCTGGGACCTGATTGAGAGAATATCACAGGGATAAACAGGATATTGTGAACCTAGGGTGGAATCCCGTGGTAAGAAACCTCTACGTTATCTTCTGATAAGCCAGAGAATGGTCTAAAGTGTAGAAAGGAGAATTGGGAGGCATTGGGGAAAGTCTAGAAATTCCCAAAGGATGGTTATAGGGGGTAAAAAGGCTAGAATTTGATTTAAGAAAGTTGTTCACTTCAGAACCCTCATGAAAGATTCTGGAGTCAATGGATGGTTAATCATGTACTTTGTAAAGCACAAAGTTCCATACAAATGCAGCTGTAAATTACTCATGGGATTAGTCTGAAGATAATATTAGGGCAAATATTCAAATTGTCATCTAAAAATAAAAGTGACCTCTAAAATGAAATCATTTACACCACAGATAACTCACCCCTGCCAGGTTTTTTTCTTAATCGAAATATAGCTGATTTATAATGTGTTAATTTCAGCTGTACAGCAAAGTGGCTCATATTTTTTCATTACGGTTTATCACAGAATTTTGAATATAGTTCCTTGTGTTATACAGTGCATGCTCAGTCTCTTGGTCATGTCCGACTTTTTGCAAACCTTTGGACTGTAGCCTGCCAGGTTCCTCTCTCCATGGGATTTTTCAGGCAAGAACACTGGAGTGGGTCGCCATTTCCTCCTCCAGAGAATCTTACAGAGCGAGGGATTGAACCCACTTCTTTGTCTCCTGCATTGCAGTCAGATTCTTTACCACTGAGACACTGGAGAAGCCCATACTATACAATTGGATCTTGTTATTTATCCATCTTACATGGAAAATTCTGAAAGAGATGGGCATACCAGACCACCTGACCTTCCTCTTGAGAAACCAGTATGCAGGTCAGGAAGCAACAGTTAGAACTGGACATGGAACAACAGACTGGTTCCAAATAGGAAAAGGAGTACATCAAGGCTGTTTATTGTCACCCTGCTTATTTAACTTCTATGCAGAGTACATCATGAGAAATGCTGGGCTGGAGGAAGTACAAGCTGGAATCCAGATTGCCAGGAAAAATATCAATAACCTCAGATATGCAGATGACACCACCCTTATGGCAGAAAGTGAAGAACTAAAGAGCCTCTTGATGAAAGTGAAAGAGGAGAGTGAAAAAGTTGGCTTAAAGCTCAACATTCAGAAAACAAAGATCATGGCATCTGGTCCCTCCACTTCATGGCAAATAGATGGGGAAACAGGGGAAACAGTTGCTTACTTTATTTTTCTGGGCTCCGAAATCACTGCAGGTGGTGAGTGCAGCCATGAAATTAAACGACGTTTACTCCTTGGAAGGAAAGTTATGACCAACCTAGATAGCATGTTAAAAAGCAGACATTACTTGTCAACAAAGGTCCGTCTAGTCAAGGCTATGGTTTTTCCAGCGGTTGTGTATGTATGTAAGAGTTGGACTATAAAGAGGGCTGAGCACCGAAGAATTGATGCTTTTGAACTGTGGTGCTGGAGAAGACTCTTGAGAGTCCCTTGGACTGCAAGGAGATCCAACCAGTCCATCCTAAAGGAGATCAGTCCTGGGTGTTCATTGGAAGGACTGTTGTTGAAGCTGAAACTCCAGTACTTTGGCCACCTGATGGGAAGAGCTGACACATTTGAAAAGACACTGATGCTAGGAAAGATTGAGGGCAGGAGGAGAAGGGGATGACAGGGGATGAGATGGTTGGATGGCATCACCAACTTGATGGACATTGGTTTGGGTGGACTCCAGGAGTTGATGATGGGCAGGGAGGCCTGGCGTGCTGTGGGGTTCATGGGGTCGTAAAGGGTCGGACACGACTGAGTGACTGAACTGAACTGAACTGATATATAATATTAATAGTTTGCCTCTGCTAATCCAAAATTCCCAGTCCTTCCCAGCCCTACACTTCTCCCTCAACCCCACCTTGGCAATGTCAATTTTGTTCTCTTTATCTATGAGTATGGTTTTGTTTTATAGATAGGTTTATTTGGGTCGTATTTTAGATTTCACATATAAGTGATATCATATTGCATTCTCTTTCTTTGTCTGAATTTCTTCACTTAGTATGAGAATCTCTAGGTCTATCCATGTTGCTGCAAATGACATTTATTGTATCTGTACTTTAATGTCAACCACACATGTCCATTTGTGGACTATTATAGACAGATATTGTCTACTATTCATAGGAGGAATTGGACACAGTTATTCATTTGGTTTGGTTTATTCTTTTGGGGGGAGATGATTATTGGCATATTTACTTTTACTTTTCCTTCCTACCAGTTCTTCAGTAAGGCTAGTGGACTCATGTCCCATGGTCACGCCTCTTGGGATAAAAGCTGATTGAAATGTGACATGTCTGTGATAGCTCCCATCCATGTTCTTGAGCATTCTGTAATACAAATGAATTTTCCCTCTATCCAGGGGGAATATGCCTTAAGTTGTTTGGAAATTGTTGAACTATTTTTCATGTCAGTGTATAAATAACTCTTAGTCAGAGAGGCCATAATCCCTACTGAAGAGTTATTAATTATACACGTACCTAGTGTTTGTATTCTGGCTTTCCCCAGGGAGCTCAAAGCACTTTTGCAAATAGGAATTGCAAACAATAAATAATGCTTTTGATTTTGAACACACTTATCCCTAAGGATTTAAGTTTATGCTTCTCTCAGCATTTTTTATCAATTTGTTATTGAGTTATAGTTGGTTCACAATGTTCTGTTAATTTCTCCTTTACAGCAAAGTGATTCAGTTGTACATATACCTACTTTTTAAAATATTATTTTCCATTCTGATTTATCACAGGATATTGAATACAGTTCTCTGTGCTATGCAGTAGGACCTTGTTATTTATCCATTCTATATATAAAAGCCTTTTCACCCCATCAGGAGTTAAACCCTCGCAATCCAAAAAGGCTCAGAACAGTCTACAAAATGGATATATGTGGTTAACCTGGATGTACAGATACAATAAATGCCATTTGTAGCAACATGGATGGACCTAGAGATTATAATACTGAATACTGAAGTAAGTCAAACAGAGAAAAAGAAATACCATATGATATCACTTATATGTGGAATCCAATTTCTCTTTTGTAAAAAGGACCTGTGGTTTATTAACAGGTTGAACTTTACCCAAATGGAATTTGAATCTGAGAGAAAATTGCACTATAACTGCATTTTAAAAAACTAGATAGATGACATTAAGTTTCTTTAAGTGACTTTTGGAAGGAAACCCATGGCTCTATACTTAGCTTGACTATCAGAAGTTGTTATTAATTAATACAGATGAAGGGAGAGAGAGTAAATAAAGCATGGAGTGCAATATTGCAACCTCAGTGTTAATTATTGGCTTTGCTGAACTTTAGTGACTATATCTCATCTTTGGCTGAAATAACTAATTTCTTTTCCTAGTGAAGGGAGCTATCTAGATGAAACGTATGCAGATGTGATAGACCTATTTGTTTCACAGTTTGCTCTATTTTTAGTCCTTCATCCTGGGAAAGCAGTAGAAGAATTATTTGGGCATTTTTTGGTTTAGCATGCAATTCAAATGAAATTAAATTATTCTGTAGCAAGTATAATATTTTAGGCACAGTTTTGTCTACAAAACCGTAAATAAATAAGAACAACCAGGTTTCTATATAAACCGGCTTCTCCCAGGAAATCATCTGTTCTAAAATTTCCCTTTCAGTAGGCAGGAACTTCAACTTGCAGTGAGGATTAGGTTTTTCAAAAGTCTTCTAGGCTGCTGGCTACCTACAAGATTGTTCATGTTCAATTGGTTTCAATTGGTAATGAGACTAGCTCTCCAAGGGGCTGTTTCAGTGTTCAGCCACACTTGTTTCTTTCTAATTTCACTACATGTAAATAAGATTTCTAAATATAGTACTGCCTTAAGAATGCCCTTTTCAGAATCACTTTTAACAGTAAAAATGATGACATAAAGGATCAAGCCAAGCCAACCTGTGATAATAGTGATGATGATGATTCTTTATACTGTTTCCTTATAGAATTCCTGCAAGTGTAGCTTCAGAGAGATTAAATAATAAATTAACAATCATGATAGTAGTTAACATGCATGACCATTATATGTCACATACTTTTAAAGTATTTAATATAGCTTCAATTTCATGAAGTATATACTATAATTATACCCATTTTGTTTACTCAGAATGGGAGCACTGGGCAGTCACTTGATTTGACCAAGGCCTCCCTATATCAGGTACAGGTATTGGGATCTGACCAAGGCAGACTAAGTAATCATACCTACTGCTCTGTTCTGCCTTTGAAAAAATATGTTGACAGGCACACAGACTCAGTATGTGATCTGGGCCACTGTATCATAGAAGGATGATATTCTGTCACTGGAAGGATTATGGGGTATCTTATTAAAAAACAAAGTTGTCATTCTCAAACACAATAATCAGATAATCAGTCTTTGAGCTGGGCACCTGAAGAAGAACGGACCCGAAGGCAACATTTCTAATTAACTATAAAGCAATATCTTCTTCAACAGGCACATTAATGTTCATCATCACTAATTATTAGAGAAATGTGAAGCCATGTGCGACTCTGTGGGGATCCCAGGCATGGAGGCCTTTCTGTCCTCCATTTCTTGTAGGCAAGACTCTAGACTACATGACCTTACATGAGTTCCAAGTGGATATTCCATTGTGGATTTGAACAGTTGCTAACTAAGGGAGGAAGAGCAAAGAAATTACCTGAGGCCTGATTAAAGGGACCAGAGAAACTCATTAAGATTAGGAAATGAAATTAAGAGAGTGTAAACTTCACTCACACCCTAATTTTGTCAGAGACCTTACTTTTGATCTACTCTTATAAAAACCCTCACCAAGTTCTCTGGTGTTGGTACACATAGCTTTTTGAGGCAGAAGCCCTGTGTGACTGCCTTTGCCTGGCAAAGCAATAAAGCTGTCCTCCTCTACTTCACCTAAAACATTGTCTCCCAGATTTGATTTGGCACCTGTGTACAGTGAGGCTGAGATTTTGGTAACAAATGCAAATTATCACCTCACACTGGTCAGAATGCCGTCATTAAAAGTCTACAAATAACAAATGCTGGAGAGGGTGTGGAGAAAAGGGAACCCTTGTGTACTGTTGATGGGAATGTAAATTTCTGCAATCATTAAGGAAATAGTAGGGAGATTCCTCAAAAAATTAAAAATGGAGCTGCCATATAATCTAACAATTATACTCCTAGACATAAACCCAGACAAAGATATGATTTAAAAAGGTACATGGACCCCTATGTTCATAGCAGCCATATTTCTAATAACCAAGACATGGAAACAACTTAAATATCCGTCAGCATGGGATAAAGATGCGCTACACATATACAATGGAATATTACCTAGCCATAAAAAAGAATAAAATAATGCCATTTGCAGCAACATGCACAGGCCTAGAAATTATCATACTGTGTGAAGTAGATCAGAAAGATAGATACCCTATGATATGACTTATATGTTAAATTTAAAATATGACATGAATATACCTACAAAACAGAAACAGACTCACAGACATAGAGAACAGACTTGTGTTTGCCCAGGGGGAAGGTTTGTGGAGGGATAGAGTGGGAGGCTGGGATTAGAAGACACAAAGTATTATATATAAGATGGATAAAAAGCAAAGTCCTACTGTATAGCACTGGAAACTCTATTCAATATCATGTGATAAACCATTATGAAAAAGAATATAATATTCTTTCTGTATATGTGTGTGTATATATATATGTATGTATATAAGTGTTTCACTTTGCTAAACAGCAGATATTAGCAATTATAAAACAACTGTATTTCAATAAAATTTTATAAATTAAAAAGATAAAGATAACAAACAAACAGAAAGAAATGTGGGGACTGGACTTTCAGAGAGAATTGGAGGCTGAAAATGTAAAAATAAAGCCATTGACAGAGAGGCCTGATTAGCAACCATTTGAATCTGTCCTTTAGAACAGTTGGACATGACTGAGAAACTTTCACTTTAGAACTTAAAAAAAGTTATGAAGGACACAGAAAGGATACGCACCTGTGAGCCCCACAGGGTCCTGCTCAGTTTCACCTTTTCTGGCTACTCAACCTCTGCACTATGAACCAAAACTCAATGGTAAAGTGTATAAAAGTGAAAGCGAAAAGTCGCTCAGTCATATCTGACTCGTATGATGCCATGGACTGTAGCCCTCCAGGCTCCTCTCTCTGTGGGATTCTCCAGGCAAGATAACTGGAGTGGGTAGCCATTTCTTTCTCTAGTGGACCTTCTCAACCTAGGGATTGAACCCAGGTCTCCCACATTGCAGGCAGAGTCTTTACAATCTGAGCCACCAGGGAAGCCCACAGTATACAAAGCACTGTAGCAAATAATCCGTCCCAGGTTTCCATGGGGGACTGAATTTCCTGTCAGTAATCTTCTTGTTCTTACCCCTTTCATCTGAACTAGAATGTATTGTCTAGTTGTATGATAAGAAGAAGCTGGGATGCTCTGGAGATTTTTGCTAGATAGTGGGAAAACTCAAATGCAATTGCATTTTACTCTTCCTTCAAAGAAACAAAACAAAACAACAACAACACACTTGTCTCTATTTCAACTTGTCCATTAGTGAACAAATACTTTTGACCTAGTGAAAAAGTCACATTCAGTTCAGTTCAGTCACTCAGTCGTGTCTGACTCTTTGCGACTCCATGATTCGCAGCACGCCAGGCCTCCCTGTCCATCACCAATTCCTGGAGTTCACTCAACCTCACGTCCATCGAGTCAGTGATGCCATCCAGCCATCTCATCCTCTGGCGTCCCCTACTCCTCCTGCCCCCAATCCCTCCCAGCATCAGAGTCTTTTCCAATGAGTCAAGTCTTCACATGAGGTGGCCAAAGTACTGGAGTTTCAGCTTTAGCATCATTCCTTCCAAAGAACACCCAGGGCTGATCTCCTTCAGAATGGACTGGTTGGATCTCCTTGCAGTCCAAGGGACTCTCAAGAGTCTTCTCCAACACCACAATTCAAAAGCATCAATTCTTCGACACTCAGCCTTCTTCACAGTCCAACTCTCACATCCATACATGACCACTGGAAAAACCATAGCCTTGACTAGATGGACCTTTTTTGGCAAAGTAATGTCTCTGCTTTTGAATATGCTATCTAGGTTGGTCATAACTTTTCTTCCAAGGAGTAAGCATCTGTTAATTTCATGGCTGCAGTCACCATCTGCAGTGATTTTGGAGCCCAAAAAAATAAAGTCTGACACTGTTTCCACTGTTGCCCCTCTATTTCCCATGTAGTGATGGGACCAGATGCCATGATCTTTGTTTTCTGAGTGTTGAGCTTTAAGCCAACTTTTTCACTCTCCTCTTTCACTTTCATCAAGAGGCTTCTTAGTTCCTCTTCACTTTCTGCCATAAGGGTGGTGTCATCTGCATATCTGAGGTTATTGATATTTCTCCTGGCAATCTTGATTCCAGCTTGTGCTTCTTCCAGCCCAGCATTTCTCATGATGTACTCTGCATATAAATTAAATAAGCAGGGTGACAATATACAGCCTTGACGTACTGCTTTTCCTATTTGGAACCAGTCTATTGCTCCATGTCCAGTTCTAACTGTTTTTTCTTGACCTGCATATAGGTTTCTCAAGAGGCAGATCAGGTGGTCTGGTATTCCCATCTCTTTCAGAATTTTCCACAGTTTATTGAATGATCCACTCGAAAAGGCTTTGGCATAGTCAATAAAGCAGAACTAGATGTTTTTCTGGAGCTCTCTTGCTTTTTCAATGATTAGTTTTCTTTTTATCCTTAAGTTTTCAGAAGTGCATTCATTCTTTCATTTGGCAGGTATTTAAGTGTTGATTTTGTTCAGTTGTTAAGTTGTGTCCAATCCTTCATAACCCCATGGACTGCTCCACATCAGAATCCTTAGCACTCACTATATACAGTGGAAGAAATATAAGAAAGCTTGCAGTATTATGAACCCCTTTTGGCTGGAGTATAAGACACTGGAAGGGGATTTGTGGAGATAGGACAATAGAACTGTTGAGATCAAATTGGAGAATATACGAAAAACATTAGACTTTGTCATGTTGATAGGTAGGGAGCTTTGGTCACGGTGATGTACACTATCACAGAAATAGTGAAAGAAGGGGCATGTGTTGTTGATACATAGGAGGATGGTAGAGAGAGGGTGGTCAATACAAAAGTCATGCACTGACTCTGGCATTGGAGAATACTGGGGTGGAGAAATCTCCTTGAGTGAGATGGACCCCTTTCCACCTGTTATATGCTCTCACAGAATCTGGGACCTTTCCTCTGGGTCAAGAAAGTTAAAATCTACCTGAAGTCTCCAAGCCTAATTAACTTCCTCCAATCAATACTGTGGATAGGGGTAGATAGGAAGCTGGTGGAGTGGCCAGTGATTTTTGCTTGCTGATCTAAAATAAAACAGTAGAAAAGACAGTAGCAGCAGTCCAGAATACCTTCTATTCTTCTCCTCAATTCTTCCTTCCTTCCTGAACATGTGTTACAATAAGATTGAAATAACAGTAAAGAACATCTTCCCTCTCCCCTCTGACAATATACTAACACAGACACTGTCTCCCAGTTAGTACTTGGACATGTGCAGCCTAACTATTGCCTAACTATTCAATTTAACTTCTCAAAAAAGAATTAAACATTCCATAGGAACCGAAGAGAAGTGATCTTTTTGGCTACTGAGATGGTGGATGTCATGTAGTAAGCCTACAGGAAAAACTAGAGCAAACACTAATGATGGTCCTGGGGAGGGAATAAAGGCCACATAATTAATCCCCCATATTTTACAGATGAGAAAGAGCTAGACTCAGATTCATGAGTGATGTAAGGGAAGTGAACTGTGATGTGATGAGATCATCCACCAGTCAGTCAGTCCATAGGGCCATCTTTCAAATGCAAATAAACATTTCCATTTCTAAGACCAACGATGGAATCGGAATAAGGGATCAAGAGGGGACTGCAGCCTGGACAGGACCCTCACTTCAAAACAGGTGGGATTCCACAAGCTAAATATGGAGGAGCCCCGCCTCTAAGAAAAACTTTCATCTGTTTGTCTCTGGGCCATTAAACAGGGCTCTATAGTTATATCTTGATGACTATGCATTGTGAAAAGTACCTAAAGTTATTCATGAGCTAGTTACACTCTTTGTTAATGATTTTAGAAAATGCTTTAGGAAATCATCTCTAATTGACCATCATTTATATTTTCATTTATGGAAGTGCCTGAAGCTAGCACTAAACTGCTTTGTAATCCTTGTACTTGGCAGTCAGCATGGGATCAGCAGACAATAGGAAACCACAAAGGCTCAGAGTGTGGGTACCACCCTGACCATGCTACACTTGCCATCTCTTTAAACTAAAAAACAATAATAGCAACAACAGACACCTGATTTTATGCTCCACTTTTTTGCTTCCTTTTGAGTGTTGCTTCCTAGCCACTTCTGTTATGTGGTGCACATGGTGTTAGATGCTAAGGATAACTTTCAGATGATTGAAAGTTTATTATTATTATTTATTGATTATTGAAAGCAGTATGACTCTACTCCTTGTGCTACAGATGCATTTATGCTTGGAGCAAATCGGCACCCACACCACTGCCTGGATGATGGCCTTAGAAAATGTATTTGAGTAATCGTCCAGAGCAGCACGTTGAAATGAACTGTTTTTTAACATTGAAGTATAGCTGATCTTCAAAGTTTTATTAGTTTCAGGTGTACAGCAAAATAATTCAGATAAAGATAGATAATTGTTTTTTAGATTTTTTTCCCATATAGGTTATTATAAAACATCAACTATGGTTCCTTGTGTTATATAATAGGTCCTTGTTGTAATTAACTTTATCATTTGGAGAAAGCAAAATGATGAGTTGAAAAATACAGCTTGATAGAGGTGATAGCTGTGCGTGTCTTAAGTGTGTGTCTTAAGTTGCTTTCAGTTCAGTTCAGTTCAGTTCAATTCAGTCCCTCAGTTGTGTCTGGCTCTTTGCGACCCCATGAATTGCAGCACTCCAGGCCTCCCTGTCCATCATCAACTCCCGGAATTCACCCAAACTCATGTGCATCGAGTCGGTGATACTATCCAGCCATCTCATCCTCTTTCCTCCCTTCTCCTCCTGCCCCCAATCCCTCCCAGCATCAAGGTCTTTTCCAATGACTCAACTCTTCACATGAAGTGGCCAAAGTATTGGAGTTACAGCTTCAGCATCAGTCCTTCCAATGAACACCCAGGACTGATCTCCTTTAGGATGGATTGGTTGGATCTCCTTGCAGTCCAAGGGACTCTCAAGAGTCTTCTCCAACACCACAGTTCAAAAGCATCAATTCTTCGGTGCTCAGTTTTCTTCATAGTCCAACTCTCACATCCATACATGACCACTGGAAAAACCATAGTCTTGACTAGACGGACCTTTGTTGACAAAGTAATGTCTCTGCTTTTGAATATGCTATCTAGGTTGGTCATAACTTTCCTTCCAAGGAGTAAGCATCTTTTAATTTCATGGCTGCAGTCACCATCTGCAGTGATTTTGGAGCCCAGAAAAATAAAGTCTGACACTGTTTCCACTGTTTCCCCATCTATTTCCCATGAAGTGATGGGACCGGATGCCATGATCTTCGTTTTCTGAATGTTGAGCTTTAAGCTAACTTTTTCATTCTCCACTTTCACTTTCATCAAGAGGCTTTTGAGTTCCTTTTCACTTTCTGCCATAAGGGTGGTGTCATCTGCATATCTGAGGTTATT
>NW_011495032.1:10985132-11003541 GCF_000754665.1 Bison bison bison
GTTCTAACTGTTGCTTCCTGACCTGCATATAGGTTTCTCAAGAAGCAAGTCAGGTGGTCTGGTATTCCCATCTCTTTCAGAATTTTCCACAGTTTCTTGTGATCCACACAGTCAAAGGCTTTGGCATAGTCAATAAAGCAGAACTAGATGTTTTTCTGGAACTCTCTTGCTTTTTCCATGGTCCAGCGAATATTGGCAATTTGGTCTCTGGTTCTTCTGCCTTTTCTAAAACCAGCTTGAACATCTGGAAGTTAACGGTTCACATACTGCTGAAGCCTGGCTTGGAGAATTTTGAGCATTACTTTACTAGTGTGTGAGATGAGTGCAATTGTGCGGTAGTTTGAGCATTCCTTGGCATTGCCTTTCTTTGGGATTGGAATGAAAACGGACCTTTTCCAGTACTGTGGCCACTGCTGAGTTTTCCAAATTTGCTGGTATTTTGAGTGCAGCACTTTCACAGCATCATCTTTCAGGATTTGAAATAGCTAAACTGGAATTTCATCACCTCCACTAGCTTTGTTCATAGTGATGCTTTCTAAGGCCCACTTGATTTCACATTCCAGGATGTCTGGCTCTAGGTGAGTGATCACACTATTGTGATTATCTGGGTCATGAACATCTTCTTTGTATAGTTCTTCTGTGTATTCTTGCCACCTCTTCTTAATATCTTCTGCTTCTGTTATGTCCATACCATTTCTGTTCTTTATTGAGCCCATCTTTGCATGAAATTTTCCCTTGGTATCTTTAATTTTCTTAAAGAGATCTCTAATCTTTCCCATTCTGTTGTTTTCCTCTATTTCTTCGCATTGATCACTGAGGAAGGCTTTTTTTTTAATCTCTCTTTGCTATTCTTTGAAACTCTGCATTCAAATGGGAATATCTTTCCTCTTCTACTTTGCTTTTCACTTCTCTTCTTTTGCTTTAGTTATGTCCAAGTCTTTCTGGCCCTATGGACTGTAGCCCTCCAGTCTCCTCTGTCCATGGGATTCTTCAGGCAAGGATACAGGAATGGGTTACTGTACTCTCCTCCAGAGGATCTTCCAGAGCCAAGGATTGAACCCATGTCTCTTATGTCTCCTACATTGGCGGATGGGCTCTTTACCACTAGTGCTACCTGGATAGCTCTCTTGCTGCTGCTACTGCTGCTGCTGAGTCACTTCAGTCATGTCTGACTCTGTGCTACCCCATAGATGGCAGCCCAACAGGCTCCCCCATCCCTGGGATTCTCCAGGCAAGAATACCGGAGTGAGTTGCCATTTCCTTCTTCAATGCTTGAAAGTGAAAAGTGTAAGTGAAGTCACTCAGTTGTGTCTGACTCTTCACGAGCCCATGGACTGAAGGCTCCTCCACCCATGGAATTTTCCAGGCAAGAGTACTGGAGTGGGTTGCCATTGCCTTTTCTGGGATAGCTTTCTTAAAAACACAATTATGTTTCACATCCCAAATTTGTATTAGTATTGCTTTCTACTTATTCTCCATAGTAATAGCTGCCTTCTACTCAACTACAGACTTGCAGTCCATCGTCTATTCCATTTCCCTCCCTTTGACATACTGTTTCCTCTAGAAAACCCACTTCTTTCCTCTCATCTTAGTGGATAACTTTTATGTGTTCTTCATGACTGATTCAGGGTTTAACACCCCTAGAAAGGCTCTGGTGATTTTTCAGTTTTCTTCCATGTATATATCCTTTTCCAACATCTCTTCTCCCTGTATTGTAATGGTCTTTTTTCTGGGTCACATACCAGGCTGTGTGCATCTTGGGAGAAAGGCTGAATCTTTCTTCTCTGGGTAGTGTCTTTATCACTGTTCCTGTTACATCAATGGGCTTGGATCTTTGCCATGTGTTGATGGAGGGTCTGCTTTGGGGAGTTCAGCACTGGGCATGGGGAGGTATATAAAAAAAGTAGGAGCCCCTTGTTACAGGTACGTAGTGGGCTTAGCAGCGTTTTCACCACCCAGGAAACAAATCACAAAGTGTGACCCAATATTTCTGTGAATTGGCATTGCTTTATACACCAGGATCTGTGGTGCTCAAAAACTTTTAAAAAATGTTAAAAAACACACACAACTAACATTTGCTCCAAATATTGTAAAATTGCAAGTACTGTGATCAAAAACTTCTATATTCAAAAGCAATTGGATCATAAAAAGAGGACATAAAATTTACAAAGCTGCCTCTTCCTGAATACGTTAAAGACTAATTACAATGTCTAGTTCTAATGACTATTGCCTTCAAACCCCGTAAATCATACACAAATAAGGGGAGAGAGTTTTTAAATGGAAGTGAACTCTAATTGGGTCTCAGAAGAAAGGAAAATAGATCTGTAGTACCATGATGAAGTCTCCAAGCACATGAAGCATCGGTCAGTTTCTTCCATTATGTTTTGTGGTGTGTGCCTTTTATACATGCTGTAAAGACTCAATTCAGAGGACAACCATGAACCAGAGGAACTTGTGTGGTTTCATTCATACATATCAACTGATTGAAAATGAAAAATTAAACTCCTAATTTCATAATTTTGTGTATTTTTCTGTGGCTGAAAAAAAGGCTGACATTACATGATGCAGAGAAACAATGATGGGTTTGGACAGACTACCATGGAAGAGGGGCGGTTGGTCTGCATTTTAATGGGGCTCTTTTTCTATGTGAACAACTGTTCAGTTAAAGGTAAGAGGTTGTGGAATATTTTGTGCAAACGTAAACAGAAAGGCTGAAATAGAAGAAGATAATTGTTGCTTATGAAGGTGCTTAGAATAGCGCTGAATGAAGTAAATCACAACCCATCACCAAATAGGCTAGAAGACCTGGTACCTGTTTATTACTTCCTCTGAGAGTTTTCAAGGTTGCTTTTGAATAAGGAATGAATTCAGCTGTAGAAAATCATCTTAGCTGAATGGATCTGAGAAGCCGCAGTGCATTGCAATTACTGACTCGTGAGAAATTCTCAAAGAACTAGGAATATTTTTTTAAGGTGGCTGATTCTTTAGGGTTCTAATCTGTCCTTACCTTGCCAAAGATAGAAACTTGGGAAGAATAAACATAATGTTTAACTTTGCTGTGCAAATGGACTTTATCTTCCATGGAGTGTGCAGTTTTTAAGTACAAACTTTCTCTTTTTCAAAGAAGATTTTTAAAAAAAGTTTGTTTTTTTTTTAGCTTGGAGACATCTCATGAAATTTAGCATTCAATTTTGCTTGTGGTGATTTGACAACAAGCTCTGGACAATTGAGTTTGGTTTCAGAATAGCCACAACAATTTTTTTTTTTTAATGTTTCCTCTGTGAAGTCTAAGTGGGATTATCAAACAAACATTATGCCTTCATTTAAATGAACTTTATTAAAAGCTTTATCTTCATATGGTGGGTGCTAAGGAAGAGATGCAGAGTTTGGATACTATCTTTCCATGCTTGTGAGGTGGTGGCAAATGCAGATTACAATTAGACTGGAGGAAAGCCTGTGTGAAATGGCTGAAATTTAAATGTCTAACTAGCTTAGACAAGCTAAATTGCCCTCATATGTACAATCAGCACAATAATAATAATATGTAGGATGTATTTTTGAGGTTTAAAGTTGAAATATGACAAAAGCATTTAAGACAATTCCTAGAACAAAATAGGCGATAAATGAAATTCTAACGATACTGATTATAAGAATGACAGTAGCTAACATTAATAGCTAGAAAATTATAATTATTACAAATTATTGTTATCAACCCATAAATAATTGCTTACATTATATATATAATTAAGCATGCTTGAGATAAAAGAAATATATTTCATATATCATTGAAACTACCTATTCATTCATTCTATAAAGACTTCAATAAATATTTTTTGACCCCCATTGACTCCAACTATATGCCAGGTATTTTTCTTAACACTAAGAATATCCCAGGGGAAAACACAAGTAAGGCTCTGTTATCATGGAGCTTTCAATTTAAATGGGGAATGAAAATCACTAAACAAATTTTAAAATATAAAAATTAACAAATCAGTAGATTGGTGATAAATACTATGAAAATAGCTATTTGAAAGACCTGGACTTTCCAACAATGTCTGGAAAAAATATGCAATGAGAAATGTTCTTACATAGTGATCCAACATGGATTTGTATGTCTGAAACAATGTTTTCCCTATATATAGCGGCTCATGGTGCAGTAGTAAAGGATCCTCCTGCCAATGCAGGAGAGGCAAGAGACGTAGGCACAGTTTCTGGGTTGAGAAGATCCCCTGGAGTAGGAAATATCAACCCATTCTAGTATTCTTGTCTGGAAAATTCCATGGACAGAGGAGCCTGGGGGGCTACAGTCTATGGGGTCGCAAAGATTCAGACACAACTGAGCAAATGAACACACACACACTCATTCATTCTAATGGAAAGCTATAGATAGTAAATAATACATATAACAAGAAGCAAAATATTCTAAGATGATAAGCTCTATTGGGAAAAAAGAGCAAAGTAAAGGAATTAAAGATATGTTTAACTGGGGTAAGGATCTTGGAGGTTTTGACATGGTCATCAGAGAAGAGCTCTTGAAACCAGTTCTATTTGAGCAAAGACATGAAGGAGTTGGCAGTGGGGTGGAGGAGCCCTGTGAATACCCTGAGAAGATCATTCTGGAGAAAATAAGGAATGCAAAGTCCTGAAATAGAGGTGTGCATGTTCTCTAGGAACTGGTAAGGAAAGCATCATGGCTGGATCCAGAGACAAGGAGGAATGTAGTAGCTGATGAGGAAATAGAGGTAATATAAGGCCTTGTTATTGTTCAGTCACTAAGTCCTGTCTGATTCTTTGTGACTGCATGGACTGTAGCATACCTGGCTCCACTGTTCTCCACTATCTCCCACATTTTGTGCAAATTCATGTCCATTGAGTCAGTGATGCTCTCTAATTATCTCATTCTCATCCTCTGTTGCCCTCTACTCCTCCTGCCCTCAATCTTTCCCAGCATCAGGGTCTTTTCTAATGAGCCTGCTCTTTGCATCAGGTGGGAAAGTACTGGGGCTTCAGCTTCAGCAATAGTCATTCCAATAAATATTCAGGGTTGATTTCTTTTAGGATTGACTGGTTTGATCTCCTTGCAGTCCAAGGGACTCTCCAAAATCTTCTCCATCCTCACAGTTTGAAAGTATCAATTCTTTGGCACTCAACCTTATTTATGATCCAATATTCACATCCATACATGACTACTGGAAAAACAAATATGAGGCCTTTGGACCTTATAATAACAGCAAGGAAATTGCCTTCTATCTGGGCATATATATGGAAAAGATGAAAATTCTAATTTGAAGATACATGCACCCCTATGTTCATAGCAGCATTATTTACAATAGCCAAGACAGAAAAGCAACTTAAATTTTCATCAACAAATGAATAGAGGAAGAAGATGTGGTGTGTATATACAGTAGAGTATAACTCAGCCATAAACAGGATGAAATAATGCTATTTATAGAAACATGGATGGACCTAGAGATTATCATACTAGGTGAAATAAGCCAGACAGAGAAATACAAAGAAGGTATGATATCACCTTTATGTGGAAACTTAAAAAAAAAAAAAAAAAAGATACAAATGAACTTCTTTACAAAACAGAAATAGAATCACAGACTCAGGAAGGATGGGGACGGAGGTAGGAGGGGGGTTCAGGATGGGGAACACATATACACTCATGGTGGATTCATGTCAGTATATGGCAAAACCAATACAATATTGTAAAGTAATTAGCCTCCAATTAAAATAAATAAATTTATATTAAAAAAAAAGAAAAAAACTATGGTTACTAAAGTGGGAAGGGATAGACTAGGAGTTAGGGATTAGTATATACACAGGACTATATATAAATAAACAATATGGATCTACTGGATAGCATAGGGAACTACATTAAATATTCAAAATCTTGTAATAATATATAATTGTGTTACAATAATATTAAAAAAGGATATATATATATGCATATATACTCTGGAGAAGAGCATGGCAACCCACTCCAGTATTTGTGCCAGGAGAATTTCATGGACAAAGGAGCCTGGTGGGCTACAGTTCATGGGGTTGCAAAGAGCTGGACATGACTGAGTGACTAACACACATGCATATATACATATTAATTGCTTTGCTGTACACCTGAAATTAAAACAATGTTGTAAATCAACTATACTTCAATAAAGGAAAAAAAAAAAAAGATGTCTACTAAACTAAACTGGGAAAGATGAGGGCCCACTGAACAAGCAGAGAAGTGGTTAGGCTTATTTATACATTAACAGGATTTCTCTAGAGGCTCCGTGGAGAATAGTACACAGGGGGTTAGAAGAGAAGAAAAGTAGTTAGGAGGCTATTGAATTAGTCTGGATGAGAAATGCTGGCTGACTGGGGTGAGGATTAGCAATAGAGGAATTGGTGAGGAATGAAAAAAGTGGTTAGACTCAGGTGTATTTTGGATGGTGGGGCATCAAACTTTGTCATTCCCTGTTGGACACAAGATATAAGACACCAGAGAGGAACCCAAGATTTTTTTTGGCTCAGCACCTGAATTTACAGGATTGTCAGTGCTTAAGTAGGGAAGAGTCATAGAAGAAGCAGGTTTAGAAGAGATCATGAGTTCAGTCTTGGGTGTATTAAATTTGAGGTGCCTATTAGCCAAACAAGAAGAGAGACGATTAACTAGAAGAGTCTGAAGTTGAGGGCAGATGACCAAGCTGGAGATATTAATTTGGAAATTGGCCTGTAGTTAGACACTATACTGGCTTCAATAGATTTCCACCTCCCCCACCTCCCCACCCCAACCCCCGCCAATTGATGTCTAGCTGGAACGTCAGAATGTGAACTTTATTGGAAACAAGGTTAAAGTGAAGTCATGCTGTATTAGAATGGTACCTAAATCCAATCACCAATGTCCTTATAAGAGGGAGATAAGGATATAGAGACACAGAGACACATAAATGGACACACAAAGGGAATAAGGCCACATAACATAACAATAGAGACAACTGTGGGAATGATGCAGCTACAAGTCAAAGAACACAAAGGAGTGCCAAGAGCTACCAGAAACTCACAGGAAACAAAGGAAAGACTTTCCCCTAGAGTATTTGGTGGAAACATGGACCTGATGATACTTAGATTTCAGACTTCTAGCATCTAGAACTATGTGCTACAACAGTCATAAGAAACCAGAAAAATGGTATTTGAAACCATAATGCTAGACAAAATTATCAAGGCAATGAGTATTGATAGAGAAGAGAAGTCCACAGGGTGAGCCTTGAAACTTCAACATTAAGAGATCAAGGAGAAAATTATGATTCAGAAATGGGGAGGAAGAAGGAGGAGCCAGTGAGGTGGGAAGATGACTAGGAGACAGTCATGTCCTGGAAGCCAAGCAAATAGTTTTATAGAAGAGAAGAAAGTGATTGGATAAAATTCTGGTGAGAATAAACTGCAGATCCCAAATGGAAAATTAGATTTAACAACATGAAAGTTATTGATGATTTGGGCAACAGAAATTTTCATGGAAAATCTTAAAATCTTACTGGATGAAGTTTAACAGCAAATGGAAAAAAGGAATTGAATTCAGAAAGTAAACATGATGCCTAACAGGAGTTTCCTTGCAAGCCAGAAGACCAGGGAAATGTGGCCATGGATAAGTTGAGAAAGTTGAAGAGGTTTCTTTTTATTCCATTGAAATCTGGAAAAAATTGCTAATGGGAATGATGTCATAGAGAGGAAGAAAAAATGGTAGAGAAAGGGGATATTGCTTGAGTGATGGCTTGAAACAGGTCAGGAGAATGTGAAGCAAGGATACATTTAAGTAAAAGCACAGACAATTCATCTAAGTTATAAAGGTAGAGAAACCACACAGACTCAGAAAATGATCTGTTATTCAATATGGTGGCAGAAGTTTCAGGGAATTTTCTTCTGATTGCTTCAGTTTTCTTAGAGAAGCAGGAGTCAAGGTTATTAACTGAGATGGGAGAAGGAGAAGGTAAGATGGAGATTTGAGCAAAGACTTAATGCCATTACGTAGCTCTCTGAGTCAGTAGGTGAATGGACTTAGGAAATACAGTGAGGTTGAGGAACACAAGAAAGCCCCACTTGAACTTGGTCATGAATAATTTAAAGTGGCTCATAAGCAATTTGCAGGGTTTATACATTTTTCTACCAGCTGAACCTTGCAAAGATAGAGTGAAGGTTAGATTTTAGCAGTTATTGTTCTGCCAAACAAATACCTTCTCAATGAAGTAAGAGTTGGCAAAAGGAGTTGAGAGTCTATAGGAGAGGAGAGTCATGGTTCAGTTCAGTTCAGTTCAGTTGCTCAGTCGTGTCTGACTCTTTGCGACCCCCATGAACCTCAGTACACCAGGCCTCCCTGTCCATCACCAACTCCTGGAGTTTACCCAAACTCATGTCCATTTAGTCAGTGATGCCATCTAACCATCTCATCCTCTGTTGTCCCCTTTTCCTCCTACCTTCAATCTTTCCCAGCATCAGGGTCTTTTCGAGTGAGTCAGCTCTTCCCATCAGGTGGCCAAAATTTTGGTGTTTCAGCTTCAACATCAGTCCTTCCAATGAACACCCAGGACTGATCTCCTTTAGGATGGACTGTTTGGATCTCCTTGCAGTCCAAGGGACTCTCAAGAGTCTTCTCCAACACCACAGTTCAAAAGCAAAAATTCTTCAGCACTCAGATTTGTTTATAGTCCAGCTCTTACAGTCATAAATGACCACTGGAAAAACCATAGCCTTGACTAGATGAACCTTTGTTGATAAAGTAATGTCTCTGAAATTTTAATATGCTGTCTAGGTTGGTCAGAACTTTCCTTCCAAGGAGTAAGCTTCTTTTAATTTCATGGCTGCAGTCACCATCTGCGGTGATTTTGGAGCCCAGAAAAATAAAGTCAGCCACTATTCACACTGTTTCCCCATCTATTTGCCATGAAGTGATGGGACCAGATGCCATGATCTTCGTTTTCTGAATATTGAGCTTTAAGCCAACTTTTTCAGTCTCCTCTTTCACTTTCATCAAGAGGCACTTTAGTTCTTCTTCACATTCTGCCAATAAGGGTGGTGTCATCTGCATATCTGAGGTTATTGATATTTCTCCTGGCAATCTTGGTTCCAGCTTGTACTTCATCCAGCCCAGCATTTCTCATGATGTACTATGCATATGAGTTAAATAAGTATGGTAACAATATACAGCCTTGACATATTTCTTTTCCTATTTGGAACCAGTCTGTTGTTCCATGTCCAGTTCTAACTGTTGCTTCCTGACCTGTATACAGGTTTCTCAAGAGGCAGGTCAGGTGGTCTGGTATTCCCATCTCTTTCAGAATTTTTTATTGTGATCCACACAGTCAAAGGCTTTGGCATAGTCAGCAAAGGAGAAATAAAGGTTTTTCTGAAACTCTCTTGCTTTTTCAATGATCCAGCGGATGTTGGCAATTTGATCTCTAGTTCCTCTGCCTTTTCTAAAACCAGCTTGAACATCTGGAAGTTCACAGTTCACATATTGCTGAAGCCTGACTTGGAGAATTTTGAGCATTACTTTACTTACGTGTGAGATGAGTGCAATTGTGCGGTAGTTTGAGCATTCCTTGGCATTGCCTTTCTTTGGGATTGGAATGAAAACGGACCTTTTCCAGTCCTGTGGCCACTGCTGAGTTTTCCAAATTTGCTGGCATTTTGACTGCAGTACTTTCACAGCATCATCTTTTGGGATTTGAAATAGCTCAACTGGATTCCCATCACCTCCACTGGCTTTGTTTGTAGTGATACTTCCTATGGCCCACTTGACTGCAGATTCCAGAATGTCTGGCTCTAGGTGAGTGATCACACCATAATGATTATCTGGGTCATGAAGATCTTTTTTGTACAGTTTCTGTGCATTCTTGCCACCTCTTCTTAATATCTTCTGCTTCTGTAAAGTCCATACAATTTCTGTCCTTTATTGTGCCCATCTTTACATGAAATATTCCCTTGGTATCTCTAATTTTCTTGAAGCGATCTCTAGTTTTTCTCATTTTATTGTTTTCCTTTATTTCTTCTCATTAATCACTGAGGAAATCTTTCTTATCTCTCCTTGCTGTTCTTTGGAACTCTGCATTCAAATGGGTATATCTTTCTTTTTATCCTTTGCTTTTCACTTCTCTTCTTTTCACAGCTATTTTTAAGGCTTCCTCAGCCATTTTGCTTTTTTGCATTTCTTTTTCTTGGGGATGGTCTTGCTCCCTTTTTCCTTACAATGTCATGAACCTCTATCCATAGTTCATCAGGCACTCTGTCTATCAGGTCTAGTCCCTTAAATCTATTTCTCACTTCCACTGTATAATCATAAAGGACTTGATTTAGATCATACCTGAATGGTCCAGTGGTTTTCCCCACTTTCTTCAATTTCAGTCTGAATTTGGCAATAAGGAGTTCATGATCTGAGCCACAGTCAGCTCCCAGTCTTGTTTTTGCTGACTTTATAGAGCTTCTCCATCTTTGGCTGCAAAGAATATAATCAATCTGATTTCAGTGTTGACCATCTGGTGATGTCCATGTATAGAGTCTTCTCTTGTGTTGTTGAAAGAGTTCGTTCTCTTGGCAGAACTCTATTAGCCTTTGACCTGCTTCATTCCGTAATCCAAGGCCAAATTTGCCTGTTACTCTAGGTATTTCTTGACTTTCTACTTTTGCATTCCAGTCCCCTATAATGAGGAGAAGGAAATGGCAACCCACTCCAGTATTCTTACCTGGAGAATCCCAGGGATGGGAGCCTGGTGGGCTGCCGTCTATGGGGTTGCATAGAGTCAGACACGAATGACGTGATTTATCAGCAGCAGCCCCTATATGAAAAGGACATCTTTTTTTGGGTGTTCATTCTAAAAGGTCTCGTAGGTCTTCATAGAATTGTTCAGCTTCAGCTTCTTGAACATTACTGGTCAGGGCATAGACTTGGATTACCGTGATATTGAATGGTTTACCTTGGAAATGAACAGAGATCATTCTGTTGTTTTTGAGATTGCATCCAAGTACTGCATTTCAGACTCTTTTGTTGACCATGATGGCTACTTCATTTCTTCTCAGGGATTCCTGCCCACAGCAGTAGATATAATGGTCATCTGAGTTAAATTCACCCATTCCAGTCCATCTTAGTTCGCTGATTCCTAGAATGTCGATGTTCACTCTTGTCATCTCCTGTTTGACCACTTCCAATTTGCCTTGATTCATGGACCTAACATTCCAGGTTCCTATGCAATATTGCTCTTTACAGCATCAGACTTTGCTTCAACCACCAGTCACATCCACAACTGGGTGTTGTTTTTGGCTCCTTCCCTTCATTCTTTCTGGAGTTATTTCTCCACTGATCTCCAGTAGCATATTGGGCACCTACCGACCTGGGGAGTTCATCTTTCAGTGTCTTATCTTTTTGCCTTTTCATACTGTTCATAGGGTTCTCAAGGCAAGAATACTGAAGTGGTTTGCCATTCCTTTCTCCAGTGGACCACATTCTGTCAGACCTCTCCACCATGACCCATCTGTTTTGGGTGGCCCCACCTGGCATGGCTTAGTTTATTGAGTTAGACAAGCTGTGGTCTGTGTGATCAAATTGGCTAATTGTCTGTGATTGTGGTTTCAGTCTGTCTGCCCACTGATGCCCTCTCTCAGCACCTACGGTGTTTACTTGTGTTTCTCTTACCTTGAACATGGGGTGTCTCTTCACAGCTGCTCCAGGAAAGCACAGCTACTGCCCCGACCTTGGACGTGGGGTAGCTTCTCTCGGCCGAGTCATATTTATGGACCAGCAATTTGGGTTGGGTAAGGAGAGAAGAGAGGACATGAAGGGGTTGAGGAGCACTGAGTAGTTGGTGAGATTAATCCTTATAATAAGGATTGTGGAACATATGATAGCACTCGTTTTAGTTTCTTAAGGAAACTCCTTACTGTTCTTCAGACTGGCTGTACCAATTTACATTCCAACAACAGTGCAAGAGGATTCCCTTCTTTCCACACCATCTCCAGTATTTATTTGTGGATTTTTTGATTATGGACATTCTGATTGGTGTGAATGGACACATCATTGTGGTTTTGATTTGCATTTTCTCTAATTATTAATGATGTTTTCTCTAATTATTAATTATTAATGATGGACTGTTGGCCATCTGTATTCTTATTCAGAGATGTCTATTTAGATCTTCTGCCCATTTTTTAAAATGTTTTACAATATAATCAAGTGATTCCATTCCTGGGCATACATCTGGAGAAAACTATAATTTGGAAAGATACATGCATTCAATTACAGCACTGTTTACAATAGCCAAGACATAGAGGCAATCTAAGAGTCCATCAACAGATGAATGGATAAAGAATGTATGGTATATACTACAATGGAATATTATTCAACCATAGCAAAGAATGAAATAATGCCATTTGCAGCAACATGGAAGGACCTAGAGATTATCATACTAAAAGTGAAATAAGACAGAAAAAGACAAATACCATTTGATATAACTTATGTATGGAATCTAAAAATGACACAAATGAACTTATTTACAAAACATGTAGATTCACAGACAGAGGCAACCATCTTATGATTACCAAAGGGGATGGCAGGAGGGATAAATTAGGAGTTGGGATTAACATATACACCCTACTTTATATAAAATAAACAAAAGGGACTTACTGGATAGCACACTCAATATCTTGTAATAATCTACAAGGGAAAAGAATACGAAAAAGAATAAATACACACACACACACATATATAATCTATAAATAAATATGAACTAAATCACTGCATATGCCTAAAACAAACATAGCATGTAAACCAAGTATAATTAAACAAACAAACAAATAAAAAAAATATTATGGGAATCTGGGAATTAGATGAAGGGAAAATGAAAGGGAGAATATTGTATTCAGAGAGTGAAATGCTTGTAATTGGAATTAGAGAGGGTGCAGTTAGTAATAACAGATACTGAATTCTCTTATTCATTCTATGATGTACTAGTCAATCATGACTAGCAGTTTGGAAAACACTCTTAGGTGGAGGTATTGAGTTAGGAGTACATGGCTACAGAAGACATCACTACATGGATTTAGCCCATGAATGAGGAGGGGATTCCAGGCAGATATCTGTAAGAGGACCATTCCAAGTTTTAGAGAAAGCTGATGTAAAGACTCTAAGGCAGAAGTGGACTTGGCACATTATGGGAGCATAATGTGGGTATGCAGTAGCTGGAGTTTAGTGAATGAGGGAAAATGTAGAATGAAATAAGGTTATATAGGATCTACAAGAAAGAATTTGGATTTTATTCTAAGTGCATTGGGGTATCATTAAAACATTTTAAGTAGCAACATCAGATAAGTATTTCAGAAAGCTTATTTAGACTGCCCAATAAAGAATGTATGAGTGTGAGGGGAAAGAGCTAAGACTGGAATCTGAGAAGTTAGTTCAGATGCATTGCAATAGTCCTGGTGAGAGATGATGATGGAACGATGAGGGCATGATGGTTGAGCTGTAAAGAGGTACAGAGACGTAGGATTTACTTTATAGAGACCAGGGAGCTGCAGATGACTTAAATGTGTGGCATATGTAGCTTATAGAGGAAATAAACAAAATAAGGACTCCTAGAGTCTTGACCTAGGAGTCCTTATTTACCACTAAGTAAATAAGTGCCTCCTAGAGCCAGACATCCTGGAATGCAAAGTCAAGTGGGCCTTATGAACCATCACTACGAACAAAGCTAGTGGAGGTGAAAGAATTCCAGGTGAGCTATTTCAAATCCTAAAAGATGATGCTGTGAAAGTGCTGCACTCAAAATGCCAGCAAATTTGGAAAACTCAGCAGTAGCCACAGGACTGGAAAAAGTCAGTTTTCATTCCAATCCCAAGTAAAGGCAATGCCAAAGAATGCTCAAACTACTGCACAATTACACTCATCTCACACTCTAGCAAAGCAATGCTCAAAATTCTCCAAGACAGGCTTCAACAGTATGTGAACCATGAACTTCCAGATGTTCAAGCTGGTTTTAGAAAAGGCAGAGAAACCAGAGATCAAATTGCCAACATCTGGATCATCAAAAAAGCAAGAAAGTTCCAGAAAAACATCTATTTCTGTTTTATTGACTATGCCAAAGCCTTTGACTGTGTGGATCATAATAAACTGTGGAAAATTCTGAAAGAGAGGGGAATACCAGACTACCTGACCTGCCTCTTGAGAAACCTATATGCAGGTCAGGAAGCAACAGTTAAAACTGGACATGGAACAATAGACTGGTTCCAAATAGGGAAAGGAGTACATCAAGGCTGTATATTGTCACCCTGTTTATTTAAGTTACATGCAGAGTACATCATGAGAAATGCTGGGCTGAAGGAAGCACAAGCTGGACTCAAGGTTGCCAGGAGAAATATCAATAACCTCAGATATGCAGATGACACCACCTTTATGGCAGAAAGTAAAGAAGAACTAAAGAGCCTCTTGATGAAAGTGAAAGAGGAAAGTGAAAAAGTTGGCTTAAAACTCAACATTTAGAAAACTAAGATCATGGCATCCGGTCCTATCACTTCATGGGCAAATAGATGGGGAAACAATGGAAACAGTGAAATACGTTTTTTGTTTGTTTGGGGGCTCCAGAATCACTCTAGATGGTGACTGCTGCTGCTGCTGCTAAGTCGCTTCAGTCGTGTCCGATTCTGTGCGACCCCATACACGGCAGCCCACCAGGCTCCCCTGTTCCTGGGATTCTCCAGGAAAGACCACTGGAGTGGGTTGTCATTTCCTTCTCCAATGCATGAAAGATTAAAGTGAAAGTGAAGTCGCTCAGTCGAGTCTGACTCTTAGCGACCCCATGGACTGCAGCCTACCAGGCTCCTCCATCCATGGGATTTTCCAGGCAAGAGTACTGGAGTCGGGTGCCATTGCCTGCAGCCATGGAATTAAAAGATGCTTTCTCCTTGGAAGAAAAGCTATGACCAACCTAGACAGCATATTAGAAAGCAGAGACATTACTTTGCCAACAAAGGTCCATCTAATCAAAGCTTTTTTCCAGTAGCCATGTATGGATGTAACAGTTGGACTATAAAGAAAACTGAGTGCCAAAGAATTGATGCTTTTGAACTGTGATGTTGGAAAAGACTCTTGAGTGTCCCTTGGACTGCAAGGAGATTAAACCAGTCCATCCTAAAGGAAATCAGTCCTGAATATTCATTGGAAGGACTGATGCTGAAGCTGAAGCTCCAATACTTTGGCCACCTGATACAAAGAAACAGACTCATTAGAAAAGACCATGATGCTGGAGAAGATTGAAGGCAAGAAGGGAAGGGAACGACAGAGGATGAGATGGTTGGATGGCATGACTGATTCAATGGACATGAGTTTGAGTAAGCTCTGGGAGTTGGTGATGGACAGGGAAGCCTGGCGTGCTGTAGTCCATAGGATCACAAAAAGTCGGACACAACTGAGTGAATGAACTGAAGTGAAATAATTGCCTTACCTACCACTAAGTAGGTCAGTGAAGATAAAAGAGAAGCTAATCAGTGAGGGTGGCCTGGTTAGTAGACACTAAAAGCTGCATAGAAAGGTGCCTATGTCTGTAGTTGATATGGGCTGCTAAGGATTGGACAGCAATCAAGATGTAGAAGAGCTCCTTATTTCAAAGTGAAATGATAAAGCAAGAAATTGACATGCGATATTAACAGCAGCGTTTATGTGGATTCCTGTTCCATAGCAGCAGTCTAGCACCTTCAATAGTTCTTGTTTTGATGTTTGTAAGAACTGGTAGTTTCATCTTCTCTTCTATTCTTATTTATTTATTTTATTTTTGGCTGTGTTGAGTCTTTGTTCCTGTCCAGGCTTTTCTCTAGTTGTGGCTACTGGGGGCTACTCTCTAGGTGTGGTATGCAGGCTTCTCATTGCTGTGGCTTCTCTTGCTGTGGAGCACAGACTCTAGGCATGCAAGCTTCAGTAGTTTCAACTCCCAGGCTCTAGAGCACTAGCTCAATAATTGTGACAAACAGGCTTAGCTGCTCCCCAGCATGTAGGATCCTCCTGCATGAGGGAACGAATCCGAGTCTCCTGCACTGGCAGGTGGATTTTTTAACCACTGAGCCACCAGGGAGGCCCTCCATCTTCCCTTTTAGATCTGACCTGGACACGGGGTACCCAGGCTAGTTTTCTTTAACTATCACCTTGTGTATATCAACCCAGTCAGGCATGTGTTTAGTGCCTTACGGGATCTTTCTTTATAAGAAGTTCAAATTCTTTGCCCTTTTAGTACAAGGCTTCTCCTTGTGACTTCTCTCTTTGTTACCACCCTCTTCCAAGCTATACTCATGTTTCAGAGTCTTAGTGTTTCTATATTTCAAAATGAGAAGATCAGTTGGGTGGCTGTCTATAAAGATGCTCATCAGCCATATTGGCCTCTGGTTGGTTCTATTCAAATCATGGTAAAAATCAGTCACATTGCTCTGCTTATATCTCTATAGCTACATAAGCATAGTACTTTTCTTTTTCTTTTTTGCCTATTTCAGTTCTACCTTCTTCAATAAATCTCTTTCTGTGAGGACTCTTCTCATTACCTCAGTTCTTACAACTGCTCATTATTTGAATTCACAAAACATGTATCTCTATTGTCTATAAATAATCATCCTCTTTTCCCTTTACCCAACCATACATCTCTCTATTCATCAACTCACTTGTATACTTGAGCAAATATGTCTTTGAAGGAAACATGATACAGTGGAAGGACCACACACATTGATGTTCTGTCCTCCTGGGTTTGAATCCATTTCACTATGAATGTCATAATAATTGCTTTTATTATTATTATTTATTTGTAGAGATTTTACTTCAGTGAAATTTAACTCTCTAATCTGAGAAGTTTTGGGGAAAAAAGTCTTTAGTACCAAATTAAAGTTATAATGCATGGTTGGCACATAAGCAAGAAAGTATGACCTTGATTTTGTCCCCTTTAGCTAGATAACAAATCCCTTAAAGACATAACTGTAACATTTTAACTATTTGCTAATTTTGTGTCTGACACAGAGTAAACATTAAATAACTGCTAGTATATAATTTTTCAAAGTGATAATAACATTCTGCTACTGCTGCTGCTACTGCTAAGTCGCTTCAGTTGTGTCCGACTCTGTGTGACCCCATAGACGGCAGCCCACCAGGCTCCCCCATCCCTGGGATTCTCCAGGCAGGAACACTGGAGTGGGTTGCCATTTCCTTCTCCAATGCATGAAAGTGAAAAGTGAAAGTGAAGCCGCTCAGTCGTGTCCTACCCTCAGCGACCCCATGGACTGCAGCCTTCCAGGCTCCTCTGTCCATGGGATTTTCCAGGCAAGAGTACTGGAGTGGAGTGCCATTGCCTTCTCCGAACATTCTACAGAGTGCCTCTTTTATTCAACAAGTGTCTTCTGGTGACTTAAGATAGCGGGCTCTGTGCTCTTCTCTGAAGACACAAAGATGAATAAGCATCTATTCATATCAGAGAAGCTTAAATTCAAGGGGAAAGACAAGTGAAGCTTGATACATTGAGAATGTTACCAAAAATGAGCACAGTGACCATACAACAAGGAAAGATCATACCTGTCTTGAAGGAAAGTGGAGACCTGGGTCGTATCAGTTGGGTCTTAATAAATGAGAAGGGATTGGCATACAGGTGAGAAGGCAGGGGCAGTTTCAGATGAAGAAATAAAATGCAAAAAATCAAGAAGGAGCATTATTTGAAGGAATTCTGTTAGTTTAGATATGATTCAGTTATGGGAAGTATGTGTTGATAAAGTTGAAAAGTTAAGAAGGAGGCTTTGCATGTCAGGCTACACACTGGAATGTATCATGTAAAATTAATCTTGGAGTAGAATCACGTGGCCAAGTAAGCCTCTGTTAGAATACTTACACTAATGACAGTATGGAAGACAGATTAGCATAGGATAATTGGCAAAGTGGAAACAAGTAAACTACAACAAAATGTTGTTCTTGAAGAAACTGAGGTGTGAGAATCTTTATCCTGAGGCCCAATTCAAGATGATGAGCTAGATAGTAGTTGGATTTTTCAAATTTCGAATTTCTAGTCCATAATGTTCACATTCTCACAAGTAGGTGATTGTCAAGAAGAATATAAATAGGAGATCGGTGGCTAAAAAATGAACAGAATTATCCTTTTACAGTATTAGAGTAGCTCTTAATGTCAGTCTATCTAATACACATAGAGAGGAGCCATGTGAAGAAAAGGAGATTGGAATAAAGCATCTTCCAGGCAAGGAATGGAGGTAGCCACCAAATGCTAAGAAGAAGCAAGGAAGAATCCTAGCCTAGATCCTTTGAGAGAACATTTCAAACTTCTAGCCTTCAGAATTTGAGACAATAATTTATGTAGTTTAGAAAAGAATGAAAGGAAAGAAGGGATGAAAGAAGGGAGGAAAGAAGGGAGAG
>NW_011495032.1:11003641-11034755 GCF_000754665.1 Bison bison bison
AGAGAGGCAAGGAAGGAAGGAAAAAAATAGGCAAGTAAACAGACAACACAGAGGTGAGCACAGGACCCACAGGAGCAGAAGACGGCACCTTGGAAAAGCCAGATAAGGTTTCTTGGAAGGGGTAACGGAATGCTTAATGTTGGAGTTTGAGTAGGAATCAACTTAATGGGAAAAGTTGGAATGGAAGACCTATTCTTGGCTGAGATGAACACATGGGACCTTTGTGTTCCATGGGAAAATCATGCTCTTTAGAACTAACTCAATTTCATTTCTAAATCTGAGTTAATCACTTACTATAAATGATGAAAATTTATTTACCTTCCTTCACCTCTGTTCCTTCACCTGTCATATGAAGGAAGGAACAAAAAAAGTTCTAGATGAAAGAGGAGTCATATGCAAGAAACTCAAGAATGAGAGAAGCCAAGGGGTAGTAACTGTCCAGAAAGTAGCAAGAATGTTTAATAGAATATGTCTACATCCTCTTTGATTTAAACTAGATTCTTTATCATTGTATTTGAATACATTTTTTGCGATTATTTATTTCTCTCCATCACTTTTAAAATGACATTGATAATACTTGTATAATTCTAAAAATAATGATATGAATTTTGCCTGGAGACCTAAAAAGAGTGAGGACATATACAGCTAGAATTTTCCAATATTAATAAGATGCAATGAAACTTTTACAGCATACTTGCTGGTGACCAAAAGGTCATTCCATTATACATATGTTTATTCCAGAAGCATATTTGGAAAAGCCCTGAGACTCAAATCAGTTTCATTTCCTTTCTATACTCTGAACATCTTATTTCAGCCCATATCCACACACACACAGGTAAACGCATGCTGTTTATAATGTAGCAATGTCAACATACACTAATGGAAAAGAAAAAACGAGACCACATAAGAGGGGATACATTTTCCTAGATAAATTATAGTGAACATTTGGCTAAGGTGATCCTTTAAATTTTTTTTTTAATTTTTGTACTGGAGTAAAACTGATTAACATTATTGTGATAGTTTCAGGTGAACAGCAAAGGGACTCAGCCATACATATACATGTATCCGTTCTACCCCAAACTCCCCTCCCATCCAAGTTGCCACATAACATTGAGCAGAGTTTCATGTGCTCTACAGTAGGTCCTTGTTGGTTATCCATTTTAAATATAGCAGTGTGTACATGTCCATCCCAAACTCCCTTACTATCCCTTCCCCCCATCCTTCCTCCTTGAGAATCATAAGTTCTTTCTCTAAATCTGTGAGTCTGTTTTATAAATAAGTTTATTTGTATAATTTCTTTTTAGATTCCACATACAAAGGAATGTCATAAGTTATTTCTCTTTCTGACCTACTTCACTCAGCATGACAATTTCTAGGTCCATCCATGTTGCTGCAAATGGTCTTATTTCATTCTTTTTAGTGGCTGAGTTCCATTGTATATATGTACCAGACAGTCCTTTTTTTGTTTGTTTGTTCATTTATTAGATTCAGAGCATCTTGCCTCAGTCAGTTCCCTGTCTAAGGGACTCTACACTTGCAATGATCACCATTATGTTAAACACTTTTGGAAGCAAAGGTATGGATGGGAGACACTGGGGAGGTAAATGAAAGCAGACAGATGAAGCATATAAATTAGGTAAAGAGGGCTTAAGAGCAGTGAACTTTGTGGGTCCAGGGCAGTGTCATCCAAGAAGGTGACAGTAACCTCGTGACACCAGAGTAGCTGAGAGGAGACATATGTCTTTTTGCTCATTGACCAAGCAGCTGAACATGACGCTAAGGGGAAGGTGATGAATGAACTTCTGGTCCCAACCATTTCCACCTCACCCCAGTGCTTCCTGTAAGACTGCAAGTCAGCCTTTAATGGTAACAAGCTTATTTTTGAAAAGTCTTGAATTGAGTTTATGCTCCTAGGAGTTGTGTGCAGATGAGTTAGCAAGAGGTTTCAGGATATCTGCTTAGGGTGCTTTGAGAGGCACTGATTGCATCAAAACCTCCTAAGTAGGTGAGATCAGTATGTGCACGGCTCTAAGAAATTGTTGAGGTGTTTTAGACCTAAATTGGAGTGTCAGAGAGGCTTCAGAATAAATTATTTGACAGGGTCTCAGTTGAGATGATTAACATCTAAGACGGATGGTTCCTAGGCAAGTTTTAGTGAAGATGTATAAAATGGAAGTGATTTCTAAAATAGATAGATGTGTGCAGAATGTGTGTATGAATGACTCATTCAGTGGAATGGTAAGAATCCCAAATAACTACAAGGAGTGTGTGCCTTACTACCATGCCTGACACATAAATATCACATGCTGATTTACTTTATTGGGTTGAATTATATATAATATGTAAAATTTGTATGCTATATTATTATATATATTTATATACTATATAGAAAATTTATACATGATATATTAGGAACATATTTATATATTATATAGTACATTGCATTAAATAGTATCAAAAACCCAAGTTCTTAGAAAGAGCCTGAAACAGCTTGCTAGGGAACAGCCCACTAGTTTATAAGGGGTGCCCTTTCCCTACCACAGGCCGGCCCCTTGCCCCAGGCCGGCCCCTTGCCCCAGGCGAAGGTGCCTCTCAGCACCAAATATGCTATTTCTAGGGAGCTATTAGGGCTTCCTATATGAGGCCTGGTGGCTCAGAAGGTAAAGAATCTGCATGCAATGCAGGAGACTCAGGTTCGATTCCTGGGTCAGGAAGATCCGCTGGGGAAGGGAATGGCAACCCACTCCAGTATTCTTGCCTGGAGAATTCCTTGCACAGCGGAGCCTGGAGGACTGCAATCCATGGGGTCTCAAAGAGTTGGATATGACTGAGTGACTAACATTTTCACTTTCATATAGTCACCTCAGTCCTCTTTGGCTTCCCTGGTGGCTCAGATGGTAAACAGTATGCTTGCAATGTAGAAGACCCCAGTTTGATCCCTGAGAGGGAATGGCTACCCACTCCAGTATTCTTGCCCGGAGAATCCCATGGACAGAGGAGTCTGGCAGGCCACAGTCTATAAGGTCGCAAAGAGTCAGATAGGACTGAGCAACTTTCACTCTCAGGGAGCTATTATTAATTTTTAAGTGAGAAAATAAGCTCCCAAGTTGAAAATCTATGATGGTCAGAACCAAAGGGAGAGGAGGAATCAGGGCTAACTGTAGGGAGCTTCTGCTATTGGCTGACCCTGTTGGGTAATGACCTCACTGCTCCAGATTGCTCTCACCTATTCTGCCTCAGATTACTTTACAACCTTGTTTCACATTATATATTCTGAAATTCCACGAAGGCAATTAGGAAGAAAAGGAGTTCTAGGAAGTGGTAGAAACTGAAGAGACTGTGGACAATCTTATTAAAGTTTTCACAATCAAATTATTTTCCTTTCTGATAGCACACACACACACACACACACACACACACACATGCATATTTCATCTATACTCAGGAGTTTTAATATGGATCCAGATGCTACAGTCATGACATATATAGTACCTTTTAAAAATGTGAATAATGAAAGGGTTATGGCATAAGTCACTATAAAACAGCCATGATCAATTAAAAAGCAATCTGATTACTTTTTTACACTATTTGGTCTATTTTTAATTCTAATTTCTAATGTTTTCTTTCAAGGAAGCTTACAAGTTCGCTCCCAGCTAAACAAGGAAGAAACCCATGTATTCACCATCAATACAGAGAACTTTGCCAACAGAAGACTGCATCACTTGAAGATTAACAGAGAGGGCAGAGGGCTTACCATTCAGGTACCTTACTTCCCTTCTTCTCATTCCAGCAAATGTACCTTGGGTGCTCAATACACATTTTCTGAATTTCGCCCCCAAGCCAAGTGAGCAGCCGAGCTCTGGGGATGCATACTAATCATACTCAGCCCCAGCCTTTGGAAAACTAGAATAGTGGTCCTCAGGACACACCCTGCTTTCCAGAAGCATCTCTCGAAACCTTGCAAGAAATGCTAATTCTTGGGTCCTATGTCAGATCTACTTAATCTGAAGCTTTTTTTCAAGAAGGGGGCAGCAGATGATGCTGCTGCATGTTCAGTTTTGACAACCTCTGAACTGTGGCATAATGAGGAAGACAAGCAAGGAAGAAATCACAAGTGGTCAGCGAGGACTATGGGGGAAGTGTGGATAGGTGAAGCAAGAGCATGGAGGAGGGCACCCACCTCATCTGGGCATCAGTTCAGTTCACCCTGAACAAGGAGGGGATGTTAGGGTCACTGACCCTCCACTCAGTCAAAAATGAGTATAATTTATAGACGGCCTCCCCTGTCTGCAGTTTCCTAACTGACACACACACAAATACACACACACTCACCTATTCCAGTTCCCTCTCAAACTCTACTCAGGCCACTCGATGCATCCTTGCTCTTTCCAGAGCTCTTGAATTCACTAGAGTTTGCTTTGCCTAAAATCCAGTTGTTCATATATCTGCATCGCTACCTGTTACTTGTACTTCCTTTGGAACACCCCTCAAAAATTGACTCAGGGACCCTGTCTCCAGTCGCCTTATGTAATATAGCAACCCATCTCCTTGACTTCAATCCTAAACCACTTAAATGGTTCTAGCAATCAATAAAAATTATCTATTTATTTAATAGATAAGTCCCTTCTCCCTCCTCTAGAACATAAGCTTCATGAAGACAGGGATTCTTGTTTGTTTACATTACCATGGGACCCCAGTTTGTCAAGCAGTATCTTACATACAGAAGGCCTTTAATAAATATTTTTGAACTAAATAAATTAATCCCACATGGCTTGTATGTTCTAAGTTGCTTCAGCCATGTCTGACTCTTTGCAACCCCATGGACCATAACACGTCAGACTCTTCTGTCCATGGGATTCTCCAGGCAAGCATACTGGAGCGGGTTGCCATTTCTTTCTCGGCTTGTATGGAGAAGATTAAATTGGATCTGGGAGAGAGGAAGAGAAACCACTGGATTTTAGGCAGGGGAAGTAGCATAGGTAGATTTCCATTTCCAGGGGCTCACTGTGATCTCTCTATGGAAATACACATTTGGGAGTGATGAGATATGGGACAGAGACCAGACCAGAAGCAAAGATAAGGACTTCAACTAGTGTGGTGGGGAAGTCAAGGAGAGAAGGACTTGAGAAAGATCTGGACGGAACATTGGTAACCTTGGGTGACCCTCTGGATATGGATGATGAGTCAAGACTCAAGTCAAGACTGACTGTTCATTTTCTTGATTGGTTGGAAGTTCATGAATAATTGGCAAATATAGGAGACAAATCACAATCCTTGAGTGATTATAATTTAATAGCATTGACTGTAGCATTGACTCTTAAAATAAGTGGTAAAGGTCTTTGGATTGAGGTCAGACTAGAAGATAGAGATGAAATGATGATTTCTTGTTGGAAGATGTCTTGAATGAGGCTGTGGTGAGACACCTGGGGTGCATGCTGGTGGGCATTTGTATAAATGGCTCTTTCTCTTTTTCTATTTCCTGTCTTCTTTTCCATCAATGAAAACACAAACAGAGAGGTGAGAGAACAATGGGATATTCCCTCTTCTCCATCTAGATTTCCCACCAGCCAAATTAATAGCCAATGATAAGCACAAGCAGTGGTTGATAAGCACAATCAGTGGAAGATGTAGGATTTCAAAAGCACAAAAGTAGCAGAAAGAAATAGAGGCAGAGACCTATTTGTTTTTTAAATTTAAATCAATTTGTTAAAACAGTCACATAACATAGTTGTCTCTGTGACACTCCCACTCCCCCCCCCGCATCCCCCCTCCCCCTGCATCTTATTTCTTCTCCTTCCTCCCCACTTAGAAAAGCCCTAGGGAATTCTCTGGCCTTCCAGTGGTTGAACTCTGGGCTTTCACTGCCAAGGGCATGGGTTCAATCCCTGGTCAGGGAACTATGATCCCATATGGCTCTGGGTAGCCAAATTAAAACAATAACAAAACCCCCAAACAAACAAAAGCAATGGGGAAAATAAAAGAACAAACTGTTTACTAAAAACAGAAAAGGATAAGCTACTGCCTGGTCTCAGGCATTATTCAGAAGCAGTTATAAGGAGAGGGTAGATGGTTATCACTATGCTCAGCCAGCCAGAGGCCTCCAGTGGGTAAGAACACATTCTCCTACCACCTCGGGACCTTGAGTTATTGAACCTTCTCCTCTCTGCTCTATGTGACTTTGGAAGGAATCTGTAGGGACTGGGCTACAGCCAAGAGTAAGAAACCCTGGTAATAATTTGAGAATTGTAATTTGACCAGTGGTTTTAAAAGCACATGTGCCCCCATGGTGGTTGAGGTAGACTTCAGTGCTTCTCTTTAAAATATATTAATGACATTAAACAAATTAAACCTGTTTACCAAAATGCCAGCACAACTACCAGCTGTAAAGATGGAGGGAGCCCAACATTTTGAAAGCATGGAATCAATGACTTCCTTTGAGAGTTGAAGATTCTGAGATTAAGAGAGGGATCCCTAGTTTGGGACAGACTTATGTGTGAATTCCTGCTCCATCTCCTATAAGATCTTAGATTTGCTATTCACCTTTCTGAGGCTCAGTCTATTTAGCTATAAAAAAAAAGTTTGAATGTTATGGGGATTGGCTGGGGTACAAATGCAGCTGAATTCAGTCAGTTCTGGTAACCATTATAGGAAAGCAAGAACATAACTAAAGGACCAAGCATGAAGCCTGGTGTCTAGGGCTTACTCAAAAGAAAAAGGTTTGTTCAATTTCCTTCCTTTTCCTATCTCTTTTAATCTCATTTAATGACTTGACAAGGCCACTGCTATCCTCATTTCTAAGATCAACAAAGCTACTTTACCAGCTGAGCCACCAGGGAAGCCCTTCTCCAGGCCAGATTACAAATTTTAGGCATCTAAGCTTGAAAAGATTGTGATACTTCACTCTCTCACCACCTCACCAAGAGTAATTAAAAAGAAAAACAACACTAAAACATAGAATGAACATAAAGAAGTATAACAAAACAATGTATTTCTCACTGAAGACTTCAATGATTGCCTAGCCCCTATCATACAGTCGATGTCCTCGAAATAAATGTTTATGGTAACTACCCACTCCCCTCCACCCCTGGCCTTTTGCCTTTGCTCTGTGCATTTGCTAAGCTTTTCAAATAGGTAACCCAGCACCTGAGCCAGTACTAGGGGTGCCCCCATGTGCACTCACTCCACTTAAGGACTGGAATCCATTCCCAAAGTATCCCAAGCCTTCTTTGACTCATTGTACCTTTGTCTCCATACCTTATCTAATACTTAAACAAGTACGCCATGAGAAATGCTGGGCTGGAGGAAGCACAACCCGGAATCAAGATTGCTGGGAGAAATATCAATAACCTCAGATATATAGATGACACCACCCTTATGGCAGAAAGTGAAGAAGAACTAAAGAGCCTCTTGATGAAAGTGAAAGAGGAGAGTGAAAAAATTGGCTTAAAGCTCAACATTCAGAAAACTAAGATCATAGCATCCAGTCCCATCACTTCATGGGAAATAGATGGGGAAACAGGGGAAACAGCAGCTGACTTTATTTTTTTGGGCTCCAAAATTACTGCAGATGGTGATTACAGCCATGAAATTAAAAGACACTTGCTCCTTGGAAGGAAAGTTATGACAAACCTAGACAGCATATTAAAAAGCAGAGACATTTCTTTGTCAACAAAGGTCCATCTAGTCAAGGCTATGATTTTTCCAGTAGTCATGTGAGAGTTGGACTATAAAGAAATCTGAGCACTGAAGAATTGATGCTTTTGAACTGTGGTGTTGGAAAAGACCCTTGAGAGTCCCTTGGACTGCAAGGAGATCCAAACAGTCCATCCTAAAGAAGATCAGTCCTGGGTGTTCATTGGAAGGACTGATGTTGAAGCTGAAGCTCCAGTACTTTGGCCACCTGATGGGAAGAGCTGACTCATTTGAAAAGATCCTGATGCTGGGAAAGACTGAGGGCAGGAGAAGAGGGGGACGACAGAGGATGAGATTGTTGTATGGCATCACCGACTCAATGGACATGAGTTTGGGTGGACTCCAGCAGTTTGTGATGGATAAGGAGGCCTGGTGTGCTGTGGCTCCTGAGGTCGCAAGGAGTCGGACAGGACTGAGCAACTGAACTGAACCGAACTGAAACAAAATAATTGAGTGTCATTCACCTCCTTCTCACCCTTGTTTATCATCTGATTAAAGTGGAAAGGACCAGGTAAGTTCCCATAAAGGATAACAGTAGATCAGGAATGACTCCTGTACTAGAACAATTAGGTCTTCTACACAATGTGACAATGTTGAGGGAATCACTTGATCTTTGGAAGCCTGGAGAAGAAGTTAGAGTCAGAAGCTAAAGAAATCTCAGCTCAGCCTTTAGTTCTAAGAATCCTACTGCTCTCTTCTCAGCAGGAAATTCCCACTCACTTTGGCCTCCTCTCCAACCTAAGTAACAAATCATGAGAGGAGGAACCCTGCCCCCTGCTGAAAGGGGCAATTCCAGAGAACAGGTGAGAGTTCTGAGATAAGGCAGGGAGAAAACTCCTTCAAGGCAGGACTGAATCGGAGCATTAAAAGATTACAGATGGGGACCACACGTATGAAAATCCCTGTGTTGTATGTAAGATGTAGAGGCTACCAGGGCAGCCAGAGGCATCCTGGTGATGCACTGGATGCTCCATAGCCCACAAGATAGAAAGAGAATCAACACAGGATATCTATTTATTCATTCAGCAAACATCTGTTTGGAGTTACTTTTCCAGTTATTGTAATAGGCCATATAGAAAACATGTATCAATAAAATGTCCACATCTTCAAAGAGCCAATAGCTTAGTGGAGAAAAATGAGATGGGGAGAGCACACAGATCATTACAATTGTAGTTCACTCATTAAATCCTGTCCGATTATTTGTAGCCCCACAAGTTGCAGCACACCAGGCTTCCTGTCCTTCACCTTCTCCTGGAGTTTGCTCAAACTGGTATCCACTGAGTTAATGATACCATCTAATGAAATCCTCCTCTGTCATCTCCTTCTCTTGCCCTCAATCTTTCCCAGTATCAGGGTGTTTTCCAATGAGTCAGCTCTTCCCATCAGGTGGCCAAAGTATTGGCACTTAAGCATCAGTCCTTTCAATGCATATTCAGGGTTGATTTTCTCTAGAGTTGAATGGTTTGATCTCCTTGCTGTCATTACAATACAGCATCTTAAATGCAAGGTTAGAGGTCGGGGGGCAGGTACCATGAGAACAGAGAATAGGATCAATTAATCTAACTAAAGCTTCAAGGAGAGCTTCCTAGAGGAGATGAACTCTGGGAGCATGGGAGAACTTAGAAAAGTGTCTGGCACAGAGTAGATACTCAAATGGTTATTGAATGAATTTTGTAGAAATTCAGAAATAAGAACATACAGTGATTGTCTACCAGCTGCTCATACATCTAGAGAGGCATGGACAAGTAAAGTAAATGCCATACTGTGTGGTTGGCAGGCCATGTGACAAGGAGTCCCTGCTATGTAATGCTGTGTGGCATTGGCCAAAGTTGTGATCTCTGTGACATCATTTCCACCATCTGTACTAGAGGGATAATAATGTCTATTTCACAGTATTCTAGGTAAGAATGCATTTTGAAAGATACTTTAGTATGATGTCTCATACATACCAAGTGTTCAATAAACAACAAGTATTATTAAAGCATATTTCCATGTATGAAAGAGGAATAAAGCCTACAATCACATACTACAAGTCATAGCCACTTATTTTTTTCACAGCAAAAACTACTTCAGGACCCAGAGGTTCCTGGAGGAGGATCTGTCTGGGCTGGAGTGGGTGCAGAAGGAGGGTCCAGCAGTAGGAGCTAGGGATACCAGGCTCCCAGTCAGCTGCTCCCCAAAGGCAACCCTGGGACAGGCACACAGCTGAAGGGGTCTTAGTCTTCTCTTCCTACAGATGAGCTGTGATAGACCCTGGAAAAAATGGTAGGCTTTGACTAGAAAGGAAAACCTAGGGATGGATGGGGAACCATGCCTTGAAATGGAGAGAATAAAGAGACGGAACTGGAATTAACGTGTGTGGAAAGGAAGGTTCCCTAAAGGATGATCTCAGAAATAAAGTTCCAAAGAATCCCCCTGGTGGCTTTTATTCACCTGCAAAATGGAATTATCAGCTGCTCATGCTGGTGGCAGCTGTTCAGCTAGTCTCCCCTTCCCAGACTCAAACCTTTTGTCAAACTGAAATATATTCTCTTAGGAAAATCCCCCAGGGCACACCTGACTAAGGCCAGATCAGTTGGAGCAAAGGAGGAGGTAAAGGTTTTAAGGACCAAATGGGGAGGAGGGAGAGTTGGAAATGAAAACCTGCTTTCCTTTTCTTGTTAATCCTGCAGGGTCCTTCCTAAAAGGCTTCATTTGTTTGCTTCTTTGCAGCAAAGAATTTGGTGAGAAAATCTCAGTGGGGAGATAAATACCTGTCAAAAGCTGTACAGAATTTCCCAGGGAGAAGACTTGCGTGAAAGCCTTTATTTCACCAATAAAGAAAGAAAGGGTTATTTTATGTGCATTGTGGGAGAATTAGTGAGACATTTCTCATTTCTCCAGGGAGAAAAATCCCAGAGAGGTGTCTGCCCTGCCTGTGTTTTCCAGCTATTTTCAGACAGGAGTGTTTTACGCCTTGGCTGTGAGGACCTCTGCTGATGCCTCTTCTGTTTTCTGTTTTCTTGCAGATGGATCAACAACTCCGACTCAGTTACAACTTCTCCCCAGAAGTCGAGTTCAGGGCTATGAGGTCCCTCACCTTGGGCAAAGTCACAGGTTTGCTGTTCTAGTCCATGTCTTTCTGGCCTTGATAAAATAAATAATAAATAACCTTCTTCAGGGAAAAGCAACAAGATCTAGATAACATCCAACACGTAGGACCAAGAGTCCTGTGGAGACAGGAAAGCGTGTGTGGAGGGAGCAGAAACCAGCATTTACATCTACTTTATAGAATCTTGAGTAACATAAATGAACAGAGCAATTCACTAAAATAATTATTTTTTACTTAATTTCTATTTACAATGTTTACTCAATTTTTTTAGTTAAATTCACATAAATTTCACTTAAAGAAATTAAGGATTTACAACCCAATTATTTAACTCTATAAATCCTTAATCTCTTTCCTAATTCATCAAAAATTCAAAAGATTGTCCTACGACAATAATGGATGCTTTTTTTTATTCTACAGGGAGTTCTGTCAATTTTCATTTTATATGAAATGATGACTTTTATCAGGTGTAAGCAAGATTGAAATTTTTGTATCTTCTTGATGAACGTTTTTTCACACTGAAGTAAAATTTTTTAATTTTAATGTCTCTGTACTTTAGTTTGTCTGTTATTAATATAGCTAATTCAGTTGTGCTTTAGTTAGTATTTGCCTGGCTTATGGTTTATCATTTTCCTTATTTTCCCTTTCAGTCTTTTTTTTCTTTGTTTTTTTTGAGCCTTATATAGGATCTTGTGGAGAGTAGACAAACAAATATTGCATTTTCATTCAATCTGGCCATCTTCTGTTTTATAAATTGGCAAATGTAAGCCCCTGTGCATTTTTGGGTTCTTTGGGTAGTTGGGTTTGTTTCTGCCTCTTTATTTTCTAATTGTTCAACTTTTCCTGTGATTCTAGCATGTTCTTTTCTATTCTCTCAGTCACAACACAGTGCAGAAAACATTCATAACTGGAAACATTTTAAGCAGGAATGTATTTAACTCAGGAAATAACTTGCTTACAACATTGTGACAGCACTTATAGAGTGCATTCCTGTTAGTCTTTTTGAGTGACTCCCCAGCAGTTCTGAGCTGATGAATGGGAAGCCATTAACTACCAAGCAGTCACTGATGCAGTGCTGTGTGTTAGCATCCAATAGGTGGAAAACTCCTTTAAAATGGTGGCAGAGAAAAGACTTCAAGTTGCCATGACTTTGCTGGCCAGTAGAAAAAGCTGAAAAGGCAGAAAAAATGACTCCTGTCCCACTACAGCCTTCCAGATCCATACATTGTATCTAGTTTCCAGAACATAATGTGCATCCAGAAATCTGTCTGCTATTAGGTCTGGAAAATGTCAGTTTTACCTTCCAAAATGACAGTTGAATGAGCCAATCAACACTGACCAACTTGTAGGTTGAATTTTATGTTTATTTCTTATTCTATTTCCCCTCCTACTAATAATAATTATTACTTTATGTAGACACTGCTTTTTTGACTTACCAGTGTAGTCATTTGTTGTTCCAAAACCTTTTACTTTCTGCCAGATTTAATTTCCTTCTTTCTGATGTAAATTCTTTTGAATTTTTTTCTGTATAAGTGGTCCTTTATCTGAAAATAAGTCTTTCATTTTTCACCTTTATTCCTGGAAGACAATTTTGCTAGACATGTAATTCAACATTGAAGGACATCTTTCCCTTATATCTTAAGGATTTATTCGTGGGTGTGATGGACCCGCTCACACTGGCTCATAAGAACCTGTTATACATATCCCTGCACAATTCTGCATGTGGTGATTTCACAATGGTAGTTTGAAATTGGCCAACCTAGGAGTTTCTATTCCATGTATCTCAGAAATGCTACAAATCAGGGTCCTTGGAGTCCTTGGCAGCCAGGTTAAACCCTCACCAGCACATCACTGGACTCTACTCTTCCATCATCTGATGTGACTGTTGAAAAGCTGGCTGTCAGTCTGTCCTGTCTTTGAAAATACACTGACCACCCCCACACCCAACACCCTAAACCTATTTTTAAGGTCATTTCTTTAAATTTGGTGTTTGATAGTTTTATTACCATGTGTCTGATTGTAGACTTCTATTTAATTCTCTTAGTTGATATGTTTATGTTTCTTGTATTTCTTCATTAGTTTCTATGTATCTAGTTCATATGTATTATTCATATGTATCTATTCATTAGCTCTCAAAAATTCTCAGCATCTCTTTAATGCTTCTTTCTTATTCTCTCTACTCAATTAGCTTTGACCTGCACTAGATAAACCTCAGACTTATTCTTTTTTCTGTTAGGTGATTTTCTTTTTCTTGTCCATTTTCACTGGTTTCAATGTGAATATTTTAAGTTGACTATCTTCACTTAGTAACAGGTCGAGGCCAGGACTCCTGTTCTTCAAGATGATTCTGGTACTCTCCTGGATGCAAACTTAATGTTGGCTGATGACTTACTGTCTTGGTTTTGCGTTTCTTTCCCCTAAAATCTTCCCCAAGCTTAGGATCCTTCTTTGTTTCCTGTAGCTTAACAAAATATTAAAAATGTGTTGTTTGGTTTTAATGAAGCAGAATTACTTTTTTGAGTATCTAGTATATTACATGTCCCCTCATATCTAAATTTATCTTGAGCCACTGAATCCACATTTCAGAAGAATTTTGAGAGGAGAGATTCCTAGGGTTGTAGGCTCACCAAGCTTGGGCTGTTTTTGTGTTACCTGCTTTGCAATGGCAGCTCTAAAAACATCCTCTTATTTAAAATTTCTTTCTGTTAATCTTGACACTGTGTATGACATTCCTATGGCATTTTTGTCTTTTGAACTAAACCCCTAATATGTAAGACTTAAAGGAAGAAAATTTAAAGCGAGTTACTAAATTACTGTACCTTGTACTAAATTATCTTGCTGGGTGGCTCAGTGGGTAAGAATCTGTCTGCCAGTGCAGAAGATGAAGGAGATGTGGGTTCAATCCCTAGGTTGGGAAGATCCCCTGCAGTAGGAAACAGCAACCCACTCCATTATTCTTGCTTGAGAAATTCCATGAACAAAGGAGCCTGGTGGGCTACAGTCCCTGTGGTGGCAAAGAGTTGGCCATGACTGAGCAACTGAGCACGCACTAAATTATTGCGGGCCAGCTTGTCATTTTGTTTTAGAAAAGATTAGGTTATTGTTGAGGAAGAGTATCCAATAAAATGTCTTCACTGGACCAAGTGTGGAAAACCCCTGCCTGCCCACCTTTCTTCCCATCCAAATGGCTACAAGCAGAGCAGAGCATTTGGATCCATAATTAACCTCCATACTTCTGGTCTTTGAAAGGTCTGTATCTAGAGGTGAGAGAAGATGATATGAACATTAGGTTCATTATTAAGGAGGGACATCTGTCCTGCAGACCTTTTGAAAGGAAGCCTCATGCATCAGAAAGAATTTGGAGTAGGAATATTTGCTGTAGGTAGGGATGGTGCAGAAATGGGTATGTAGTATTTATAACAAATGCAACCCTACTCCACAACTTTAGAAATGTCTAGCATTGTGTTGGACATTTTCAAATCTAAAACAAGTATTTGCAGGCATTTTTTCATAGTATATACCAAAGGCAAGAAAGTATAGCAAATCTGTTCCAGTTTTCCTCAGTAATAGCATTCCATTGTAAAGCAACTCATGTATTCATTTTCTTTCTTTAAGAGAAAGGGCAAATTCATCATTCTAGAAGGTATTTATTTAGCACCAATGATGGTTCTACATGATATGTGCTATATAGATAACAAGATGAGTAAGCATGTCATTCCTGAAAATTCCTGTGATATAGAGGAAAATAGAAGACGTAATCATTGACGTTAAAATTGCATTGTGTGTGTTTACCCCTGGTAAATCATGGGCTGTTGTTAGCTTTGTTCCTTTGTTTACTGACATTCTTTGACTTTTAAGAAAAAAAACTTCTTGTTTCTGGTCTATTACATGAATAGATTGAAGGGAAAATAGCATTAAAAAGAAAAAAAATCTGTTTATTTAGGGAAGTCACCCTTTTGAACAAGATCATCTTTTTGAAAAATTACTGAACTCTTTAGAAATATAGAACTGCATTCCTTAGATTCAGATAGTGTGAATTACCTGTATGTTTCTATGTCTATCCAATTTAGCACCGGTGCAGGAACATTCAGTCAGATTTAGAAATTTAGAAAGTATGGAACTTCTAAAAGGAACTGTACATTTTTTGTTTGCTTTTTATTTTTGTTTTATGTTTTTTAGTCCTGGTTTCTCTTAATTTACTGTTCCAGAGTATATAATTAAATTTAATGGCAAAGTTTATATATATATTATATATATATATAGCATTGAAGCTAAAAATGAAGGAATTTATTATTATCATTATTATTATTTTCTTCCTGAGTGGAGACTCTTACTATACTGCAGGTTTAAGAAGCCATTACTTTTTAAAATATAGAAACATCTTCAAGCTTATATGAAAAGGAATTGTATACTGTTTTTAAACTGTAGCTGCCAGATTCCACATAGACATTCAAATGCTATTTGCACTCAGGGCATACTTACAAGATTATTCATTTGTCAATTTCTTTTGCCTACTTGCCAGTTTGGTGGGCTAAACCTCACAGTTGGCAGAGACATTATTCTTCTGCTTTGATGACTGTTTGCCCAGGTAGCTTCAAAATTCACTTGGCCCTAACAAGCCATGTAGAAATTGGAAGAATTCCTTCTCGATCTGCAAAAAAATCCAGTTAATCTAGGAATTGCAGGGCTAGCTGTGAGCACTTGCCTGTGCTTTGAGCTTGTCCATATGAAGTGAATTCTGATTGTGTCTAGAGAACAGGATTCTTTGACTCTCCCAAATCCCTCAGTTTTGAACATCACACCTACTGTGTCTTCTGCAATATCAGAGCATTGTTGTCTGAATTTGTGATTGTGTTCACGTTAAATCATTTCTCAAGCATTTTGTAGGTGAAGAGTTATGGCTGCCATTTTTAGACAATGCAGCAAAATTCATGCATATAAAGGAAAGGTTGCTATTTCAAAGTACTTGTTTTGTAAGACTGTACTCTTTTTTTTAAATTTTCTAAATAGTTGGGCCCTCCATCTGATTCAAAACTGGTGCAAATGATATTAAATTTGAAAGCAAAATTACAGAGTGAAGCATGCACAGCTTTTTAGAGACTAACTCATGTTTGGCTTTCTTACTGTTGTATGACCATTGTGAACTGTCAAATCTGTCTATAGTCCCTTGTCAGTAAAATGAGGATGGTAGCATTTAATTCATAGATTTGAGTAAGCATTCCATAAGACACTATATACAAAGTATTTGAAGTATTTGATATTTAGCACATGCTCCATACATGTTAGAAGTTTTGATTTTTGAAGATCATGGCAAAATAGAGGATAACTGTGTTTTGCTTTGTTTCTAGTTTTATTTTAATGAGTCTAGAAAAGTTGTTATAAAGGTAACTTCCAAAATGGACTCAAATGCATTCTAAAAGAGCAATTCTGAACCATGGTGAACCTTGAAGATGGGAGTGTGAATTAAGACTGTTTTAATGGTATATCAGCTTTAACCAGTTTAAACAGTGACTGTAAGATAATTGGTGAAAATGGAAGCTTCAGAGTGTAAGTTTTGCTTCAGGCACAGCTGGGTTCAGGAGTTCAAATGTGACTGTGATGAAGCCTTTATCTATCTGTCTGTCTGTTCTCTTTCCGCCTCTTACCCTCTTTACCTCTCTATGGGACTTTATTCTCAGGCAGAATTTCAATGGTAACAAAAGTTGAATCAGCAGTTCCATGCTTCATGACTACTATTTCAACAGTGCTGGTGGAAAGAAAGCCTCTCATTTCTAAAATTTTCAGAAAAAATTCTGGACTGACTCTCAAAGGAGCAATTTGTGTCAAGTGACAGTTGCAAATGATGACAGTGTCCAAGGGATTGGGGATACACTGGGTGTTCGTGATCGGATTATGCACCCGACTATGCTCTGGATGGGTGAAGGGTTCAGGTCAATATCAACCACACATATTAAGAACAAGGAGATGCTTATTTCTCAAAAGGAAGCCAAAGTATTCTTGCTAGAGAGGAGGAATCAACAATAATCCAGTAATAGCACTGGTTTCTTCATCCACATTCTGCTACCTCTTTTCACCAGGAGAGATGGACTTGGAGTTGTGCATAATTTGGGGACTGCATTGTGTTTGTATACATCAAACAACAGTCCAAGTGTGTTGCAACAATCCCAGTGTGTTGCAACAAAAAAAGAATAGTTGAGAGTCCCTCTTTTAAGAAATGCTTGTTATCTTCTTTGGAACAAGTTTGTAGCTTCCAAAGAGACTCCTGGAAAAAATTATTTCATTTTGAAAGCATAGGTTTATTAAATAATATTTCACTTTGTTTTTGGCCATTCCTAGTTCTTTAGCCTGGAGAAGGAAATGGCAACCCACTCCAGTATTCTTGCCTGGAGAATCCCAGGTACGGGGGAGCCTGGTGGGCTGCCGTCTATGGGGTCGCACAGAGTCAGACACGACTGAAGGGACTTAGCAGCAGCAGCAGCAGCAGTTCTTTAGCAAATATAAAGATCTCCAAACCACAGCCCCTCCAAAGCACAGTCCTTCCTGATTCAAATTCTGATATTGTGGGTAATTGTCTCATATTATGTCCAAAATTTGGTTAATGATAGTTTCCCCAAGAAAGAAACAAATTCATGTTAATCTAATCTGAACTCTCTGTGAATGAAGTGTTTTAAAAGATCTAGAACTATCATATTTCAGTAATCATTCCAACTTCCTAAATACCCATCTTTTTCTTTCTAATTTAAAGATAACCAACACCGAATCACAGCTGGGCTACAGGGGATTTGTTTCTGTTTCTTTTAAAAGTAATGAACTCCATTTTTCTTCATGGAATATGAAGAAAATATGGGATATGCAATAGATGATTTAGTTCACCTCATGGAACAGGAATGTGTGTTATCTCCTGATTGAAAAATGTAATTTTATTTTACATTTTAAAGGAATGAGTGCATGATCAGAACCCAGACCTACTGCATGCTTGTCTTTCTTTGTAAAAGTCAAGTGCATTTTTTTATAAAAGCAAAAACCAAACTTTATATGTCTTTTAACAAACTTTATATGTCTTCTCTTGACTGTGTTAACAAAGGCTATTTTGTGCGGTTTACCAGAATCCAATGACATGACTGTTATATAAAGAGTAATAATAATAATAACATTGCTCATTATTACTTAATAATGCTCTGCTCTGTGCTAGATCTAAACTCTTATGTCTTATTTTGTCCTTATTTTTAACTGAAGCGTGGGCTTTCCTGATGGCTCATCGGTAAAGAACCTGTCTGCAATGTCTGAAATGCAGGAGACCCAAGTTTGATCCCTGGTTTGGGAAGATTCCCTGGAGAAGAGAATGTCAACCTACTCCAGTATTCTTGCCCAGATAGTCCCATGGAAAAGAGGAGCCTGGAAGGCAACAGTTCATGGGGTCACAAAGAGTTGGACATGACTGAGTGACTAACACTTTAACTGAAGTATAGTTAATTTAGCATTGTGATACTTTCAGGTGTACAGCAAAGTTACTCCGTTATACACACATACACACACACACACATATATATATACACACACAAACATATATATATATATATATGTATAATACATATTTTTCAGATTCTTTTCTATTAGAGTTTATTACAAGATATTGAATATAGTTCCCTATGCTACACAGTAGGTCCTTGTTATTTATTTGTTTTATATATTGTATCTATTAATCTCAAATTTGAAATTCATCCTTCCCCCCTGTTTCACCTTTGGTAACAATATGTTTGTTTTCTATGTTGGTAAGTCTATTTTTGTTTTATAAAAAGTTCACTCATATCATTTTTTTTTTAAGATTCCACATGTAAGTGGTATCACATATATTTATTCTTCTCTGATTTACTTCACTTAGTAAGATCATCTCAGGTTCCATCCATGTTGCTGCAGATGGCATTATTTCATTCTTTTTTTATGGCTGAGTAATGTTCTTTTGTAGGCTTCCCTGGTGGCTCAGTGATAAATAATCTGGCTGCCAATGCAGGAGATGTGGGTTTGATTCCTGGGTCTGGAAGATCCCCTGGAGAAGGAAATGGCAACCCACTTCAGTATTCTTGCCTGGAGAATCCCATGGATGGAGGATCCTGGTGGGCTATAGTTCATGGGGTTGCAAAGGGTCAGACCTGACTTAGAGACTGCTGCTGCTGCTGCTGCTGCTGCTGCTAAGTCGTATCAGTCGTGTCCGACTCTGTGTGACCCCATAGATGGCAGCCCACCAGGCTCCTCCATCCCTGGGATTCTTCAGGCAAGAACACTGGAGTGGGTTGCTATTTCCTTTTCCAGTGCACGAAAGTGAAAAGTGAAAGTGAAGTCACTCAGTCGTGTCCGACTCTTAGCAAAGGACTATAACCTACCAGGCTCCTTTGTCCATGGGGACTTAGAGACTAAATGACAACAACAATAAATATTTCATTGTAAATATATGTACTGCACCTTCTTTATCCATTCATTTGACCATGGACACTTAGATTGATAAGCTCTTATGTTAACTAATTTTCTCTCCTCCACAACCCAAGAAGATAAGTACTATTATTACTCATATATTATAGATGAGGAAAATGTGTCACAGAGGTTAAGTGACTTGTCTAGTGTCACAAAAGTAGCCCGGGGTGGACTTGGCATGTAAAGTCATACATTGAGATCTGGATCCAGCACTCCCAATCAATCCTGCCCTATTTTGGTTTTTAAGTAATAACATGAGACAATCCAGATTAACAAAACAAAACAAAACACACTCTGTTTTCTGTTGAGGGCTCCTAAATTAAAGCCTTGTGTCCCTAGCCTAGCCATCATGGGCTTAAAAGTAGACTCTAGGGCCAGGCTTTAATTGTGGAGGGGGAATAGCATATTTATTGTAGGTCAGGTTTTGGAATCCACCCTTGATTCCAATCAAAGTCTAATACTGACTAATTGACCTGGACAAATAACTTAATTCTCTGAGCTTTACTTTTCTCAATTGGAATGTAGGTATTTATTATAATAATGTCTGTTACTATTTGGAAGACTCAGTGGTAATGTGGCTAATATGATGCCTGGCATAATGGAAACTCATTAAATGTTTGCAGTAACAGTAATAAGTACATAAGAAGTCATCCCATCTGACCCAAATACTTTTCTCTCAAGAATGACCTTGGACTCTAATGTCTTCCAGACCTAAAAGAGGAATTCTCAGGAAAAAAAGAAGATGGCTACTCATTCTTTGCATAAAAAGCTTGAATTTCTATCTTCCTTTCTGCTTGGATGGAATGAATGAATGTAGACATTATGTAACTTGACTCTCTGATGCTTGGTAAATAGTGAAGGTGCAAATATGGCCAATTCTTGGTTTCTAATAGAGTCATCTTAAGAGTATTAAACCAGGGAAAACATATCTGACATTATTTGAATGTATGTTCTCACAATTAAAGCTTCTTCTGATGGATTGGAACCATGTGATACTTGGTGCATCAAATAAGCTTCAAAGTGTGGGATGTAGTCTGATTTTGTATTCATTAAACAAATATGTACTGAGTATTTTCTAAGTGCACCAAGAAAGGTACCAAGCTAGGCACTATTGATACAGAAAGTAAAGAACAGTCTGCACCCTCAAGGAACTCACAATCTAGTGAGAAAATAGACCAGTAAGCAGACAAGTAAGCTCAGAGTGACCTGTGTGGTATGCTAGAGGGAGAAGGGACATTGAAACTTCCTTGGAGGAAGTGAAATCTAAGTTGAGAATGAACAGAGAAGGGACCCAGGTGAGTTCTACCTGGGTGATCAAAAGAGAAATAAAAGTGGCATCTCTGGACACAGGAGCTGAAAATCAGAGTGCAAGAGGACAAATGATGGGGCCAAGAGAGGTGAGCAAGAACCAGAACACCGTGAGTCTCACAAGCCATATTAAGAGTCTAGGTTTTATCCTGAGAATGGGAGGGACTAACTATAAAAAGCTGTAAGTCAGGAAGTGGGGGCTAGTCTGACTTTTAAGGATGTTGCCAACCCCCTCCACCCCTCCCCACTATCAGCATGAGGTAATCATGGAGTTCCAAAGAGAGGACCTGAATCTTATTTATGATTTTATCCTTCTTGCTACCATATTTACAGGCACATATTAAGTGTTCACAGTGTTTTTTTTCTAAATTATTTTTTAAAAAATGTGTTGAAGTATACATGACTTACAATATTATGTTAATTTCTGCTATAAAGAAAAGTGGTTCAGTTATATATATGTATATATACATTATTTTTTCATATTTTTTCCATTATTATTTGTAATAGAATATTGAATATTTTCAATATTGAATATTGAATAGAATATTGAATATTGAATAGAATATTGAAGTTTTTTGTGCTATATAGTAACAAGGGCCATGTTTATCATTTTCTTTATAAAAGCTTGCATCTGCTAACCCCAAACTCCTATAATGTCTCTTGAAGGAAAAAAAAAAGTGTACTATGTAGATGTTACGGCTGAAGGAGCTGAAAGGTCATTATACTACATATTAACGGGCTCCATACTATACAGTCAGCTACAAATAGATCTTGGGTAAAGATCTCTAGGTTCCTTAGACACAATGTATTTTTGTCACAATGGTGCCTGGTGGTGATGTAGAAAATGTGTTTGGAATTAGACAGTTGGCAGCTTGAACTCTATAATTGTCATTTACTGGCTGTATCACTGTTATGTTCACCTCTTTGAGCTCCAGTTTCCTCGTCTGTAAAGGAATAGAAATATTTTTAATCAATTTGTTATAAAGATAACACATAGGGTGTGTAAAGTGTCTGACACATCGAACACATGGTGGTATTTGAAAACAGCAACTATTTTTCTTGAGATAATATAGCCATGCTGCCTATTGATTTTCTTTGGCTGATATTCCTTTTTCTTGCCAATGGCATATTGATTTGTTTATCCTTTGCCTGGGGAATCTGGACCCATGTTAAAAATGTCAGTGTTGACAAGGTAATGAAGTGAAGAGGATCCAAGCTAAGACTAATGAACTCTGCACCAGCCTTTTAGGTCTCTATCCCAAGCTTCACAGGAAGGGTCAGAAGCGGAAAAGGACAAGTGGAGCCAGCATAGATTAGAATTCTGATTGTTTTCTTATGGAGAAAGAGAAGAAGTCAAAGCAGAAAGAGAGTCATTGGTTACTGGTTATTCATTTAGTCTGTGTGTGTGTTCTAAGCCACTTTAGTTGTGTCCGACTCTTTGCAGCCCTATGCACTGTAGCCTGCCAGGCTCCTTTGTCCATGGGTTCTCCAGGCATGAACACTGAAGTGGCTTGTCATGCACTATTCCAGGGGATCTTCCTGACCCAGGGATTGAAACTGCATCTCTTACAACTCCTGCATTACCATGCAGGTTCTTTACCACTAGTGTCACCTGGGAAGCCCCCATTCATTTAGTCTATTGGGATTTAATTTTTGGAGTATTAAAATAGCATGAAGCCCCTTTACACTCAGGTGTGATTTTAGGATATCCACTTCTGGGAAAGACTTGATCTAAATCCCTGTATTTTTCCATTTCATTTCCACAAGGATTTTCTCAGTGATCAGGATCAAGATTTCAGAACAGTGGCTAACATACCAATGATCTCTACCATTTCCTTGATAAACAGGCATATTGATGACTTCCCTGTTGGGAGGATAAATAAGTAAATCAGCATGAACATCGAGAAAATTCCTGGTTTGAGTTCATCCTTTAGGAGGAGTTTCTGGTTATTCGAACCTGCCCCCAAACTTGGATATATGCTCTACCTTTCCTGTATATTTTCTCTATGTGTATCTATAGAGTATAAGCTTTGCATAGGTGAAAACTTTCTTGAAAGAAAAATATCTAAATGTTTGAAATTGGTAAAATGATTCCTTAGCATTATTCCCAGATAACTCATTCAGTGCATACCATTTGAGAAACTATTTGTACAAATCAAGATGTTAAGTGAAACTCAGAACACTTTAAAGAGATATAGCCTAAGGATCATTGTTCCTGAAGTAATAAAATCCATATCTATGGAGACAAGACACATTTAATAATTACAATATGAGTAATTTTGGTAAGTGTTATGCAGATCGAGGGCAGTTAGAATTCTTATGAGGGAGAGAACATTTCTAGCTTAGATGATTCAGAAGAGTCTCATGGAGGAGATAACTCCTACCCTGGTCTCAAAGCCAGATGTGGTCTTAAGAGATGGAGTGAGTTCTAAGGAAAGATGGATTGTTGTTGTTCAGTCACTAATTCATGTCCAACTCTTTGTGACCCATGGACTGCAGCATTCTAGGCTTCCCTGTCATTCACTGTCTCCCTGAGTTTGCTCAAACTCATGTCCATTGAGTCAGTAATCCCATCCAACCATCTCGTCTTCTGTTGTACCTTCTCCTCCTGCCCTCAATCTTTCCAGCATCAAAGTATTTTACAAAGATTTAGTTCTTTACACCAGGTGGCCAAAGTATTGGAGCTTCAGCATCAGTACTTCCAATGAATATTCAGGGTGATTTCCTTTAGGATTGACTGGTTGGATCTCTTTGCTTTCCAAGGGACTCTCAAGAGTCTTCAGGACCACAATTTGCAAGTATCAAGTCTTTGACTCTCAGCCTTCTTTATGGTCCAACTCTCACATCCATACATGACTACTGGAAAAACCATAGCTTAGATTATAGATGGTATAGACCAAAGAAGACAGCAGGGAGACAAAAATAGTATGCTGGGAACATTGAAGAGGCTATCTTCAGATGGTCTTGTTTATGCAGTGGAAGAGAGAGGAATGGAAAAGAGGAAAATTAACTTGGGACCATATTCCCAAGAATATTCAGGGCTCTGCAAAGGAGTCCAGAATTCATTACATAGATGGGAAAAGCCATCTAAGGGAAGTCTCATGGCCAGAGCTGCTGCTGGTTCTTTGGTTCTTTTGTGGGTAACAGGTCAAATGTGGGCAGGATGGAGAGACTGATGTGGAGGTTATGCTAAAACTCATCCTCTGAGAGGGAAAGAACAAAATAAGGGAATAGCAATGGAATTTAAAACAAGAGTTGGAAGAACTAGGTAATTTACTGGGCGGGTGGGTCGAAGTATAAGGTAGACTGGAAAGGTAAGCACAAGAGAATAGAAAAAGTGGTAGCTGTGTAGTCATTGTAGAGGGAAATTAAACCATTCTGATCAAGCCTGAGCCCATGTTTACCCACTCAGGGCATGTTACAATGGATTATAAAGCTGATACTTTGTACTCCTCCTTTAAGCCAAGACCCCAGGCCTGCTCAGCTGCTTTGGGATTTGTGAAATGCTTATCATCCAGTACAGGGAGAAGAGCCACAGACCAGTCCACTACTTTGTAGGATGTCTTCCCTGCCCTGGGTTTGCTCACAATCCCCAGACTTGTATTTCTTTTCTCTGGGTATAACTGTTTCCCTGGGGCTAACTGCAATCTTTGAAGGCAGAGATGTGCTGTTATCCACATTTTTATCACTTACCATCTTGTAGTACAAGTCTTTGTGCTCTGTTTTCTGTGTGTATTTTACAAACACAACTCTTTTGATTAGTGTATTACAGACAGATTGCCTGTTTTCAGAATGGTTGGCCAAAGACTCAGTCATTTCCAGGGACGTGGGATTATCAGTGCTAAAAATGAAACCATCTTGGACAACACTGGGCACTCAGTCTCCCTAAACCACACTTAGTTTAGGGGTTTTGAGTGGAGTAATGGAACTGGATCCAGTGGTTGGCAAATACCAGATGAGCAACTGAAGCTCTTGTTTTTCACAGTCACAGCTGAGCCCACCTGCCACCATCCCAGCAGGTGTGCCATAGGTCAACCCAAGGGAGACTGGAGGAGGTGTGAGAATTAACCCATCAGTCTATCAGCTGACACTTGCCAAGCCTCTGCTGGGATGCATATTCTAGTAGCTAGATGTGCTGAGATGACTGGAGAAGGGCATGTGGTTATTTCTGCCCTGAAAAAATCCAGGGGACTAGGTAGGGACATAAAGTTGCTCACAAGCAGAAATAATAAAACAATGGAACTCTAACTCGTGGAAATTAGATTCTAAGAACATTAAGAAGAAAAATCAAATATAAGACCATCTACATGCACCCCAATGTACACAGCAGCATTATTTACAATAGCTAAGACACAGAAGCAACCTAAATGTCCATCAATAGAGAAATGGATAGATAAGATGTAGTACATTTAGACAGCAGAATATTATTCAACTGTAAAAAAGGAATGACATAGTGCCATTTGAAACAACATGGATGGACCTAGAGATTATCATACCAAGCGAAGTAAGTCAGAAAAGGAAAGACAAGTATCATATGATATGCTTAATATGTGGAGTCTAAAATATGACACAGAGGAATTTATTTATGAAACAGAAACAGACTCACAGGCATAGAAAACAAACTTATGGTCATCAAAGGGGGATAATGGGAAGAAGGGGTTCCGTTGTGGCTCAGCTGGTAAAGAATCTATCTGCAATGCAGAGGACCTGGATTTGATCCCTGGGTTGGGAAGATCCTCTGGAGAAGGGGAAAGGCTACCCACTCCAATATTCTGGCCTGGAGAATTCCATGGACTGTACAGTCCATGGGGTCGCAAAGAGTTGGACATGACTGAGCAACTTTCACTTTCACTTTCAATGGGAGGAAGGATGAATTAGGACTTTGGGATTAATGTATACAAAAGTAAAACCACCTTTAGCCAGAATACTGTTCCCCTACTGATCTTGAGTGTAAGATCAGGCCTTTCCTTGTTTATGAACAAATCATTTCTAGCTGTGTCAAGCAAGAGTGTTTTTTGCACTAGAAAGTGTCTCAAATGCACATTGCATCAGTTTCTCCAGATCTCTGAACACCAAATCTCATTTGTATCTTCCAGTCCAGCAGAAGTTCACATTATCTCCAGTCCTGTGGTGGTTACTTTGCTGTATTGTGGGAGGTGGGAACCTTTGGATACACGTGTTAGTAGGGTGATTCTTGAAAGGTATAAATAAAACTTTTGTATGTGGCAAACAGCTTAGCTCCTGGATATAAACATGAGGTTTCAAGGTTGAATTATCTTTTCATATCATTTCTGTATATTTAACAATCTGTGCATGCATATCTGCCTTTCTTTGGCTTACTTCTGCATAGTTGTTTTCCCTTAGTTGCTTTTTCTGTTGTGTCAGTTGGTCTTTCTCACTCCTATTAGAAGATTTCATCACAGTTTTGATGACCCTGAGCTATCTGCTTGTATTTAAGAATGGAGTGGTTATAATGCATTGATTGGGGGCTGCATGAAAGGCTGTACTGAGTCTTTAATAGAAAAAACTCCAATTTTATCTTTGAGTCATTCTTCTTGGAATAAGCATATTTCCTAAGAAAGACTTTTCCAATCTCCCTCTTGGAGGGCGGGTGGTTCTGAAAGTCAATCTGGGAAGGAGGATGGATGGGTCTAATGGTCTGCTGGGGAAATGTTCTTTCAAGTCTTATTTATTTATTTTGGTTTGTTTTCCAGTGATCATCCTTGACCCCAACTGTAGGCATTTCCTTGTCTACCTGTCATAATCCCACCCCATCATAACATTTATTTCTCCAATGCCTACAGGTGATTGAAGTTCTAGAGTACAATGATTGGAAATATTTCTTCTTTCTCTAGGATTTCTATCTTTATGAGGGAATTGTTGCAAAACTGGTTAAGAGAAAGCAAAGGCCTTTGAATGACAAATCTTCAAATTTAGAATCTGCTTGTATCAGTTGGGATTCTACCTGTGAAGCCTACTTGTGAGAGAGAATATATTGAGATTCATTGCAAATAAGTGGTTCAGATGATTATGGACGTCTGACAAAAGCTGGGCCATCAGAAAGTGCAGCTGGAACTGTCAGACGTGGGCTAACCACAAGAGGAATTTTTTTCTAAGTAATATTTATTGGCGTATAGTTGATATACAATGCTGTGCTAGTTTCTGCTGTACAGCAAAGTGAATTAGTTATTCATATACATACATTCACTCTTTTTTTTAGGTTCAATTCCCATATAGATCATCACAGACTATTGAATAGAGTTCCTTGTGCTATATAGTAGGTCCTTATTGTTATCTGTTTTATATATAGAAGTGTATAATGTCAACCCCAATATCCCAGTTTATCCCTTCCCACATTTCTCCCTTGGTAATCATAAGTTTGTTTTCTACATCTATGAATCTATTTTGTAATAAGTTCACTTATACCATTTTTTTAAGATTCCACATTTAAGTAATATCATATTTGTCTTTCCCTGTCTGACTTCAGTTCAGTTCAGTTCAGTCACTCAGTCATGTTTGACTCTTTGTGACGCCATGAATTGCAGCATGCCAGGCCTCCCTGTCCATCACCAACTCCCGGAATTCACTCACTCACGTCCATCGAGTCAGTGACGCCATCCAGCCATCTCATCCTCTGTCATCCCCTTCTCCTCCTGCCCCCAATCCCTCCCAGCATCAGATTCTTTTCCAATGAGTCAACTCTTTGCATGAGGTGGCCCAAGTACTGTCTGACTTAGGAATCCTTTGTTTTCTTTTTTTCCCCTCGGATAGATCAGTCTTATGGACTCTGTGGGAGAGGGAGAGGGAGAGGGTGGGGAGATTTGGGAGAATGGCATTGAAACATGTATAATATCATGTATGAAACAAGTCGCCAGCCCAGGTTCGATGCACGATACTGGATGCTTGGGGCTGGTGCACTGGGACGACCCAGAGGGAGGGTATGGGGAGGGGGGAGGGAGGAGGGTTCAGGATGGGGAACACATGTATACCTGTGGCGGATTCATTTTGATATTTGGCAAAACTAATACAATTATGTAAAGTTTAAAAATAAAATAAAATTAAAAAAAATAAAATAAAAATGAAGTCCAAATACAGTGTGTTAGTTCCTAGTGAACAGAAAAGTGCTTATATATATGTGTGTATATATGTGGGCCTTCCCTGGTGGCTCAGATGGTAAAGAATCTGCCTGGAATGTGGGAGACCCAGGGTAGATCCCTGGGTCAGGAAGATCCCCTGGAGAAGTAAATGTGTGTGCGTGTGTGCCCATGTGTGTGTGTGTATAATTTTTCAAATCCTTTTCCATTATAGGTTATTATATGATATTGTGTATAGTTCCCTGTGGGGGTGGGGTGGGGAGAGTAAATTAGGAGTTTGGGATTAACATATACACACTGGGTGAAAGTTGCTCAGTTGTGTCCAACTCTTTACAACCCCATGGACTATACAGTCCATGGAATTCTTGAGGCCAGAATACTGGACTGTGTAGCCTTTCCCTTCTCCAGGGGATCTTCCCAGCCCAGGGATCAACCCAGGTCTTCTGCATTGCAGGTGGATTCTTTACCAGCTGAGTCACAAGAGAAGCCCACATACACACTACTACATATAAAAGAGACAAACAGCAAGCAATACTTCAGAGAGCCTGAAGAGCCCCTCTATCCATAAAGCCTTGTAGCTGATTGCATCAGACCTATCCAGATTATCTAGGACAATCAGTCAACTGATTGTGGATTTTATTCACATCGACAACATACTTTCACATCAACACCTGAATTAGTATTTGATTGAACAATAGAGTAGGACACGACTGAAGCGACTTAGCAGTAGCAGTAGCAGCAGTATTGTGGTCTAGCCAAGTTGAATCATCAATAGACCATCTTCTCACCTTCTCTCTCTATTTTTTATTGAAGTAAAATTCACATAACATAAAGTTAATTATTTTAAAGTCTACAGAGGTATTTAATACATTTACAATATTGCACAACCATTACCTCTGGCTAGGTTGAAAACATTACCCAGAAAGTTTCCCCTGAACCAACAATCACTTACTCCCTATACCCCCTTCCTCCCTACCCTTTGCAATTAACCATCTGCTTTCTGTCTATATTGACTCACCTATTCAGGATATTTCCAATAAATGGCATCACATCATTTTGTGACCTTTTATGTCTGACTTTTTCCACTTAGCCTAGTTTTTGAGGCTCAGAAACATTGTAGCATGTATTAATACCTCACTCCTTTTTATGATTGAATAATATTCCATTGTATGGTCTTACCTCTTTGCATTTATCCATTAATCTACTGAGTTATTTCCACCTTTTGGCTGTTGTGAATAGTGCTACTATGAACATGTATGTACATGCATCTATTTGAATAGCTGGTTTAGATTTTCTTAGGTACATGTCTAGAAGGGAAACTGCTGCCTTTGAAAAGCAGGAACAACTTAGGAAATCTTACAATATGAGCTGTGTTCCTTGCACTCTCACCACACTCCTTGGCAATACAAAGACATTTTTAAAGAGGACTCCTGGTTGTATTTATTCTTTTGAAGACCATACTTGTGTGTATCTCTGAGCAGGAAAACATGCTGCTGCACTTTACCTTGCTAAGCCTCAAATATAGATTATTTAAAATAAAAAACAATCACTGGATGACATTCCAAAGTTTTTTTGTAATATGTACTATGCAGAGATTATATTAACAACCAGAGTAGGAACAGGGAGTAGACTTGGAAGCAGAGGAGTGTCTGAAATCACAAGAGTTGTTATTCAGCAGCTGCTTAAAATCTCTTGGCTGGAAATTCATCCTCTTTGAAATGTCAGGGTCTACCAGATGCTCTCTGAAGTTTATTCTAATGTTGAACATTATAGGATTTTGTGATATATGGAACTTTTATAAACTTTGTCTTTCAAAAATTCTAATGTCAAAGTCATTTTTCACACTATTAAAACAAAACAAACAAAATCAAAGGCAACTGAAAGTCAATTTTTCTGACCTAAATTGACAAGCTCCTAGGCTGTAATTAAAAATGCTTTTCAGTACCTGAAGAAAAGAAAAAGGACACTGAACTTTATGCAATTCTGAGTTAAAATACTGGCATGAATGCAATCATTATATTAAGCAGAAGTTTGTATATTTGTATGATATTTAACATTTTCATGTTAAGCTTTCCCTCTCTACCTCAATAGGTGGCACAGTTCTTTGTACTTTGCACCCATTTGTGGACCGTGCCTACATCCTTGGTTTCCTATAACTGTGTTCTGTTCATTGACACTTCCCACTGCAGACAAGTGCTCAGCCACTGGACTGTCAGAGAATTATCATTTTGTTTTGAAATATATTGTCACTTCTGCATGTGGGCATCCTGGCTACTCTTCAGCTTTTTCTTTTTCTTAATCTGTGTGATTTTGAGTCACATGGCACCCACTTTGGGCTTCCCAGGTGGCTCAGTGGTAAAGAATCCTTCTGCCAATTCAGGAGCCACTGGAAACATGGGTTCAATCCCTGAATCAGGAAGATAATTTGCAGGATGAAATGGAAGCCCCGTCCAGTGTTCTTGCCTGGGAAATCCCATGGGCAGAGGAGCATGGCAGACTACAGTCCATGGGATCTCAAAGACTGGGGCAAAACTGAAAGGACTCAGCACACACGCATGCATGTCACCCACTTTCACCATGGTCTGGATTCTGCAGTATAATTGCTTTGAGAATCCTTAGGCCTCTTGGATCACAAATTCCTAACCCCTAGAACTTTTATGACAAGCCACCTAAAGCTCTTAGTTTTACTTTAGATGTGGCAGATTGAAGACATATGGAACTCATGGTGTTGGGCATGCCCAGGGATTTAAAAGGGGGGATGAAGAAGGCTCTCCAAAGACTTGAGGTCACCAATAAGACTCAGGACTTCAAGGTTTCTCAGTTCCCTGTGCTCTGTCTGTCCCTGTCATAAGTTTTGTGTCTCAAGATTGCTCAGGACTTCATTACAATCAACTTTATCAGAGGATCATGGTGGTATCTATTCTATGGTTGAAAACTTCTGTTTGTACCATTTATATACGTCTCACATCTTTGTAATTGACTTATTGTGAAATTTTAATACTTGGTAAGAGTTCTTCCTTTGTGTGAGGTTGGAAAGGAAATCTCAGCTAAGGGAGGCTAGAGGATGTGTTGATTTCTTTAGAAATTGGAGATGATGGTTAATTTTGTGTCTGCTTAGCTGATCCATGGACCCAGACAGTGGGTCAGACATGATTCTGGTGTGTTTATGAGGTGTTTCTGGAGTAGATGGGCATTTGAACCAGTAGACTAAGTAAAGCAGATTGCCTCATCCAATCAGTTAAAAGCCTGAATCAAACAAAAAGGCAGAGCTGGTTCTAGATCCTTTGTGGTTTTCAAATTTGGCTTTTCTTGGGTCTGGAGCCTCTTGGCTTTGGACTGGAACCATACCATTGACTTTCCCATTCCTCTTGTTTGCTGATTGCAGATTTTGGGATTTTTCAGCTTCTGTCATCACAAGAGGACTTTCTTCATTATATAAGGCCTCTTGTGATGATGGAAGCTG
>NW_011495032.1:11034855-11068573 GCF_000754665.1 Bison bison bison
AAAAAAAAAAAATATATATGTATATATACATATATACGTATGTATATGTAAAAAAAATATATAAGTATATGTGTGTATGTATGTGTGTATATATATATATGTTTTCTGGAGAACTGTGACTAATACAGTGAGGGATTGAGTTCTGAAACTGCCCCAAGCCATTTAGGCTGCCCCTAGGAAGCCAATCAGAAAAATCTTCTTCCTCATATATAAGTGTGGTATGAAACTTTTTATCTTTCCTTGGGCTCTGCTCCTAAAGCTCTAAAATCCTATGAGTAACATCTATGTTATTAGCAATTGCAATTTGCATTTCAGCATGTTAGTAACACTGAAAAGCACCAAATTCAAATTTTCCACTGCTGTCCTTTGGTTCATGGATAACTATCTTCAGGGATCAAAAGCAATGTAAGAATGCCATCTAGAGCTTCCTCGAACAATGAAGGGTGAGTTTAACTTACTTTTATATCTTAGTTAGTGGTCCCACCTCCTTAAATGTCTATAGTCTATATTTGTCATTTGGGAGAGAGCTACTTATTTATTAAGCATCAGTTAGAGACTCATCTGAATAATTGAATGAAGTTTAACTTGTGTGGATTATAATAACAGGAGAATGCAATGGCCCTGGGGAGAAGATTGAGTTGGAAGCTTGGCTCAGTGATGGTCAGTTAATATCTTAATAACTTCCTCATTTTATCTAGGCCTCACTTTGTTGTTTTGTGTTTTTTTTTAATGTAAAACAGAAATTGTTATTGTTTTTCAGTTGCTAAGCTGTGTCTGATTCTTTGTGACCCCTTAAACTGCAGCACATCAGGCTTCCCTGTCATTCACTATCTCCCTGAATTTGCTCAAACTCTTGTCTATTAAATCAGTGATGCCATCCAACCATATCATTTTCTGTCACCCCCTTCTCCTCCTGCCTTCTATCTTTTCAGCATCAGGGTCTTTTCCAATGAGTCAGTTCAAAAGCATCAATTCTTGGGTGCTCAGCCTTCTGTATGGTCCAATTCTCACATCTATACATGACTACTGGAAAAACCATAGATTTGACTATACGAACATTTGTCAGCAAAGTGATGTCTCTGCTTTTTAATACTCTATTTAAGTTTGTCATAGCTTTTCTTCCGAAGAGCAAGCATCTTTTAATTTCATGGCAGCAGTCACCATCCATTGATTTTGGAGTCTAAGAAAATGAAATGTTCTGACACTGTTTCCACATTTGTTGCATCTATTTGCCATGATGTAATAAGACCTGATTCCATGATCTTAGTTTTCTGAATGTTGAGTTGTAAGTCAGATTTTTCACTCTCTTCTTTCACCTTCATCAAGAGACTATTTACTTCCTCTTCACGTTCTGCCATTAGAGTGGTATCATATGCATATCTGAGTTTATTCATATTTCTGCCGGGAGTCTTAATTCCAGTTTGTGCTTCATCCAGCCCCATATTTCACATTATGTACTCTTCACTGAAGTTAAATAAGCATGGTGACAATATACAGCCTTGACATACTCCTTTCCCAATTTGGAACCAGTCTGTTGTTTCATGTTCAGTTCTAACTGTTGCTTCTTGTCCTGCATACAGGTTTCTCAGGAAACAGGTAACATGGTCTGATATTCTCGTCTCATTAAAAATTTTCCACAGTTTGTTGTGATCCACCCAGTCAAAGGCTTTAGCATAGTTAGTGACACAGAAGTAGATGTTTTTTGGGGGGTAGGAGGGGGAATTCCCTTGCTTTCTATGAGCCAGTGTATGTTGGCACTTTTATCTCTGGTTCCTCTGCCTTTTCTATGTCAGCTTGCACATCTGGAAGTTCTTGGTTCACGTACTGTTGAAGCCTAGCTTGAAGGATTTTGAGCATTACTTTGCTAGCATGTGAAATGAGAGCAATTTTATGGTAATGTGAACATTCTTTGGCAATGCCCTTCTTTGGGATTGGAATGAAAACTGGCCTTTTCCTGTTCTGTGGTTGCTGCTGAGTTTTCCAAATTTGCTAGAATAATGAGTGAAGCTCTTTAACAGCATCATCTTTTAGGATTTTAAGATTTGAAATAGCTCAACTGGAATTCTGTCACCTCCACTGGCTTTGTTTGTAGTGATCCTTCCTAAGGTCCACTTGATTTCACACTCCAGGATGGCTGGCTCTGGGTGAGTCATCACACCATCACGGTCATATTGCTCATGAAGAGCTTTTTTGTGTAGTTCTTCTTTTTGTTCTTGCCGCCTTTTCTTACTCTTTTCTGTTTCTGTTATGTCCTTGCTATTTTTACCTTTTATTGTGCTATCTTTACATGAAATGTTCCCTTTGTATTTCCGATTTTCTTAAAGAGATCTCTAGTTTTTCCTATTATATTGTTTTCCTCTATTTCTTTGCATTGTTCACTTAGGAAGGCTTTCTTAGCTCTCCTTTCTATTCTCTGAAACTCTGCATTCAGTTGGGTATATCTTTCCCTTCCTCCTTTGCTTTACACCTCTCTTCTTTTCTATACTATTTGTAAGGTTCTTCAAACCACCACTTTGCCTTTTTGCATTTCTTTTTCTTGGGGATGGTTTTAATTACCATCTTCTGTATAATGTTATCAACCTCCATCCATAGTTCTTCAGGCACTCTATCAGATCTAGTCCCTTGAATCTATTTGTCACGTCCACTGTATAATCATAAGGGATTTGATTTAGGTCATACATGAATGGCTTAGTGGTTTCCCCTACTTTCTTCAATTTGAGACTGAAATTTGAAATAACTAGTTGATTATCTGAGCCACAGTCAGCTCCAGATCTTGTTTTACCTGGCTGTATAGAGCTTCTCCATCTTTGACTGCAAAGGATATAATCAGTCTGATTTAAGTACTGACCATCTGGTGTTGTCCATGTGTAAAGTCATCTCTTGTGCTATTGGAAAAGAGTGTTTTCTATGACCAGTGCATTTTCTTGGCAAAACTCTGTTAGCCTTTGCCCTGCTTCATTTTGTACTCCAAGGGCAAAGTTGACTGTTACTCCAGGTATCTCTTGACTTCCTACTTTTTCATTCCAGTCCCCTATGATGAAAAGGACATCTTTTTTTTTTTTTTTTATGGTGTTAGTTCTAAGACGTCTTGTAGGCCTTCATAGAATCCTTCAACTTCAGCTACTTTGGCATTAGTGGTTAAGGCATAGACTTGAATTACTCTTTTGCTTGGAAATGAACAAAGATTATTCTGTCATTTTTAATATAAATTTATTTATTTTAATTGGAAGCTAATTACTTTACAATATTGTTGAGACTGCAACCAAGTACTGCATTTTGGAATCTTTAGTTGACTGTGCAAGTTATCTCATTCCTTCGAAGGGATTCTTGCCCACTGTAGTAGATATAATGTTCATCTGAATTAAATGTGACCATTCCCATCCATTTTAGTTCACTAATTCCTAAAATATTGACGCTCAGTCTGGCCATCTCCTGTCACATCCCAGGTTCCTATGCAATATTGTGTATTGTAAAACAGTAATAATAACTGCTACTTATCATGATTGCCTAGATAGCTAAATAATATTGTGTATGCAGTGTTTGTGTAAGCACATGTATGTACAAAGTATTTGCATGCACATTGCTTAGGGCACAGTGACTGCCTAATATTTAAATGCTATATTGAGGCACAGTTATGGAAGGGGAATCTGAAAATGGAAACAATAAAAGGAATTCCCTCGGAATTCAGACCAGAAAGAAAACTTGGCAGATGAGATACAAAAAGAAGAATAGAATTATTAACTACAGCTTTCTTTGTCTTCTCTAGCTAGTGAGCTCTTTTCTAAGCTGTGGTATCATATTTTTGATCATACTGTGTAATACTTGTGTACTCATATACTCAAGTGCTTTTATATAACATAGCTAGTTTTTAATCAGTTAAATTAAAAATGTAAATTCTCTTATCTGTTACTGCAAATGCAACACTTGCTAGAATAACATGATAGTTGGGTGCTTTGCTTTTCATATAAGGCATTTCCTGTTAGTATTTTCTTTTTGCTTTTATTACATTATTTGGGTTATTTAAACTAAGATAATATTATCTCCACTGTTATCTCTGTTGTTTCTAGGATGAAGGGAATACGTATTTAAAGAGAATTAAGTACTGTTATTTTTAATAGAATGACTGAGTTTCAGTCAATTATTATCTATTGACCCTAACTACCTACCCAACTTTATTCTTTATCTGAATTCCACAAGGGCAGGACTTTGGAATTATTAAAAATAATGTATATAGAATTCAGTACAATTGCTTTGCTTTTTGGATTAGTTCTTTTTATCCTAATTTAAGAGAAGAGGAAATCAAAAATTAGTAACTTTTTTTAAACCTTGTACTGTTTTCTTTATTACTTTAGACAATAAGCAAAGGTTTATTCTAGAATGATGACTTAAAATATGAGGAGGTCTTTGGTTTTATTAAATATGCCCTTGTACAATTTTTTTTTCACTTAACAAAGGTGCACATTCTTCAATTAAGTTTCAGTAACTTGCCCACAGTTATTCCGGAAGACTCTACTGGTGCTCTGTCCTATTCTCTTGCCTTTACCACTTGAGTGCAGGTCATTTATAACTTCCAGCACCTGGGATTATTTTGCTGAGGGCTTTCTCTGGCCACTGAAACATGCTTTGCCTATTCATGTCACAAGCTCAAAGTATCAAGGACTTAATGTCTGAGAGCTAGTATATAAATATTCCAGTTTCTTACCATCCATGGGGCTAAATCCTGTTTAGGTATGTATTCCCCAGTGACTCCTAGAATTTTCCTGGCAGCACTAACTTCTAGTTGCCCTCAGTGCTGGTGGTTTGATTTTTAAAAAAAGAAAACACTTTACTATTTTCTGTCCCATCCTTATCTTGCCATCACCCTTTATTTAAAAACTGAGGTTGCCAGCCAGTTAACTTGAAGAGGGGAAGAGAATTTGACTCACACTTTGCTAAAGTAGCTTAATAAATTCAGGAAAAAAATTTACAGAGGTTATAAAAAGCACATGCAGAATAGAATTTCAAGTTTCAATCACTGAACACATTTTTTCTTCAAAAACAATTATTTAAATTACATAATAATTAATTTACAGTGTTGTGTTAAAAGTGTACTGCAAAAATATGTACATATATATTCTTTTCCATTGTAAGCTATTGTAAGACATTGAATGCAGTTCTCTGTGCTATACAGTAGGTCCTTGTATTTATCTATTTTTTATATAGTAGTGTATATATATTAATTCCAAACTCCCATATCTCTTCCCCACCCACCGATCCCTCTTTGTAACCTTATGTTTGTTTTCTATGTCTGAGTCTACTTCTGTTTCATAAATAAGTTCATTTATATCATTTTTTTAGATTCCACATATAAATAATATCATATGGTATTTGTCAAACACTGAAGTTATTCAAGAAAATATACTGTGTCACTACCTTTGCCACACCTATCCTCTTTGTCTGATATCAAGTTTTAACATTTCTTGTGAGACCTTGGACAAGTTACTTCACATCTCCAAACCTTAATTTCATTCACTTGTGGCATGAGAATTACATAGTCCTTATTTTATAAAGTTGTTGTGATAACACACATCACAACACAACTGTTTATCTGACTTGAGCAGAGCAAAGACAGGCACATTATTGATGTCTTAGGAGTGTTGGCAGTTACACAAGCAGATGTAGTGCCCTGCAGTCTGAGAATGAGTTTACTTAGGCCGGGTTCAAATCCTAACCCCATCACTTATTGGTTGTTCCTTTTTTATTGTTTAACCTCATTTGTCTCCGTTTTCTCACCTTTGAAATGGGCATAATAACACAGAAAATGATTAAGTGTTATAAGGCACTTAAAGCAGCATTTGGCAGTTAATAAGCAATCCTTTCATGATGAATATTATAGAAGTTGTCCTTCCTTTACACAATATGGCAGGGCCAAAAAAGTGACCACACAAACTGAAACTGGGAAAAAAATCTTAATGTCATGAGAACATAGTACACTGTAATCTAAAATATCAGAAACACTGAGAATTAGGGTATTTCATAGGCTTGCCAGAAAAAAACCTCAAGAAGCATATGAGAAGTGTTTGCCTTCTAGCTGTGTGACTGAATATGGAGGGAGCATCTTTTCTATGCCTTGGTGAGCTGTCATACTGCTTTTAAAGTTTGGATCAGCTTCTGACATTTCATCCTTTGTGTTTTCAATGTCATGAGATGTCTTCGACAGTTCCTTTAATGTGAAGTTTTTTGCTAGCATCACTTCCTCTGGGACACTGTCATTTTGTTTGTCATGAACAACCTCATTTATATCGATTCCCATCACCTTCGCTAATTTCCTGTGGCTGCAGATCTACAGTCTTTCAAACACTGTCAGTGTCAGCATTTCCATGGTCAGCTCTTCTATAAATCCATTTACATTTAAATTTCACTTACAGTCTTCTTATTTTCTGTTTATTTGCCATAAAATCATCTTGTTGACCAATTCCCTCTTTCGGTTATCTTTTTTTTTTTTTTTTTTGTAAAATGTCACATGGATCTATTACTGAGATACAAAGAAGCAACATAATTTTGCATTTTGCTGTCTGTGTATTATTTAAATAAGCAATGGCACAGTGGCCGAGTCACCTGCAGACTTTGAAAGAAATAATGTGATTGGTTACTAATCTTGATATGCATATGTTATTTATATATTAATTTTTGGGCTGAAGATCTAGCAGCAGAGTTTGAACTTTATGCAATTACTCATGCTTAAATTATAGTCGCTGAAGCTTAAATCATGTTGTTGGAGGACTGCTGTTATTTAAATCATGGTAACTGAAATTCATGCATTTTGGGCCTGGACAAAGTGGAGACTGTTTACAGTGGCTAATGTTATTAAGTAGAAATATTTAAATAAGAAAATTATTATTGCCTTATAGCCACTAAAATATTAATAGCTGAACACATTTTGAATGTAGTGTGTAGAACCATTTTAGCATTCTCAGAGTGTCCTTCCGTTTATTTTTTTTCCTATTGGTACATTAACAAACTATTACAAAATTGGTGGCTTAAAAACAACATAAATTTATCTTATAATCTTGAGGTTAGAAGTCTTAAGTGAGATTTATGAAGCTACAATTCAGGTGTCAGCCGAGCTATGTTCTTTTTGAAGGCATCGGGGAAAAGCTGTTTCTTTTCTGTTTCCTGCTTACAGTGGTTACTTGCACTCTTTGGCCTGTAGCCCCTTTCTCAAATTGCTAGAATCCCTTACTTCTGTCATCATATCTCCAACTTCTGGCTGGCTTTCTTGCCTGCATTTTAATATGGATCCTTGTGATCATATTGAGTATAATGTAACTTATGCTAATCATATTAGCAAAATCTTCTTTGCCAAGTAAAAAAAATATTCACAGGTTCTGGAAATTAGGATGTGGATATGTTTGGAGCTGCTGCATCGCTTTAGTCGTGTCCGACCCTGTGCGACCCCATAGATGGCAGCCCACCAGGCTTCCCGTCCCTGGGATTCTCCAGGCAAGAACACTGGAGTGGGTTGCCATTTCCTTCTCCAATGCATGAAAGTGAAAAGTGAAAGTGAAGTCACTCAGTCGTGTCCGACTCTAGCGACCCCATGGACTGCAGCCCACCAGGCTCCTCCGTCCATGGGATTTTCTAGGCAAAAGTACTGGAGTGGGGTGCCATTGCCTCCTCCTATGTTTGGAGAGAGAGAGCTTATTCTCTGCCACACCATGTGTCTTGTAAACCAAATCTCGGGGCATACACATGATCAATTTTACTTACACGGAATATGAGGCTTAGAGAGATGAAGGGGTTGCTTTATGATCATCATGTTAGAAGTATTTGAATAGTTATTTTCATTTAATATAAAAGTTACCAATTATATGTTGGATAATAATCTATACACACAAAGACAAATATTCCTTCTCTCCTTCCCCAGGCCTGGGAGCAGAACAGAAAGGTTAGTTTCCAAGAAAGATCAGCTGCCAGGCAAGGACCAGTCATTGCTATACACATAGAACTGCTAGGACTGGGAGTTCAAGGCTGTCCCTGCCTCTGTACCCAATGTGTTGCTTTCCTCACATCCAAATCCACATCTTATCACATGAGATTTGAGAACGGCCCCTCCTCAAAGAAGTTTTCTGTAGCCACCATATTCTGATTTATCTGTATTAGTTGACTGTCTAAAATGACAAGATGAGCCATTTTGTAAAGATAGACAAGTTGGGGGCTTGAGTGTTAAGCTCTGTTCTGTGATTCAAAGATAAGTATGCGTGTAAAGAAAAATATATAATGGAAGTGGTAGGAATTTCCACTACAGTGACTTTGAATGTCTCTGATATTATTTTCCTTATGTGCATAATGGATATAATGCCACACTGCTGTCTTTTCCAAGTCTTAAAGCTACTGTGTGCCCTTCATCTGATACTTCACGACTTAATCTATGATGCTCAGTAATCAATATCTCCTATTATTTTTATGGGACAGTACTTCAAAAGTCTTTCTGAGTGATATATAATATTGTCAAGTAGTATGAGGCCTGTGATACAGATAAGTACTGGAATAGATGATAATTGGCACCATACACACACACAAACACATACACATAGAGAGTAGCACTAAATATAATTATCACCAGCAGGGAAATTTTTGCCTATGGCCAATCTCCATTCAATTCCTAGAGAATAGTGCATTTTCTCCTCATACAGCGCAGCCAAATTTTGGTCATTCAACCTAGACATGGGGATTTTTGCAGAGGTCAGTATATGACTCATCAAAAATAACTTTTTTTTTTTTACATTCATTGGCTGCAACTTTATTTTTTTTTGTTTGACCTTTTTTTTTAATGTCACTACAGTTTACTTTTTATTTTATTTTTTTTTTACTTTTATTTATTTTTTATTTTTTACTTTACAATATTGTATTGGTTTTGCCATACATCAACATGCATCCGCCACAGGTGTACATGTGTTCCCCATCCTGAACCCCCCTCCCACCTCTCTCCCCATACCATCCCTCTGGGTCATCCCAGTGCACCAGCCCCAAGCTTCCTGTATCCTGCATAGAACCTGGACTGGCGATTCGTTTCTTGTACGATATTATACATGTTTTAATTCTATTCTCCCAAATCATCCCCCCACCTCCCACAGAGTCCTAAAGACTGTTCTATACGTCTGTGTCTCTTTTGCTGTCTTGCATACAGGGTTGTTGTTACCACCTTTCTAAATTCCATATATATGTGTTAGTATACTGTATTGGTGTTTTTCTTTCTGGCTTACTTCACTCTGTATAATAGGCTCAAGTTTCATCCACCTCATTAGAACTGATTCAAATGTATTCTTTTTAATGGCTGAGTAATACTCCATTGTGTATATGTACCACAGCTTTCTTATCCATTCATCTGCTGAAGGACATCTAGGTTGCTTCCATGTCCTGGCTATTATAAACAGTGCTGCGATGAACAAGGTCAAAGTTATCTTCATTTTGATAATAGATATTAATTAACTTTTGTCACTCTTGTCTCTCACACATACAGAATAGAATTTTTCAGAGGCTCCAAGATATGTAATGATATCACCACTTGGTCAACTAATGGCATATGTGCTATGGCTTCTTTTAAAATGTTTTTAGTTTTTAATTTTTAACACAATGAATACTGATATATACAAAACAAATATAGATATCCAAAATCTCTTCAAGGTTTTGAATACAGAAAATGGATCTGGAAACTGAAAACAGGTCTTGAAAACTGCTGATCTAAACAAATGCTTCCTTTTGCCAGTGATTGGAGTAGCACAAACCTGGAACACAGTATGGCCAACTAGAAGTCTGCAGGGTTGCTGTGTGTATGTGGTTCTGAGAAAGGATTCTCCATTCTCAAAAAGAAAAACAGCATAAAATTGAAGCAGCTTTTGTTTATGTATTTATATACTGCTTCGGCACCCCACTCCAGTATTCTTACCTGGAAAATCCCATGGGTGGAGGAGCCTGGTGGGCTGCAGTCCATGGGGTCGCTAAGAGTTGGAGACGACTGAGCGACTTCACTTTCACTTTTCACTTCCATGCATCAGAGAAGGAAATGGCAACCCACTCTAGTGTTCTTGCCTGGAGAATCCCAGGGATGGGGGAGCCTGGTGGGCTGCTGTCTATGGGGTCGCACAGAGTCGGACACGACTGAAGCGACTTAGCAGCAGCAGGACATCATTGCATCTAGATGTGATACCTGGAACTGCACAACCCCTCGTTCCAGCCTGCATATGAGATAGTCACGCAGAAGAAGCCCTGAAACTCCATGCTCAGAACTATCCTTGTCCTAACTTCTTATTTGAGACAGCTTCCCTGTAATGTTTAAGTCTCTGCAAACTGGATTTTCTGTGACCTCCAGCAGAAAACCTCCAGCAGAGGTATGCCTACCTCTATAAACAAACAAACAAACAAAAAGAAATAACATCAGATCTCTGGAGGTGCTCAGTGTGGCTTTTACTCTTTTGGTACTTTTGACTTCACAGCTAGCAATTCCATAATAGAGCAGACTATATTTCTATAGGTTATTTTTGGACTCTGTTAAAAGACTCTCTTTGGGGACATGTAGTGTTCTAGTTTTGCTCATATCCTTTAACAGAGTAAACAACAGAGATATGAATCAAGACATGTGAATTATCTGGTTCTGGGGTGACATCAAATAAATAATCAACATACAAGGATCTTTTGTTTTTGTTTTTTAAATTTTCCAATTCCAAAGGAATGAGTTTTTACATCAACTTGAGCATTCCAGTCTTAAACTCAGAAAAGTGATTTTTCTGTAGAAAATAAGCAGAATTGGCATTGGGAGTATGATATCTATAAGTTTAAATTTTGGATATATTGCTAAAGTCTTATTTATCCAGGACTCACTGTTGTATATCCACAGAACTGCCTTTATGTAATTCATGCAACTAAGGAACCCAATTAAAAAGTGAATAATATAATTTAGCTTGTGAGATGTTCACTGGAGATAATGAATTCTCAAAGGGCAGAATTTTTGTTGACTGAATCACCTTGGTTATTTTTATGTTTCTTATATTAGCATTTATCATCTATTTATCTTCTATTTATCTATAGGTATATATTTTTACTTAAAGAAAAGTAATGCAATACCTATCATATGCCAGGTTCCGTACAATTCAGACTCAATTAATCATCCAAAAGACGTTTGTTTAGCAACCTCTATGCCAAAATAATATGTTAGTATATAGCATCTCTGACTTTTGGACATAAATTTGAGCAACCTCTGGGAAATACTGAAGGTCAGGGAAGACTGGTGTGCTACAGTCCATGGGGTCACAAAGAGTCAGACATGATTTAGTGACTGAACAGAAACAACATGTAGTTAGCAGTAAACAAATAAGGACATTATTATCATAAAATAGATGGTCTGGAGTGGTACCTAAAAGGTGAAACAATGTTATACACACACACACAGACAAAATTGCAAAGTCTGATGCAATTAATTAGAAAGGAAATCAGCTGGTTTCAAATGTGCTGGAAATTGAGAATTGCAGAAGGAGTATGTGCTCCTTAGTTGGATGTTTAAGTATGTCTTCGCTGAGGAAGGGGCTTTCAGTATGGGACCCAAAGGTAAGGAGTCTGTCATGCACTATTTGGAGGTATTTCCTTGGCAGTGGGGTCATGAAGAAAATAGACACTGGGATGTGTAGCAATCCACTTTACATGGTCACTCAGGTTCCCTAAAAGCAGTTTATTTAATTTTAGATAACAAAATACTGAGAATAATGAAGAGAAATATTTGATGAGTACCCTTGGAAGAGCTATTATCTTAATTTCATTAAGAGATATTAATGAAATTCTTATCAGGATTGGGCCTCGTCAAAGAGAATTCCACACAACGTGTTGTGAGTGTGACTATAAAAGTAAATAAACTAAATGCTTATAAGTGGCCAGAATAAAGAAGTTTGAAATATATCTAAATATCACTGATCAGGTTGCATTATAGTTGATATTTGGAAACATTTGTTTCTTAATTATTCATTCCTTTTTCAGTTTACGAAACACTGTGTCTTAGGTGTGGTGTCCTAATTGGGTGAAGAGAAAAGGACAGTTTACCCAAAAGCAAGAAGTTACCAATATAGTTGGAAGACAGATTGTAAACATAATGGTGGAATAAAAGACGTGTGATAAAAGTAAGCAAATGCCTTGGGAACGTGGAGAAGGACTTACTTAACTCGACTTGGTCCCTCCCTGTTTTTTCAGCATCATCTTTTGTCTTATTTTAAATCATAGTTAACTTAATTTTTTAATGTTTGAAATGTGATGGTCTTTTGCACTCTAGACTTTATACAGGCTTTGCTTGTATCTGGAGCACTCTGCCCACCTTTTCATGTATGCTTATTGACCTAATATATTTATTCCAAGCCATCTTTTCTAAAGCACTGTTCCTCAAAATGTGGTTCATGAATCATACGTATCATAACTGTCTAAGAATGTACTTTAAAAATGCAAATTATTTTGTACCTCCACACCAGACCTACTGAATGAGTAGAAATCTAAAGATAGAAATTTTCATACATATCCCTGGAACTTTATTTTACAAACTAAATTTGATCCCTGCTGCCCTAGATTATGTCAGGGGTTTCATCTGTACTCCCAGAGCCATAAGCATCTGTGCTGCCATAAGACTTTTGCTTGAAATCATTGCTGGTCTATTCAATTAATCCTCCAAAGTGACTGAAATCTCATAGAGATAAGGAAAATGTCCTCTAGCTGACAATTGTCTCACAAGGAGCGTGGTTCTCATAGGTGGCTAATAAATAGATGTAGGTCTTACAAAGAAGGAGTGGATATTACTCAGGTAGTTAAGGGACAGAAGAGCCTTACAGGCAGAGAGAATGTGTACTACTATTCAGGAAAGAAGACGTTCAGTTCTATGTAGCACAAATGGGGCTGGATGGGTGCATGGGATTTTGCTGGTGAATGTTTCTAAGTTATGCTTTGGAGCTGAGGTTTCTTTTCACTTTATCAACAATCAATAAAACCTAGAAATCCCACTCCTGGGCATATATCCAGAAAAAGCCATAATTTAAAAAGACACATGTACCCCAAAGTTCATTGCAATACCATTCACAATGGCTAGGATATAGAAGAAACCTAAATGTCCATCAATAGAGGAATGGATAAAGATGTGGTATATTTATACAGTGGAATATTACCAAGTCATAAAAAGGAATAAAATTGTGCCATTTGTAGAGACCTAGATGAACCTAGAGACTTTCATAGAGATTGAAGTAGGTCATAAATAGAAAAAAAATCAATTGTAATGCATATATGTGGAATCTATAAAAATGGTATAAATTAACTTATTTTCAAAGCAGAAATAGAGACACAGGCATAGACAAAAAAATGTGTGGGTACTAAAGAGGAAAGGGGATGGGATGAATTGGGAGATAGGGATTGACATACATACACTCAGAATGAAATAGATAACTAATGAGAACCTACTGTATAGCACAGGGAACTCTACGCAGTGCTCTGTGGTGATCTAAATGAGAAGTAAATCCAAAAAACAAGGGATATATGTATACATATTGCTGATTAACTTTGCTTCACAGCAGAAACTAACACAACATTATGAAACAATTTATGTTATACTAAAAGTTAATTTTAAAATGCCTACATAAAAGTATTAAATATGGCATGATAGAAAGAAATAAGGACAGAATATATAAGACCTAGATATCAGGCCTGAATTGGCCATGAACTAGGTAACTTGCTTTAAACAATTACTTGACCTTGTGTCTTAACTTTCCTAACTGGTAATTGGGTATAATTATCTTACATTTTCTTATTACAAAAGGATGAATATTTATTAATACACAGGTTGTATGAATGTACATTCCATGAAAAGCAAAAAAAAAAAAAAAAATCATTAAGTAAATGCCAGCTATTTTTTAATACAGTTTGACATTCTTCTTTCAGGATTAAAAGCTTTATCTGAGGGACATGGTTTTTAGACTCTGGATAATCTCCAATATCCAGCTAAATTATCAGACTGTTTGTCTCTTACCTGAAAGCCACTTTTTAGTACTCTTGAGGGCAAACTCTTTACTTGTATATATTACTTATATTTTTCATTAACATCAGTTTTTTTCTTTATGTTTTATGAAGGTACAGCATTTTAGTTTCATAAGTCCAGAATGTGTGGGTCTGCATGACCTGTATTTTGACACTTCATGATTCAAATGTCTTCTGTGACTTTTGACATATAGCAAATGTCATGGTACATCCTATGGCAGTGTCTGTTTTTAGCAAATTGCTGATCTTTTTTTTTTTAATATCCAGGGAAAAAAAAAAAAAAACACCTACCTGGTTGGACTCTATCACTCTCTTAGTGTCAAACAACTGTGACTCTGCAAAGTGCTGGACTTTCTGGGACTAAAACTGGTTCTGTGCTTTTTTCCTTGGCATAACAAAATCCACTTGTTTCAACAGAGGGGCATTGATTTGCTTTGAAGAAAGGTGTGCTTGCAAATTAATGTAGATAGTCAAATTTTTAGATGCTTAAAGAAGTTAGTCTATAATAACCAACTGAGTCATTCAAAGTTTTAGTACTACATTTATTAAGTTATGCATCAGTATGAAATGGAAATTCAGTCTTTACAGCAAGCACATAAGGATTTACGTCTTAGTTTTCTCATATAAATGAAGTATTACTTGGGCATGTTGAGGGTCATTGAATGTAGACAAAGGAGTTTAGAACTTGGGCATGTTGAGGGTCATTGAATGTAGACAAAGGAGTTTGGAACTCTTTGGATAAGTAGTAGAAATAATAATAAATGCATATAAAGGCACTGAGCTGGAATTCATACTTATTATATTTATTCCCATCACAATTAATGTGGTTAGTACTATTTATCACTATTTTACAGTGGAAAAAACTGAAGCTCAGAAATGAGAAAATACAAGTCATATATTCAAGGGCATAATTCATCAGCTCAGACTACCTCCAACCTGTGCTATTTCAGCACACCATGCTGCTTCTACACATGTATTTGAGGGCAGGGAGACAAACTCTATTAAGAATCAGAAACACTATTTCAGTGATATTTAAAGTGTGTTAGGAGGTAGAAACAATGTCAGCTTTAAATAAGAAGTTTTGAAGATTTTTCTTTGTAAGATATTTATGGTTTTTCAAGATGATGGTATATATTATATGAAGACAAACCTTTCAGTTCTTGATTAGGTGAGACTTTTATATATGAGCAGAAAACCTTGGGAAGAATGAGAAAGAAGAGTGGCATTTTCCCATGGTAGAGCCTTTCTTTGCAATCCCATTCTACCGCTTCTGAAAAGCTGCCTTCACTGTGAAGTTTGTCTTCCATATTTATTCTGTAGCTCAACCCACACAGTAGTCCCTTTGCCTAATTCCTTATAACTTGAATGTGACTGTAATCTAAAAATTGAATAAAATGACTTAAGAATTGGATTATCTTTTTTTAATTTGATTTTAATTGCAGAGTAATTACTGTACAGTATTGTGATGGTTTCTGCCATATATCTACATGAATCAACCATAGGTATACATATGTCCCTTCCTTCTTAAACCTTCCTCCTATCTCCTTCCCATCCCACCCTTCTAGGTTGTCACAGAACACCAGCTTCGGGTTCCCTGCATAATTCAGCAAATTCCCACTGACTATCCCTTACATGAGCTTCCCAGGTGGTGCTAATGGTAAAGATTACACCTGCCAATGTAGGAGACACAAGAGACATGGGTTGAACCCCTGGGTCAGGAAGATCCCCTGGAGGAGTGCATGGCAACCCACTCCAGTATTCTTGCCTAAATAATCCCATGGACAGAAGAACCTGGTGAACTTTAGTCCATGGGGTCACAAAGAGTTGGACACAACTGAAGCAACTTAGCATGCTCAGAAACATCCATTTTAAATATGATAATATACATGTTTCAATATTACTCTCTCCCACCATGCATTATCTTTAATATAACAAAGAGTTCAGAATGACCTATGATTTCCTTAGTTTTTGCAACCTATTTCTTCTTAACTAATTTATGTAAAGGTGTTTTACAAAAGTACTTAGGATATTTTTGGAAGGTTTTTTTAGGGAGGCAGCATAGTTTACATAAAGAGTTTGGCATTTCAAGTCATAAAGACTTTGGTTTAAATCTCAACATTGCCACATGATCTCCTGTATATATTTTAACTTTAATAATTTCAGTTTTTTCAGACTTGTGTAAAAAATAAACAAAAGAATGAGACTACATCAAATATATATATATATATATGTGTGTGTATACACTACAACATGGATGAATCTAGAGGCTATTATGCTGAGGAAAATAAATCAAAGACAAATACAATCTCACTTATATGTGACTTCTAAAAGCCAAAACAAAGAAAGTAATGAAACACTCATATGGAGAACAAACTGGTGGTTTCCAGAGGGATGGTAGTTAGGGGAGTGGTCAAAATAAGTGAATGGGTTTAAGATATACAAACCTTCAGTTATTAAATAAATGGGCCATGGTGATAAGAAATACAGTAAATGATATTGTAATAAATTTGTATGGGACAGATGGTTGCTAGACTTATCATGGTGATCACTTTATAACATATGCAAATGTCAAATCACAATATGCTACTGCTACTGCTACTGCTACTGCTAAGTCACTTCAGTCGTGTCCAACTCTGTGCGACCCCATAGACGGCAGCCCACCAGGCTCCCCCATCCCTGGGATTCTCCAGGCAAGAACACTGGAGTGGGTTGCCATTTCTTTCTCCAATGCATGAAAGTGAAAAGTGAAAGTGAAGTCACTCAGTCGTGTCCAACTCTTCACAACCCCATGAACTGCAGCCTACCAGGCTCCTCCATCCATGGGATTTTCCAGGCAAGAGTACTGGAGTGGGGTGCCATTGCCTTCTCCGAAATCACAATATAGTGCACCTAAAACTAACATTGTATGTGTGTGCATACTAAGTTTCTACAGTTGTATCCAACTGTTTGTAACCCTACAGAGTGTAGCCCACCAGGCTCCTTTGTCCATGGGATTCTCCAGGTAAGAATACTAGAGTGGGTTGCCTTACCCTCCTCCAGGGGATCTTGCTGACCCAGGGATCAAGCCCACTGTCTCCTGCATTGGCAGGTGGATTCTTGACCACTAGCACACCTGGGAAACCCTAATGTTTTATGTCAACCACTTCTCAAAAATTTTAAAAATATTGCATTATTATATAGTCAGCGCTCAATAATTGTTGAATATTGAACAAACGTATCTTTAGCAAATAATTGTTTATTATGGCATATTATTTAACAAGTTTGTAAGAGGTAAATACAATCTGGAATCATCCTAACAGGTTGTTTTTTTTTTTTTTTTTTTGCTTCTCCATATATATATAAGAATCTGAGAAGTCATTATGTCAACTTCATACTAAGAATATTTTCTCCTATCAAGGACTCTTTGTTTTCTTTTTTTTTTTTTTTTTTTTGCTTCTCCATATATATATAAGAATCTGAGAAGTCATTATGTCAACTTCATACTAAGAATATTTTCTCCTATCAAGGACTCTTTGTTTTCTTTTTTTTTTTTTTTTTTTTGCTTCTCCATATATATATAAGAATCTGAGAAGTCATTATGTCAACTTCATACTAAGAATATTTTCTCCTATCAAGGACTCTTTGTTTTCTTTTTTTTTTTTTCATCTCATAAACCTCTCAAGGTTTGCATGCTTTTCATATATCTATAATAAATAAGCTTTCCTAGAGATAAGGTTTCATCCAAAATATTTCTTCCTTTTAAGAGAGGTAGTCATTTTCTGGCATGTCGCCTTATTTATTCATGTGCTACTTCTTTTACCTGGAACTTGGGTTCAAGGTAGTCACAGTAAAAATATCCTTCAAATATTGGCACCGATATAGGTTTCTTTTTAACTGAGTTCTAGGCATGAGATGTGGCAGTTTTGACTTAAAGCATTAGCTACAATGACATGTCACTTTCCACTGCTTTGAAATTCTACAAGGCAAAAACCTCATGCCAGTTCATGCTTTCCATCTCTTGTCTTCTGCCTCTCTCTGTAAATTCCTCTGATCTCTAACTACCCCTTAATAACTACCAATCAGTAACTAGTGCATCTTCTGAATTACACTGAGTTCTGTGGTACTCAACAAATAGCACCTAGCCTTAATTAAAGACTTTTGGTGTGTAAGACTGTTGAATAACAATGTTTGAACAGTCTTTTACCCTCATAATGTTGTTTTTAAAGCTTAGAATAAGAGATAAACATATGTGGTGCTTTCATGAGTAAGTAACAAATATGTTCTACCCTGGAAGGATATTTATTGGAATATTTGAAGGAGAGCAGTTTCTTCCCCACCCTATGTTCTTTCACACTTGAAGAAGTGTCACTTCACATCTTTATTTTATTTTTATTATTATTACCTGGAGAGTTTTCAGAGAATCTCAGATGCAGCATGTCTGGAAGAATAGAGTGGTAGGAAGAATAATGACCCACAAAGACAGCTGAATACTAATCCTCAGAACCTGTGACCATGTTAGGCTAACTGGCATAGAAGACTTAAGGTTTGCTAATCAGTTATCCTTAAAATAGGGATGTGATGTGAAAGTCACTCACTTGTATCCAATACTTTGCAATCCCATGGACTGTAGCCTGCCAGGCTCCTCCGTCCATAGAATTCTCCAGTCAAGAATACTGGAGTGGGTTGCCATTCCCTTCTCCAGGGGATATTCCTGACCCAGGGATTGAACCCAGGTCTCCCTCACTGAAGGTGGATTCTTTACTGTCTGAGCCACCAGGGAGGGCTCAGCTTGGTACAATCCCAAAGATCCTTAAAAGTGTAAGAAAGTGGCAAAAGAAGATAATTAGAATTAAATCTGATTTCAGATGAAAGATGCACAGACATGCAACACTGTTGGATTTGAAAGTATGGGAAGGGGGCTATACGCCAAGGAATGTGGGTGGTTTATGGCAGTTAGAAAAGACAAAGAGAGGTGGTCCTAAGATGGCAGAGGAATAGGACAGGGAGACCACTTTATCCCCCACAAATTCATCAAAAGATCATTTCAATGCTGAGCAGCTTCCACAAAACAACTTCTGAATGCTGGTGGAGGACACCAGGCACCCAGAAAGGCAGCCCATTCTCTTCAAAAGAAGGTAGGGCAAAATATAAAAGACAAAAAGAGAGACAAAAGAGTTAGTGATGGAGACGCGTCCCTGGAGGGAGTTGTGAAGGAGAAGTTTCCAAACAGTGGGAAACCCTCTCACCAGCAGGTCTGTGGGGGAGTTTTAGAATCTCAGAGGGCAACATAACCAGGAGGAAAAACAAACAAAGAAAAAAAAAAAAAAACACACAGAATATATGCATATCCATAACTCCCAATGGAGAAGTAGCCCAGACGCTTGCACCCACCACCAGCAAGCAGGGGCTGAACAGAGAGGCACACGCTGCATTGCTTAGGGTAAATGCCCTGAGGACAATCTGCGGGAGTTAACATGAGATAGCAACCCAAACTGTGGGATAGCCAGAGACAGAAAAGAAAAAGAGAGAGAGAGAGAGAGAACTTTCCTGTGAAAAGCTCTAACCTAAGGCACAGCCTCAAAGAATGCAATGGCATCCCACTCTAGTACTCTTGCCTGGAAAATCCCTTGGATGGAGGAGCCTGGTAGGCTGCAGTCCATGGGGTTGTGAAGAGTCAGACATGACTGAGTGATTTCACTTTCACTTCACTTCACTAAGGCACAGCCTGGCCTGCTCAGAGAACAAAGAATTGAGTGAATACCAAAGGAGAGCTAGCCAGCTGTGGACAGGCCCCTCCTCCCACCTGAGGCAGAGAGGCAGGTGGGCGACAGCCAGAGCTGGAAGGCAAGGGGCAATCTCTGCCCCAGAGATGGCATCCTCCACCAAACTGTGAGCAGGCTCCCAGTTGCTAACCAAGTCTTCTTGGGATCCTGGACGGTTGACATCTGCCAGGAGGGTCGCAGCCTGAGATCAACTCCCTAGAGGAGACACAAAGCACAGCTGATATGGCACTCTTGTGGCACCCTGGGAAACTGAGTGGCTGGGACCAGGGAGGTAATTAAGATGCACAGACCACCTGGGACAGTGTGTCAGTGTGCTCACCAAGCACCTCGTTGCCTGAGCTGCTCAGACCTGGGAAAAGCACACAATGCATGCCTGAGTCTGTGCCTTTGTGGAGTACCCGAGAACCTGAGCCTGAGCAGCTTAGACCTGGAAAGTGGACGAAACACAGGTCTGCTTTGGACAGTTCCCTTGCAGAGCAACCTGGAGCCTGAGCAGTGTAGGCTGGGAAAGCACATGCTGCCGTGAGCTGGGGCAAACCCAGTGTGGTCCATACACTGCGAGCACTCCCCACACAAGCCAGTGATATTTCTTTCCAGTGTTCCTCCCTCCCCACAGCACACCTGAACAAGTGAGCCTAAATAAGTGACCACCTTCACCCTCTTGTGTCAGGGCAGAAATTAGACACTGAAGAGACTTGCAAACAGAGGAAGCCAAAATAAAGAAGAGGGAACCACTCTGGAAGTGACAGGTGAAACAGATTAAAACCCTGTAGTTAACATTGGCTAAGCATTGGAAGGAGCCTATAGACCTTGAAAAAAAGTATAAGCTGGAACAAGGAACTATCTGAAACTGAATTGACACCACACTGGCCTCAAAAACTCCAGAGAAATGCCTAGATATATTTTTACTATTATCATTTTTAAATTCTAAAGCAAATTTCATATATATATATTATAATTTTTGTGATTGATTTTGTTTTGTATTTTTAATATTGTATTTTTGAGACTCTAACCTCTACTCTAGATTTTAAATTTTTGCTTTATGGTTTTTGTTATCAATTTTGTACCTTTAAGAATCCAATCTTCAGTACCCATTTTTACTTAGGGATGTGATTACTGGCTTGATTGCTCTCTCCCCTTTTGACTCTCTCTTTTCTCCCTCAGGTCACCTCTATCTCCTCCCTTCCCCTTCACTTTTCTACTTAATTCTGTGAATCTCTCTGGGTGTTCTGGGCTGTGGGAAACACTTAGGGGACCAATTACCGGCTCAATTGGTCTCTCCCTTTTTAACTCCCCCTCTTCTCCTAGTCACCTCTCTCTCCCTCCTCCCTCTTTGCTTCTCTATGTAATTCTTTGAACATCTCTGAGTGTTCCAGACTGTGGAGAGCATGCAGGGAATTGATTGCTGGCGAGACTGCTCTCTCCACTTTTCTTCTCCTCCTGGTCACCTCTATTTCCTTCCTCTCTCTTCTCCTCTCCATGTAAATCTGTGAACCTCTCTGGGTGTCCCTCACTATGGAGAATCTTTTCACCATTAACCTAGATGTTTTATCATCTGTGCTGTATGGATAGAGAAGTCTTGATGCTACTGTAAGAATAAGACTAAAACCCAGAGGCAGAAGGCTGAAATTCAAAACTTGAGACCCCAGAAAACTCCTGACTTCATGAACATTAATTGGCAAGAGCTATTCCAAAAACCTCCATACCTACACTGAAACCAAGCACCACCCAAGAGCCAACAAGTTCCAGAGCAAAACATACCAAGCTAATTATCCAGCAATGCAGGAATACAGCCCTGAGCATTAAAATATAGGCTGCCCAAAGTCACACCAAACCCACAGACACCTCAAAACTCACTACTGGATACTTCATTACACTCCAGAGAGAAGAGATAAAGCTCCACCCAACAGAACACAGATGCAAGCTTCCCTAACCAGGAAACCTTGACAAGCCACTAGTCCAACCCCACCTACAGGGAGCAACCTCCACAATAAAAAAGAACCACAAACTTCCAGCCTACAGAAAGGCCACTGCAAAAACAGCAATCTAAACAAAATGAAAAGGCAGAGAAATATTCAGCAGGTAAAAGAACATAATAAACGCCCATGAAACCAAACAAAAGAGGAGGAGATAGGGAGTCTACCTGATAAAGAATTCAGAATAATGATAGTAAATGTGATCCAAAATCTTGAAAACAAAATAGAGTTACGGATAAATACACTGGAAATGAGGACTGAGAAAATTCAAGAAATGTTTAACAAAGACCTATAAGAAATAAAAAAGAGTAAATCAATAATGAATAATGCAATAATTGAGATCAAAAGCACTCTAGAAGGAACCAACAATAGAATAATTGAGGCACAAGATACGATAAGTTAGATGGAAGATAGAATGGTGGAAATAAATGAAGTAGAGAGGGGGGAAAAAAAAAAGAAATGAGGACAACCTCAGAGACCTCTAGGACAATATTAAATGCCTCAATATTTCAATCATAGAAGTCCCAGAATAAGAAGACTGAAAAGCTATCAGAAAATACTTGAGGAGATAATAGTTGAAAACTTCCCTAAAATGGGGAAGGAAATAGCCACCCAAGTCCAAGAAACTCAGAGAGTCTTAAACAGGATAAACCCAAGGCAAAACACCCCAAGACACATATTAATCAAATTAATGAAGATCAAACACAAAGAGCAAATATTAAAAGCAGCAAGGGAAAAACAACAAATAACACACAAGGGGATTCCCATAAGGATAACAGCTCATCTTTCAACAGAAACTTTTCAGAGCAGAAAGGAATGGCAGGACATACTTAAAGTGGTGACAAAGAAAAACCTACAGCCCAGATTACAATACCCAGAAAGGATCTCATTCAAATATGAAGGAGAAAACAAAAGCTTTACACAAGCAAAAGCTGAGAGAATTCAGCATCACCAAACCAGCTCTTCAACAAATGCTAAAGGATCTTCTCTAGACAGGAAACACAGAAAAGGTTTATAAACTCGAACCCAAAACAACAAAGTAAATGGCAAAGGGATCATACTTACTAATAATTACCTTAAATGTAAATGTGTTGAATGCCCCAACCAAAAGACAAAGACTGGTTGAGTGGATACACAAACAAGACACCTATCTATGCTGTCTACAAGAAACCCACCTCAAAACAAGGGACTTATACAGACTGAAAGTGAAGGGCTGGAAAAAGATATCTCATGGAAACGGAGACCAAAAGAAAGTGGGAGTAGCAATACTTATATCAGATAAAATAGACTTTGAAATAAAGGTCGTGAAAACAGGCAAAGAAGGACACTACATAATGATCAAAGGATCAATCCAAGAAGAAGATATAACAATTATAAATATATATGCACCCAACATAGAAGCATTGCAATATGTAAGGCAAAAGCTAACAAGTATGAAAGGGGAAATTAACAGTAACACAATAGTGGGAGACTTTAATACCCCACTCACACCTATGGATGAACTAAAATTAAATTAGCAAGGAAACACAAACTTTAAATTATACAATGGACCAGTTAGATCTAATTGATATCTATGGGACATTTCACCCCCAAACAGTGAATTTCAACTTTTTCTCAAGTGCACATGGAACATTCTCCAAGATAGATCACATCCTGCACCATAAATCTAACCTTGGTAAATTCAAAAAATTGAAATCATTTCAAACATCTTTTCTAATCACAATGTGGTAAGATTAGATATCAACTACAGGAAAAAAAATATCAAAAATACAAACATATGGAGGCTAAACAATACGTTTCTGAATAAGCAACAAATCACAGAAGAAATAAAAATATGCATAGAAACGAATGAACTTGAAAACACAACAACCCAAACCCTATGGGATTCAGCAAAAGCGGTGCCAAGGGGAAAGTTCATGGCAATACAAGCTTACCTCAAGAAACAAGAGAAGATTCAAATAAATAAACTAACTTTACACCTAAAGCAACTAGAAAAAGAGCAAATGAAGAAACCCAGGGTTAGTGGAAGGAAAGAAATCATAAAAATTAAGGCAGAAATAAATGAAAAAGAAACAAAGGAGACTATAGCAAAAATCAACAAAACTAAAAGCTGGTTCTTTGAGAAGATAAATAAAATAGACAAACCATTAGCCAGACTCCTCAAGAAAAAAAGGGAGAAGAATCAAATCAACAAAATTAGAAATGAAAATGGAGAAATCACAACAGACAACACAGAAATACCAAGGGTCATAAGAGACTACTATCAGCAACTATATGCCAATAAAATGGACAACTTGGAAGAAATGGAAAAATTCTTAGAAAACTATAACCTTCCAAAACTGAACCAGAAAGAAATAGAAAACCTTAACAGACCCATCACAACTGCTGAAATTGAAACTGTAATAAAATTTTTTCCAACAAACAAAAGCCCAGGACCAGATGGCTTCCCAGCTGAATTCTACCAAAAATTTAGAGAAGAGCTAACACCTATCCTACTCAAACTCTTCCAGAAGATAACAGAGGAAGGTAAACTGCCAAACTCACTCTGTGAGGCCACCATCACCCTAATACCAAAACCAGACAAACGTGCCACAGAAAAAGAAAACTACAGGCCAATATCACTGATGAACATAGATGCAAAAATCCTTAACAAAATTCTAGCAAACAGAGTCCAATAACATATTAAAAAGATCATACATCATGACCAAGTGGGCTTTATCCCAGGGATGCAAGGATTCTTCAGTATTCACAAACCAATCGATGTGATACACCACATTAACAAATTGAAAGACAAAACCCGTATGATTATCTCAATAGATCACAGAAAGCCTTTGGGAAATTCAACATCCATTTATGATAAAAACCTTCCAGAAAGCGGGCATACAAGGAACATACCTCAACAAAATAAAAGCTATATATGGCAAACCCACAACAAACATTATCTTCAATGGTGAAAAATTGAAAGCATTTCCCCTACAGTCAGGAACAAGACAAGGGTGCCCATTCTTACCACTACTATTCAACATGGTTTTGGAAGTTTTAGCCACAGCAATCACAGCAGAAAAAGAATTAAAAGGAATCCCGATTGGAAAAGAAGAAGTAAAACTCTCACTGTTTGTAGATGATATGATCCTCTACATAAAGATGATATGATCCTCTACAAAATCCTAAAGACACCACCAGAAAATTACTAGAGCTAATCAATGAATATAGTAAAGTTGCAGGATATAAAATTAATACACATAAATTCCTTGCATTCCTATACACTAACAATAAGAAAACACAAAGAAAATTAAAGAAACAATTCCATTCACCATTACAACGAAACGAATAAAATATTTCTACCTAAAGAAATAATAAATAAATAAATCTACCTAAAGAAACAAAAGACTTTTATATAGAAAACTGTAAAACACTGATAAAAGAATCAAAGATGACACAAATAGATGGAGAAATATACCGTGTTCATGGATTGGAAATATCAATATAGTGAAAATGAGTATACTACCAAAAGCAATCTATAGATTCAATGCAACCCCTATCAAGCTACCAACAGTATTTTTCAGAGAACTAGAACAAATAATTTCATAAATAATAAACCTCAAATAGCCAAAGCAATCTTGAGAAAGAAGAATGGAACTGGAGGAATCAACCTGCCTGACTTCAGGCTATACTACAAAGCTACAAGTCATCAAGACAGTATGGTACCGGCACAAAGACAGAAACATAGATCAATGGAACAAAATAGAAAACCCAGAGATAAATCCACACACCTATGGACACCTTATCTTTGACAAAGGAGGCAAGAATATACAATGGAGAAAAGACAACCTCTTTAACAAGTGGTGGTGGGAAAACTGGTCAACCACTTGTAAAAGAATGAAACTAGAACAGTTTCTAACACCATACACAAAAATAAGGTCAAAAATGGATTAAAGGTCTAAATATAAGACCAGAAACTATAAAACTCCTAAAGGAAAACAGGCAAAACACGCTCTAACGTAAATCATAGCAGGATCCTCCATGACCCACCTCCCAGAGTAATGGAAATAAAAGCAAAAATAAACAAATGGGACCTAATTAAACTTAAAAGCTTTTACACAACGAAGGAAACTATAAGCAAGGTGAAAAGACAGCCTTCAGAATAGGAGAGTTCAGTTCAGTTCAGTTGCTTAGTCGTGTCCGACTCTTTGCAATCCCATGAACCACAGCATGCAAGGCCTCCCTGTCCATCAGCAAGTCCTGGAGTCCACCCAAACCCATGTCCATTGTGTCGGTGATGCCATCCAACCATCTAATCCTCTGTTGTCCCCTTCTTCTTCTGCCCTCAATCTTTCCCAGCATCAGGGTCTTTTCAAATGAGTCAGCTCTCCACATCAGGTGGCCAAAGTATTGGAGTTTCAGCTTCAACATCAGTCCCTCCAACGAACACCCAGGACTGATCTCCTTTAGGATGGACTGGTTGGATCTCCTTGTAGTCCAAGGGACTCTCAAGAGTCTTCTCCAACACCACAGTTCAAAAGCATCAATTCTTCGGCGCTCAGCTTTCTTCACAGTCCAACTCTCACATCCATACATGACTACTGGAAAAACCATAGCCTTGACTAGATGGACCTTTGTTGACAAATAATGTCTCTGCTTTTGAATATACTGTCTAGGTTGGTCATAACTTCCCTTCCAAGGAGCAAGAATCTTTTAATTTCATGCCTGAAATCACCATCTGCCATGATTTTGGAGCCCAGAAAAATAAAATCAGCCACTGTTTGCACTGTTTCCCCATCTATTTGCCATAAAGTGATGGGACCGGATGCCATGATCTTAGTTTTCTGAATGTTGAGCTTTAAGCCAACTCTCTCCTTTCAGAATTGGAAAAAATAATAGCAAATTAAGCAACTGACAAAGAATTAATCTAAAATATATACAAGCAGCTCATGCAGCTCAATTCCAGAAAAATAAACGACCCAATCAAAAGATGGGCCAAAGAACTAAACAGATGTTTCTCCAAAGAAGACATGCAGATGGCTAACAAACACATGAAAAGATGCTCAACATCACTCATTATCAGAGAAATGCAAGTCAAAACCACAATGAGGTACCGTCTTACACTGGACAGAATGGCTGCTATCAAAAAGTCTACAAACAATAAATGCTGGAGGTGGGGGGGGGGCGGAGAAAAGGGAACCCTCTTACACTGTTGGTGAGAATGCAAACTAGTAGAGCCACTATAGAAAACAGCGTGGATATTCCCTTAAAAACTGGAAATAGAACTGCTATATGACCCAGCAATCCCACTGCTGGGCATACACACTGAGGAAACCAGAATTGAAAGAGACACGTGTACCCCCATATTCATCGCAGCACTATTTACAATAGCTAGATATGGAGGCAATCTAAGAAGTCCATCAGCAGACGAATGGATAAGAAAGCTGTGGTGCATATACACAATGGAATATTACTCAGCCATTAAAAAGAAAGCGTTTGAATCAGTTCTAATGAGGTGGATGAAACTGGAACCTGTTATACAGAGTGAAGTAAGTCAGAAAGAAAAGCACCAATACAATATATTAATGCATATATATGGAATTTAGAAATATGGTAACGTTGACCCTATATGTGAGATAGCAAAAGAGACACAGATGTAAAGAACAGAATTTTGGACTCTGTGGAAGAAGGCAAGGGTGGGATGATTTGAGAGATTAGCATTGACACATGTATATTACCATATGTGAACTAGATCGTCAGTCTAGTTTCGATGCATGAGACAGGGCGCTCAGGGCTGGTGCACTGGGACAACCCTGAAGGATGGGATGGGAGGGAAGTGGGTGGGGGGTTCAGGATAGGGGACACATGAACACCCGTGGCTGATTCATGTCACTGTGTGGCAAAGACCACTGCAATATTGTCAAGTAATTAGCCTCTAATTAAAATAAATAAATTTAAAGAAAGAGAACAAAAGAAAAGACAAAGAGATGGGTTATCCCCTGGAGCCTCTAGCAAAAAAAGCAAATTGACAGCATCTTGATTTTAGCTCAGTGGGCACCTGTATTAGACTTCTGCAGAGCTGTAAGACAAAGCATGTGTTGTTATATGCTAAGTTGTTTAAGTTTATGCTAATTTCTTATAATTTCTCTGCTCTTCTCCAGTAGCATATTGGGCACCTACTGACCTGGGGTATTCGTCTTTCAGTGTCATATCTTTATGCATTGTCATACTGTTCATGGGGTTCTCAAGGCAAGAATGTTGAAGTGGTTTGCCATTCCCTTCTCCAGTGGACCACATTTACAGAACTCTCCATCATGACCCATCCATCTTGGCTGGCCCTATATGACATGGATCATGGTTTCATTGAGTCAGACAAGGCTTGTGATCCATGTGATCAAATGCTTCAAGATGGTGAAGTAGAAGGACATGCAATCATCTTCTCCTGTGAGTGCTAGGGAGTCTCCAGCGGCAAGAGACTGGTTCCATATTGGGAAAGGAATATGTCAAGGCTGTATATTGTCAATCTGTTCATTTACCTTCTGTGCAGAGTATATCATGAGAAATACCAGGCTGTATAAAATACAAGCTGGAATCAATATTGTGGGGAGAAATATCTGTAAACTCAGATAGGCAGATGACACCATCCTTATGGCAGAAAGTGAAGAGGAACTAAAGAGCCTTTTGATGAAGGTGAAAGGGGAGAGTGAAAAAGCTGGCTTAAAGCTTAGCATTCAAAAAACAAAGATCATGGCATCTAGTCCCATTACCTCACAGCAAATAGATAGGGAAACAATGGAAACAGTGACAGACTGCATTTTCTTAGGCTCCAAAATCACTGCAGATTATTACTGCAGCCATGAAATTAAAAGATGCTGATCCTTGGAAGAAAAGCTATGACCATCCTAGACAGCATACTAAAAAGCAGAGGCATTACTTTGCTGGCAAAGTTCTGTCTAGTCAAAACTATGGTTTTCCAGTAGTCATGTATGGATGTGAAAATTGGACCATAAAGAAGGCTGATTGCTGAAAAATTGATGCTTATGAACTGTGGTGTTGGAGAAGACTCTTGAGAGTCCCTTGAACTGCAAGGAGATCAAACCAGTCCATCCTAGAGGAAATTAGTCCTGAATGTTCATTGGAAGGAGTGATGCTGAAGCTGAAGCTCCAGTACTTTGACCACCTGATGCAAAGAGCTGACTCATTAGAGAAGACCCTGATGCTGGGAAAGACTGAAGGAAGAAGGAGAAGAGGATGACAGAGGATGAGATGGTGGATGGCATCACTGACTCAGGGAACATAAGTTTGAGAAAGCGCTGGGAAATGGTGAAGGACAGGGAAGCCTAGTGGTGCAGTCCATGGGGTGGCAAAGAGTTGGACATGACTGAGTGACTGAGCAACATCAACAACAATTTTTTACAACAGCCACATTAAATAAATACACATAATTTCTTTTTATTTTCCTGTAAGATAAGAGGGATGATAAATTAGTAAGGTTTACATGGGCGTTGCTCAGGAAGGAATAATAATAAGGTCAAAAGTAGACATAGCATTGTTGAGGGATATTAGTTTCTAATTTTCCTCTATATGTCCACTATATAACTTCCCTAAATGTGGCCAACAAAATGCTTGCTTGATGATCCTTGGAAGCACTTTTTGATCATTAATGACTGGAAGTAAATTATAATTAATCTGATTGAAAGTCCTTGTCTTCTTCCAGAAAATAAGCCTATTATCATAATAAAATAACTATTTGAACCATCTAGGTCTATTAAAAGTGTTATGCTTTAAAAGAGGGGGAAAAGTCCATCCTGCTTTGTCATATGCAATTGCATCACAGAAATTTGTTCAAATGATCCTTATTAAAATAAAGAAATGGCATACTGAGTAATATTACCACAAATCTTGAAGAAAATGAGACATTTGATCTCGCCATGATTCATAAATGATTCCCTCATTATCTTTTATAAAAACTCAAAGACACTTTGGGAGATTGAGTGCTGTCATAGAAAATCCATGCTCACCAGTCAGTAATATGGACAGAACTAAGCATGTGAAAATCTTGAATATATGGTCAAGCTATTAGTGTATGAAAATGTATTAGTATATAGTGTATACAAGCTGCTGAAAACACCAAACATGATAAACTTTTGAGAGGATCACTTTAAATTTCCTATCTCTGCCTCATTTCACTTTTTTTCTTACTATCATTTTGAGTGAAGTATTGTAATGAGTATTGTAGTATGCTTGAATTAATCACCAGCATCCATAAATAAATTGTGATGGGGATAATGATCTAAATTCTGTAATATAAAACATCTAGAGTGTAGAGGAGATTTATTAAGTATTTGTTACAGTTCGTAAAATACATGAATGAAAATTTAGAAGTTTGAAACATTATCTCAAGGCAAAATAGCCCAAGCAATTTTCTGTGATATGTGGTTGATGTATTGACACATATTTTGGGTAGACTTTCGAGAAAGTAGATGAAGACAAAGAAAGGACAATTTCCTTTATTCAAAGAATAAAAAGGCACTTTCTGTAATTTCAAACATTACTTAACATGAAGATGGAGCAGTTTTTTTTTTTTTTTTTTAACTAATTGTTTTTCACATTGCAGAGAATCTTGGATTGGATGCTGAAGTTGCTAAAGCCAATGCCCTGGGTTTTGTTGGGTGTCTGGCCTCAGTCCAATACAACCATATTACACCACTGAAGGCAGCCCTGCGCCATTCTACCACTGCACCTATAACCATCCAAGGGGCCTTGATAGAATCCAGCTGTGCCTCTCTGATGGATTCGGATGTGAATGCGGTGACCACGGTGCATTCCTCATCAGGTGTGCAAGAAAATACTCCATGAAACTTCTTTCACCAGTACTACTTAGATGTCTTCAAGAAGCTTTCAGGCTAAAGGCTAACGTGAATCAATTCCTTACCTTGTATGATTACAGGCAGTTAAGAATTATGACTGGTTTCTTAGATTGATATTTAATATATTTAAATAATCCTATTTCTAATATAGAGCTTCCGAGGTGGCTCAGTGGTAAATAATTTGCCTGCCAAGCAGAAGACGCAGGTTCTATCCCTGGGTCAGGAAGATCCCCTGGAGAAGGAAATGGCTACCCCCTCCAATATTCTTGCCTGGAAAATCCCATGGACAGAGGATCCTAGAAGGCTACAGTACACAGGGTCGCAAAAAGAGTTGGACAGGATTTAGCTATCAAACAACAACTTCTAATATAATGAGTAGTTAGAAATGCATACATATATGTCTGTGAGTGAGTGAGTGAAAGTCACTTAGTCATGTCTGACTCTTTGTGACCCCATGGACTATAAAGTCCATGGAATTCTCCAGGCCAGAATGCTGGAGAGCGTAGCCTTTCCATTCTCCAGGGGATCTTCCCAACCCAGGGATTGAAACCAGGTATCCCACATTGCAGGCAGATTCTTTACCAGTTGAGCCACAAGGGAAGCCCAAGAATACTGGAGTGGGTAACCTTTCCCTTCTCCAGTGGATCTTCCCAATCCAGGAATTGAACCAGGATCTCCTTCATTGCAGGTGGATTATTTACCAACTGAGCTATCAGGGAAGCCCATATATGTATGTAGGTATATTTATTTTTTCACTACTATTTAAAGTGGCTACTGCTCTGAGGATTGAGGAGTTTTGAGGACAGGAAGGTAAGCTGGTCTTTGAACTAATAAAATTCATGTGATTAAAACCAACCTTCCTTAATAATAGGAAAGCCCCATGGTAGTATCATCCACATATCTTCTCTTATTTTACCACTCCTTGAAATACCTTTTCTAGCTTTATTAGTCACCATCATCCTAGGTGTCTAGAAGTATTCTTAGGATTTAATTTAGTCAGGTATGTTCATCAATTGCCAAATAAGTTATGAATTATGAGCAAAGAAAGGGCATAGAGTTTTTTTGCTACCTTCCTATTACTGATCTTGGTGTTTTCTTGGCAGCAGTCAGGTATGTATCCTAGAAAAGTACGTGAATGTGACACTTGGCTGGGCTTGATTTGTGTTCTGAATCTTCCAATGCTAGACTATGGAACTTTTGGCAGGTTACTTAATAGCTTTGGTATCTGTGAAAATGGGAAAAACAATAATCATGTTGGAGTCATTTTCAGAGAATTAAATGATAGAGCAGTACTAATGATAGGTGCTGTAAGTCCTGAAAATTTTATGTGCACTATATGGATACCTCTAGGATCATTAACCCATTTTAATACCTTTGCAGGTTGTTGTTTTAAAATGTACATAGTTCAGTGTCACCAGACTGATAAGTGTCAGAGCAAAGATTAGAACCCAGGTCTAGGTGCCTTCAAACTTGATGCTCTTTAAAAAACAAACAAACAAAAAACATATATGTTAATGCACATCTAGTAAAACCCTCTAGTGAGGGTTTCCTGGGTGTGTTAATGCACCAACACTTTTGTTCTTTCCTGCCAATGAGCTCATAAATCTCTTGTAATTAAAGAAACCTCTGAAGCAGAGGCAAGTGTGATTGAGGGAAGAAGGTGTTGTCATGTATAGAAACTGTCCAGCAAAGCAGAAAAGGACATCAAAAGTAGGCTGAGAGGTAAGCAGTAGAATAAAGCAGACATAATACCACCATCACTTTGTTTAACCCCTTATATTACAGCTTATATAGAATCTAACAGAATCATGCAAGTATGGGGTATAAGCAGAGTACTTCAAATACTCTTTTTTTTTTTTTTTTTCTGTATATGCTTGTTTGGGTTCCTTCCAAAATGCCAGCTACTAACTCTCTGAGATCACCTGGTCTAACCCACAGGTGTATCATCTCAACTGCATATTGTAGACCTTCTGCTAGGACTTTGAGTGTCTTTTACTCCTTTCAGATCTTTTTGGGAAGACAGATGAGCGGGAACCACTCACCAATGCAGTGCGAAGTGACTCGGCCATCATTGGAGGTAAACCATGCTTTGTGGCTGAAAGCAGAACAGACATAAGTGATTCTGTGGTCTGGAGGAATTATCTGAATTCTTCCTCAATTGTGGCCATCCAGCACCCAGAGCCCTGCATGATCTGCAAGAATGTGAGCCTTTTCATGAATAGTCATAATGCTTTGATGATCGAAGACACCCTTCCCCCAGGCCAGGTACCAGCAGCTCCATGGAATCTTCTTTCCCTTCAACCACCAGGCAGCTGAGCACAGAGTCAACAGCTGGATAATTTACTTCGAGACAGGCAGCATGCATCCTGTTGATCTCATCCAGTTGTCATTTTTCCTAAAGCACAAACAAAGCAAACCAATAAAACTACATATGGAAAGAAGCCATGTTGGCATAAACAGATGGGCAAAGCCATCATCCTGTCGGGTTTTCTCCACCAAGTGGATCAAATGAGCAGGGTGAAGCCCACAGGACTGTAGTTTCCAATCCAGCAACACATATGGTTACAGAGGCAGATCTTGTCTGCTCTGCTGTGAACCCTGCCTTCCCTTCTCCTCCCTTACTTCTCCATTTTCTCCCTGCCTCTTGGTTTCTCCACTTTGTATTCTTCCTCAGCTTGGCTGCTACCTCCGGGAGCTTGATTTGTCCATCTGGGCCTTGCAACACAGAATGACTCCCAAACCTTGTTTAATGGAAGATGCCTGTGAGAGACTGAATTCATTTCCATCTGAGAACCAGGGTCCTCACAGTGCCCCTATCTCTGCCTTCTGGCAGGCTAGACGAGCTGTTCTACACCAGATGGAGTTTGCTCTTAAAAATCAACAGTAACCATTTATTTAACATCTATGGAATGAGCCCCATTATGGGTCAGGACCAGCACTAAGTATAGAAGTAGAATGACGAAAAACATGGATGCTACTCTGTAAGAACTCACAGCTTGGCTGGGGTCGGGTGGGATGGGGTGGGTAAACAGGTAACAACAGAACCAGTGAGTGGTGTTTTAAGGAAGGCAGCACAACTGGCAAGGGGAGCACA
>NW_011495032.1:11068673-11090535 GCF_000754665.1 Bison bison bison
ACACACATACACATACACACGTTTCCTTGACGAAGTTCTTCAAATGTCTGGCTTGAATTCCTGCTTCAGGAATAAAGTCCAAGTTGATTTTTGTTTTGCAACAAGAAATATAGGAAACCATTTGATGCCTATTTCTCTTCACATAATTTTTCATTTGACAAGTAGTAAAAGACTTTAGTGACTGCTGACTTTTTCCCACTAGTGTATAGGCTTCCTTGAGTCTAAGAACAGGAAATTCACCCCAACCCCTGAGGAAAATTCATGGGAGTTCACAGCCTCCCACCCTAAATATTCCATGTCCTGAAGAAGTAGAAACCAGTTCTGTATTTCATCTCTTAAAGTTGCAGCCCATTCCTGGGTATCACTCACTATAGCCAGTTTATTTCTAGGTTTGTTAACTTACCTGGTTTTACTTTGCCTTGTTCTAAAATAGTTGGGGAAAATGTTATATCATGGTTTAGGAGTATTTTAAAAAGTAAACCATCTTACTTTTTAAAATAAACATTTTGTCTCAAGAGTCATTCTACTTAGATAAGAAAACGGCAGAAAATATACTTTATTAGGAATGAATTTATCTTTGAATATCATAAATATTTTTCAAAGATTTTAATGTTGAGAAACATTCTTTCTTCTATAGATTCTTTTTCTCTTTAGAAATTTGACAGTATCCACATTTTTACCATCCTTTGCTGACTTTGCTATTCACTTCTCAAGAGAATTCCTGCCAAAGGTAGGGTCAAGACCTTAGGATCAGTGAGGATGACTTGCCAAGTAGGTCCAGTAAAATCACATACAATCAATCCAAAGCAGGGGAGAATGTGACACAGTAGGGCAGACATTTGCTATTGTAGTTGACTCTGGAAGACAGAAGGGTACCATCTTCAGACTACCCTGCATCTTACAGAGTATGCAGCAGGGTAAAATGCCCTGAATGTTTAGTAAGCATTTCATTATTAATAAGACATTTTTAGTAAAGCAAACATATATTGCAAACAAATTTACACCCATAGTGTATGTACCGGGAAGTGAGATACTTAAATATTATTTTCTAGGGTGCTGAAATAGTTCTAAGATACTTACTTATTTGCAAGGTGACAAAGAAGTGTGCTAATTAAAAGTGATTCAGGCATATTCTTGAAGGCAAGTCTTGAAGGAATTTATTAAGAGATCATTTTCTAGTCTGATTTCATGTTTATTTGATGACATTCTTAGTCTGTTAAATATAACCTTCTCTGATATAAACTGCCTTGCTCCGTCACTAGTCTGAAAGAGGGGTTTTTTTGCTAACTGAAGTCTGAAAACATTTTAGCCTGTGTTTATTTCTGGACACGTGGCAGAGTTTGTTGCTTGTTTGTTTTTGTTTGGTTCTTTGTCCTAAGTGACCTTGTTGTCTTCTTTAAATTCTTTCTCCTGATCAGATGATCTGTGATAATTGCCTTCTCTCTTGTCCCTCTTTCTCAACAGGAGTAATAGCAGTGGTGATATTCATCATCTTCTCGATCATTGGCATCATGAGCCGCTTCCTTTACCAGCATAAGCAGTCACATCGCACCAACCAGATGAAGGAGAAGGAATATCCAGAAAATTTGGACAGTTCCTTTAGAAATGACATTGATTTACAAAACACAGTGAGCGAGTGTAAGCGGGAATATTTCATCTGAAAAACTGCAGGGTCATCTCATATTCTTTTTTATTTTTGATTTCTCCTTATCCACTTTCTCCCATACTTTAATTTTGGTCATTATCTTTCTCTGTTTCCCTTTTATTTTGGGGACATACCTGCATTCACCAGAGCATCTATCCCCTCAAACTAGCCCAGAATACTAGGCAGCTATGACCACTGCCTTCCTCTTTAACAAACTTATCATGGTGAAAATGATCACTCAAGAGATTGATTTGACTACTTTAGACAAGGAAGAGACACATGGGTGTGCACATGTCCATATTCTGTTCTGTATTTCTGATTTCTAAGATGCAGCCTTCAGTTCTGCAACTATTCAGTCTTGCAGGCTTACCTTGAACCTGAGCTCTGTGACTTCGGCATGTAACCATCATCCTCGACACCCTCCCCCACTTCAAGTCCACTCTGACCAGAGAACTCAGGGTACCAAAAAGGAAGATGCTAGGGCCTGGTTTGTGTCAGTGGCACTTTAAAAGGAAAAAGAGAGGTTTGTTGTGTGTTAATTTTCCTTACTATAGGAAGCCCATTGCCCTAACTCATCATCATTGTTCACTCTCTTATCCCCTGAGTATTTTCAAAAATAGGACTCCTGATAGTCATAAGCTATTACTGTGTTCCTTTCTTACCACTCTCTCCTGTCTCCTGGGGCTGACACTTTAGAACAGCACACAATAGCTTAAACCTAGGAGAAGCATGGAAAATAGTCGCTTGAAACTAGGAGGTAAAAAGACAGCTGCTAGGAAGTAGATGTTCTATAACTTCGAAAATGCCTCTTCTAATTTTGTAAGAAATATTAGCTAGGTTATTCCTGAGATTATTATACTGATATATATATATATATATATATCAGTTATTGCATCAAAAAGCAACTCAAAGTCTAAAATAGTATTTGGTTCTGTGAAAGAGCTTAAATCATCTCAACTCAGCTTTAAAGAAAAATAAAAACAAGACAAAAACAAAAAGCAAAGCAAACAAACAACAAACAAAAACTGCATGAAAGCAAAGAAATGCCAAACAGATTTTTTTCCTTCCATCCCCTCACTAAAGATCTGGTGAAAAGCGTAAACACAAGTTTCACATTTTAGAATAGACAAATAACCCACGTCTGCCACTGAGCCATTTTTTTCTAGGAGGTTTAGGATGAACTGACATATGAAGCTTTCTGACTAGCTCCAGGAAGCTACCACTGCTTTTCATAATTTTAGAGGAGCCCTTAGGTTCTACAGCGCATCATATTTTCAAGTCTGCTGCATCCTATGTATATAAAGGTCCCCACATGCTTCCTTCTATAGGCATAAACTCCCAGATGAGGCAGTGACATGTTTCAGGGTATGCATCATTTTGGTACCAAAACAGCTGAGAAACATCATCATTTCTTCAAGAAACAACATCATTGGGCTCATCCTTGAAGTGGTGGTAAGAATCCTGGTGGTTTTGCTATAGGAACATTCCTCACTCTTTGCCTCTGGGCCATCTTCAGGAAAAAGATAAGGGGAAAACTATATAAATGTTCTAGTATGCTGGGAATGCAAACAGAATGAGCCACAGATGTGGAAAGTACTTGCTGATTTTCTTTACAAGACAGACTCAATTTGAATTCCATCTTTTCCTTTTTGTGTCTGTCACCTCTGACTGTTTTAACACTTTCCTGCATGATGAGGCTCACAATGAGGGGCTCCTCAGCTTCACCCCATTTCAGGTCTATTTCAGGCTTTCAATGTGAAAGAACATGGGGAAAGGATTTCGTTTGCAATCATATTTCTCAAATAGTAGGTGTTCTAAAGACACACTCTCTTTTAAAAATTTTATGTGGATTCTTACTTAATCATTTCCATTATATCCTTTTGCTAGCAAATTTATTTTAAAGTAATTCTAACAAGGGCTTTTTTTTTTCCCCTTCTTACTTTAATAAGATGAATGATCCATTCATAACAGGAAAGATCTTAAAATATTGTTTCCTCCTGCCCTGTTCTCTCCTACTTCCAATGTTCACTTTTGGATTTTCTATTTCCATAAAAAGACTTTATAAATCAGCCTTTTGCTTGGCGACATCGTCCTCTGTCCCCTGAAATAAAAGTCATCATGTAGTGCAGTGGGTTTAGCCTGAAGCATCTCCAATAATGAAATGGAAAGAAAAAGAAGGTTGAGTAATAAAACTGGAACTGCTCGTTATTCAAGTCTCTGAGAAGTAGGGACTACATTTTGCTGACATAGTACAGATAAAAGAAATGGAGGACTAACAGAGGCCGATTTGGAGTATTCGTTTTTCTCATCTACTTATGCTTGTGGGTAGTTCTGTAGGGTGAAAACTTTGGGAAACTCCATCCTTGCCACATCTCCACTACAGAATCTACCAGCAAACCTCCCCATATCTGTAGACTATCTATCCATACATACTACGTATCACAGACTTAATGACGAATGCCAAGACAGTGCAATCAGCACATCACTCTTATAAGCAGAGTCTCAGGGCTAAATAAAACTTATTTTTACAGGGTTGGAATATTTCATAACCCCAGAGAACACTAACTTTCACTAGATGTATATGGAAAGCAAGCATGCTGCTCCTTCCAAAGGAAAACACACTTTTCAGTGACAAAGAAGTGTGAACTCTGCCTATATTTCCTCATTGGTACCAAAATCCATGGAGTTTTGTGCAACTGTTGATTTGTATGTTTCAATCCTTGAACAATTATAATATAAAGCAAAAGTCTTTGAAAGCATTCTGATGCCTCCTTAACCACAGTTTTCTGCTTTGAGTTTCCTGACTGCACACGTTGGCCAGTTGGATCGCCATAATCCTATACTTTAACTCTCTTTGGTAATTGCTGTTTACCAAAGTATTTCATAGAATGTGCTTTATAGGAAAACCAAAAACACCTGTGAAATTTTACATTTTAAGGGGGCCATTTCAATTATATAATTCCCACCAAACAAATCTATTTATGTAAGCAGTGGTGTGTTTGCTTACCGTAAACATATTTAATGCTGCATCATTCCTTATGTGCATAGGTTTGAATGCTATGGTTTATAGGAGAATTTGTCTAGAGAGTTAGACATTTGTCACTTCTCTAGATATATTTTTTAAGAAAAGCTTCACTTATTCTCTACTCTGAACTGCAAATGTAATATTTATTTTAAGCATCCTAGGGCTGGTTTTTTCCAAACAGTTTTTATGCCCTTGAGTAATAACAGAGATGGTACTAACCTGACTTCCTTCTTTTGTTAGACTATTGCCCAGTACAGGGTAGCAGGAGCAGGATCAGAACAAAAGAAGAAAACTGGTCTGTACTTCATTCACGGAGTAATTATTACCCAATACTCTAAGGGCTGTGTTGGATACTGAGTATATTAACATATACTGCACCTTGTTCTTGCCCTTGGAAAGCCAAAATCTGGCAGGGGAGGCATGTATTGTTGTCATAGACTTGCTGGAGACTGAAAGAAACAGGTACTTTCTGGAAAATATTTCTATATATTTCTTCTTGTTTATTACTTCTGCCTTCAATAAGCTGCTTTGTGTTCCTTTCTTAAAGTAAGTATCAATCTCTGCAGGTATATTTCTCTGGAGGGAGATGGATTGACTCTGTAGGGACAAGAATAAATGATCTCCATCTCTAGAGTACTTCTGGGGAAGCTGTATTCTCTCCGTTCTTGTTTTAACTCTGGGTAGGGGATTCTGAAAGCCCTCCTTCTAAGGGTCAGACCTCAGTGATCACACAGGGACCCTATCTGGGGTAGGAAACAACAATCTCCATTTTCCCCCTCTTCATTTCCCAGTTCTTTTATGAAATTTATTCATGACCTATTGCATGCCCTTGTTCTTCCAGATTTTCCTTAAGGCATTTTTGTCCTACTCTAGCTTCTCCTAAAACCCTACTGCATCCTACTGAACCATATTGACTCAATTTAGGAAGATCTCAGAGAACTGGATGAAGCACTGCTTTGAGTAACTCATTGACTCAAAGGTGTCATCCATCTAAATGAAGTCTCATATCTGTGCTCTGGGGGGATTTTTCCAATTCTGAAAAAAATCACACATTTCTCATCTCTGCAAGAAGCTCATTCAGTTACAAGAGCTACCCCGGGAGACTCCAAGACCCTTATAGAGATAGGAATCAGGCCCTTGAGTTCTTTCCTATAAAATGTCTTGACAGCTTGTCCACCAATAACTGGCATCTTTTGAATTTCTACAAGGATACAATCCATCAAAACCATATTGTAGCCTGAGCTTGCCAAAGGAAATCTGAGACACAGTGTATAGCTCTTAACCTGAAGGCTGAGGCATACTTAATCCTCCTTTGTCCTAGAAGTCCCGAATAGACCAATCAATAAAGAGGCTTCCTTGTTCCTGACAATGCAGAGATGGTTAAAGGAAGAAGATTCCATCAAACTCAAAATTTTCAGAATACTTGGAAGACAACTGAGTGCTATTTCATGTCTCTCATGCAGTTTGAAAATGTTTTGTTAAAAACACACACAAAGTGTGATTGAATTATTTCTATTCTGTTCTTGAGTCTTTCTTACCCACCCTCCATTTCCTTACCCACACTCTTACTTGTTAAGTCATCTAATTTGCAGATTTTGCTTGTCTTTCGTTTTTATTTCTGCTTCACAAATTCCAAATATTTGAACCTCTTAAAGGGAAAAAAAAAAAATCACAAACACATACCTACATAATCTCTTTGTCAAAATAGGGCTGATATACAGGCTTCCTCTATGACATCCTCCATACATCTCTGTTCGATAAGAAGAAACACATTTTCTTTTGAGTCAACAGTTATTTGAAACTTTCAGAGGAGGTTTTCATATTTAACTCTTTTTTCTGCTTTTGAGTAACTTTTGTCTACTTTGCACTAAGGTACTCTGAGGGAGAACAGAAAAGCACATTTTTTTTAGTGAACTACTGTACTTTGTAAGTGAGTTGTCTGTCTTTTGTAACATTTATAGTCTACAAAGCAGTAGAACAGACATGAGCAAAGATTAAAGCAAAAGTGGTTTGGGTGTTTTGACCACACTTGGTGGGAACAGGATGAGGAGAAAGAGAGAACAGGTGGCATAAACTTGGTAAAAACTGATGACTTTCCCACAGAAGGGTTGCTGCTTCCAGAGAGCCTCACTGGTGGCAGCTCTTCCCACTTTCCTGGCTTTTGATTCTGGAATCTCTTTAGTGCATTTGGATCTTCACTTTACCCATTAGGGAAAGAGGCAATATCATGGGGTTTGCATGAGGGATTCTTTACTTAACTTGGCACAATATTTTTGTCTCTTCCCAGTACAACAACCACATTTTTTTTTCTAGATTAGTATTTCATTGGGATTTTTCTAGGATGCTTTAGAGCTATCACCACAATGATCTAATCTGCCCAGATTGAACAGTTAGAGGAGCTATGAGGAAGCTCCTTAGGCCCACTACCCTGAATCAGCATTCCCCATGGGTAGAAGCCCCGAGGACCTGAAATCAGCCTTGGGATCTTCCTCTCCCCCTTATTGGTCCAGCCATGCGTGGACATGGCAGAATGATGATGAGATGTGCTACTCCCCATACCTGACAGTGAATACTTTCAGGGACCTATCACCCAACACTATCTGGGAACACTGCTTTCTTCAATCATCCCCAGTTATACAGGGGAACTTTTACAAAAACAGCAGGACAAATTAAGAGGGCTGTCTTAGGTCACAATCAAAGGTGAAGCTAGTTGTTTTAGTGATTAAATCCTAGTCTTAATTTTCCTCAACATCATATTCTTCCATGCCTCCAATGCCAGAAGTAGCCTCAGGGGACATGAAAACCAGATGAAATAGACTGTTGTATTGCCCTGCAGACTCTTTGGAAAGCCTCCCCATAGATAGAATTTTCAGTAAACCTTAATGAATAGTATTAATGAGCTTCTGCCTAGTCAGACATCCTAATTATAGCCAACATCATCCCCCAGTCTTCACAGGAATTATAGTCTCTTCTCTCTGAATGGCAGTGTCAATCTGTGTAACCTTGCCCTGCCTTAAATACTAATGCAAAAATACCAAACCTTGCTTACAACAGTGTGCTTATAAGGCAAGAGGGACTTTGTATTTAGTGAGGTCCAACATCAAGAATGCTTTCCTTCTGAATCTGGTAGTTGATAGGTCTCCTGATATGCTGTGCCACTTTGGGCTGTCACTCCCCTCAATCTACTGGAGGTGTCACTGGAAATTGGAATGCAGGCTGAGGAGGAACCACAGATAAGTCTCCAGGATATGCTAGGTAAGGAACTAGCAAACGTTTACTGCATAGGGCCAGATAGTCAGTACTTTAGCCTTTATAGGACAGCCAGTCTCCATTGCAGTTGCTCATCTTTCCTGTTGTAGTAGGAAGTGAGCCAAACATGGACAAAGAGTCATGGCTATGTTCCAGTAAAACTTTGTTTTCAAGAATAGGCAACATATCAGATTCGGTTCATGGGCTATAGTTTGCTGATCCTTGTTATGCAATATTACAATGTCCACTTCAGATGGAAAATCAGTTTTGTTCTGGCATAGAGTGGTCCTCCTTCTTGAAGAATGGGAAAGAGCAGGGAAATTATTTTTAACAAGGAAATGTTAAAATACAAAATAACCTCTTCTTCAAAAATATATATGTCAGATACTTATAATGGCAAAAGCACAAAACAGGTCACCTCTCTTTGTAGATCTTCTGGAGTCTAGCTTTTCCTTTTGACCTTCCCATATTTGTTCCTGAAACAGAATCCCAAGTGATGTTGCCTCATTTCAAGTCAGTTTTGTAGACCATGTAACATGTCTTAATACACTGTATGGGGAAAAAAAAATAAAAGTTAGCCTTAGATTTCTTTGTTTTCTATGGTTCCTGTTGTACAGAAGAAAGACTTACACTGTAAATAATGTATATTTAATAAAGAGAGAATTTTGTATGATTTTGTGTGGAAGACAAATGTGTCTCACTGTGTTTTCTTGGGTTAATGAAGAGTCAAACAATTAATCCCTTAACACCCATTCTCATTCCTTAGACCATTAACTCCCAGACAACATGACCTGTGGGGTTGCTGCAGAAACATGAACCTCACACTCCCTGGGTTTATTGATTTTACCAGGCCTAAAAGTGCTGCTGTGGGCTCTCTGAGAGCTCAGTGGTTTATACTGGCTCAGATGTATACAAGACCAAGCTCACTGACTTCATTAGAAGTCAAGTTCAAGGCTCAGGAGTCACTCTGGTTTCAGGGATGCACATGAAATCTGGGATGGGTGCTCTCCTAAACCTTCCTCAGCACCCACTCACTCACAGAAGCCATCCCCCATACCTCTCCTTGGCTATCCCTTTTTATCAGAGACAGTCTTAATTCCATATGTTTGAGACACTAAGTATGCATTGTCATGAAATGGAATTCACTTCATTGAGTGTTTATTAAGATTTCTATGTATGGAGCCAACAAACATAAATTGAAAACTGACATGGTTTTTCAACAGAACAGAATCATGACAACATCAGATTTAGCTTTCTTTTTTAATTTATTTATTTTATTGAAGTAGTTAATTTACAATTCTCTGTTCATTTCTGCTATACAGCAAAGCAATTCAGTTTTGCATAATATACACATTATTTTTAATATTCTTTTTCATGATGCTTTATCACAGGATATTGAATATAGCTCCATGTGCTCTATGGTAGGACCCTGTATGTTATCCCTTATATATGGAATCCAAAATATGGCACAAATGAGCCTGTCAATGAAGCAGACTCACATTTAACTTAAAATCTCATCAAACTGCACAGTGGAGAGTGGACCTTGGAAACAAAAGAAAAGGCAGAGAATAGTTGGGATGCACTTCAGAAGCCTGTAGTAGGGTATGGTGTCTGGGACCAGGGCTGTCATAGCGGAAGTTGTAATAAAGCTGTGTCCAAACACAACCAATAGGGCTCGCTGACAGATTAAAGAGAAAGCATGAGGGAAACAAAGAATCTAGAAAGATGAGAATTTGGGGCTTAAGTGACTGAATGGGTGGGAGCAAATAGTTATGTTTTAGAGGAGTGTGGGCTGTGAAGTGGAAAAAGTGGATAAAAAATCCAGCTTGGGATTTTGTGAAGATTGAGATTCCCACTAGGTAATAGATTGTGGATTCAGAGCACGTATCTGGATATATACGTCTGCAGTTCAGGAGTGAGGTCTGGTCCAGAGAGACATGTGGAAGATATATGTATACCTATATGTATCTATTGTTGTTCTTTAGTGGCTAAGTTGTGTCCTACTCTTTTGCGACCTCATGGACCTTTTGTGACCCCACCAGGCTCCTCTAACCATAGGATTTCCTAGGCAAGAATCTGGAAAAGGTTATCATTTCCTATTCCAAGGAGTCTGCCCCACCCAGGAATCAATCCCTTGTCTCCTGCATTGGCAGGAGGATTCTTTACCACCAGGCCACCAGGGAAGCATATACATGTATAGATATAGACATATACATATATGTGTGTGTGTGTGTGAGAGAGAGAGAGAGAGAGAGAGACCAATTAAGATAGTCTAGAGTGTGAGTATAACTAGAAAATTTTTGACAGTGGAACAGTGATCTGTCAGAGAACCAAGGGCCAGACATGGAGGGAGGAAGAAAAACAGATGAGTAAGCTGGGTTCCAGAAAACAAAGTGCTTAATCAAGGAGAAATGGACAGTCCTTCAACTCTGTTGAGAAACTAAGTGAGATGAGAATACATATTTAGCAAGAAAAGGTATCCAAGACCCTTTTCAGAGCCATTTGAAAAAGACATGGGAAGGAAATTCTGCTTGGAGTCATCTGACACCACAGAGAAGGTAGGGGATGGCAAGGACCAAGGCTTAAAGGAATCCAGGAGTATGGACATACATGGACTTGGACTAGGCACATGCATGTGTGCATGCTAAGTAGCTTCAGTCATGTCTGACTCTTTGTGACTCTATGGACTATAGTCTGCCAGACTTCTCTGTCCATGAGATTCTCCAGGCCAGAATACTGGAGTGGGTTGCCATGCCCTCCTCCAGGGGATCTTCCCAAACCAGGAACTGAACCCATGACTCTTATGTCTCCTATGTCTCCTGTATTGGCAGGCAGGTTCTTTTCCACTAGTGCTACCTGGGAAGACCTGGACCAGGCACACTGGGGTTCAAATCACAAAATATCCATTCTCTAGTTTTGTGTCTTAAATGACCCACCATAATCCTTACTTTTTTCATATTTAAATTGGAAAATAAAACAAAAATCTTTAAAGATCTTTAGGAGTAAATGAAACAATACATGCAAACCAAGTAGCCAGGTCCATCATCTTCAGAGCCCTCCATAAAATTTCCCTATCATTATCACCCTACCACCTCCTATTGTGTAGAAAAAAATAACACGTATAACCTAGAATTTAATACAAGGAGGCACAGACAAGGCAGTGCTGCTTTGCTTCTTAAGAGGGCTCAGACGTCGTTTGTAAGTGGACAAGACAAGACCAGGAAGAGGTCTTGAATTTTAGTTGTAGCTCCACCATCAATGTTTTGGAGAGGCCCAACCTGCCCAAAAGAGAGTCCACAATTCTAAATACTGAAATGAGTCAGGTATCTTAAACTTTGACAATACTTTTTGCTATCAGAGGAACTGATTAGAGAATTTGGCCAGACAATCATGCCTTCAAATACCAACTCTTCTAATTAGTAGCTGAGAGACAGTAAATAGATAAGCCCTTTATCATTTTCGAGGTTCAGAGCCTCATCACTCAATAGATTTTAAAGCAATGTGCTTGTACTTAAAATATATATCAGTTTTCCAAATATCTTTTTCGGATTCTGCTTTCTCCTCACGTCACATAATCAGAGGTACAAGAAGTAATGAAGGACTCTGTTAATCTTAACCTCCTGTTCATGCCTTCATATCTGTATTTGGTTTAAGTCTGTAGAGGAAAAATGATTCTCAGTCCAAACAGACATATAATAAGTGTGTGTGGGAGACCCTCATCGTATTTTTAATAGCAAATGTTTAAATTATATATGAATCTATTTTATTTTTCATGACACCTTTAAATTCCCAATGGCCTCAAATTTGATCAGGCAAATGATCTCCCAGAATCTGCACATCTGAGCCAGGCTAAAAGCACTTTGAAGGCACGCCAACTGTAGAGGAAGGAGTTTTGACACCAACACCTGGGGGCTGCTGAAAGCTGAGCCTAGAAAACGAAATCCATCCGTGGGGAGGACACAGGAGTGCTAGTGACAGCGCCATTTGAGAAGGCAAATCCAGTTCAACTGAGTACTCTGAGAGCCCCAACTGTTCAACTAGGTCTTGGATAATTAAAGGCTGCCTTAGAGCATCTCTTTCACTGAAAGGAGAAATGCCACCACCCCAGAGCACATGAAGATACTCCCTGGCAAAAGGCCAACATGGAGGCTCTCGCTGCCCTGACACTTTGGTTTGGAAAGTGTGACAATTTGTCCTTGGTTGCCAGGGCTGTTTGTTGTGTGCAAAGCTCTCATTTAAGAGCTATGGGCTTTATGAGGAGGATTGGCATGAGTCAAATATACTCATGCAGTAATAATGCAAAAATAAAATAACTACCTTGCCAGTGCTTGTGGACCTATTGTAGGTCAAGTAGCTTATTTTATTTTATTTTTATTTTATTAAAGAAACTATTTATTAATTTCTTGATGAGGGAGTCTTAATAGTTGAGTTGGATTTTTTTTTTTTTTTCCCTTGGCCAAACCCCGGAGCATGTGGAACTTTCCTGACCAGGGATCCAACCATACCCTCTGAAGTGCAAGTTCAGAGTCTTAACCTCTGGAACACCAGGGAAGTCCATGCTGAGTACTTTATGCAACACTTTCCTTCTTATTGTCACACTAAAACTACAAGAGAGATGTTGTTTTTTTCACTGTGCATATAAAAATATCCAACATGAGAAAATTAATTTGCTAAAAGAACTGCATAGTTTTTTCTGTCACAAATACTTGGATTCCATGCCTGGTCTGTTATCTATATCACTTTAAGACAAACCTCTTACCCTATCTGAGTCTTAGTTTCTCATTTGGAAAATAGGAATATTAATGTCTATTTCACAGAATCACATAGATAGTTAATGAAGGAGTAGAAATTTATCCTTTTTAAATTTACTTTTAGTGAAGTATGGTTGATTTACAAAACAGAAACAGACTTACAGACATAGAGAACAGACTTGTGATTGCCAATGGGGAGGGGTGTGAGGGAGGGATGGACTGGGAGTTTGGAGTGAGTAGATGCAAAGTATTATATCAATGGATGGAAAATGAGGTCCCACTGTGTAGTACAGGGATCTATATTCAATATCCTGGGATAAACCATAAGGGAAGAGAACATAAAAATTAATATATATATGAGTAAAAAGGAATAAAGATTTAAAATGCTTTGGCCTTAAATCATACCTACCTATACCCAGCTGCTGTTTGAACTAATTCAAGTAATATATTTGGGGGCTGGTGCATCTACTCTGTTCCTGACTTCTACTGCTCAGTGACACTAGAGGAAGACCTACAGCTAAAAAGATAAATAGATGGTAAAGAGAGTTGTTGCTTCCTAGGTGGTTCAGTGGTAAAGAATCCACCTACCAATGTAGGAGATGCAAGAGACATGAGTTCAACCCTGGGTTGGGAAGCTCCTCTGGAGTAGGGCATGACAACGCGCTCCAGTATTCTTGCTTGGAAAATTCTATGCACAGAGGAGCCTGGAGGGTTACAGTCCATGGGGTTGCAAAGAGTCAGACATGACTGAGCAACTGGCACACACACACACACACACACACACACACACAAATAGAGTTCTTGCTGTTGTTCATTCGTTCAGTCATGTCCAACTATTTGTGATCCTATGTATTGCAGCATGCCAGGCTTCCCTGTCCTTCACTATCTCCTGCAGCTTGCTCAAACTCATGTCCATTGAGTCGTTGATGCCATCCAACCATCTCACCTTCTGTCACCCCCTTCTCCTTCTGTCTTCAATCTCTCCCAGCATCAGGATCTTTCTAATGAGTCAACCTTCCCAAAGTATGGGAGCTTCAGCCTCAGCATCAGTCCTTCCAATGAACAGTCAGAGTTGATTTCCTTTAGGATTGACTGGTTTGATCTCCTTGCAATCCAAGGGACTCTCAAGAGTCTTCTCCAAGAGAGCTGTTAGAAGTCATAAATACCAAAGCCAGGCTTTCTCAAGCTTGAAGAATTTCTATTTAATCAACAATGAAACCGAGATGTCAGTAGAGCGTGATTTAGCACTGAGGAATCATTTTGTACCTGGAAAAATCACTCTATAATGCGACTACTCTCAAGGCCAATGCCTTGTGAATGGTGACATGGGCAGTGTAGCTGATATTTTCTTTGTGGATACCTAAAAAGACATGTTCTCTTTAGGAAGAATAATACTAACCTGAGATTGGGGCCAATAGGAAACATTTTGAAGCATGTAAGTTTTCAACCAAGTAAACCTCAAATGCTCCCTCTCAATAATCAAACAGAGATCTTTCATCAATGGCATTACCCATCATGGCATACAAGTGGTACTCTCATGTAATAGTATACTCCAATTCCGGTGGGTCTGGCCTTTGGATCTATGAAGGAGTCAATAAACCTACACTTGTGAATGGTATGTGGTGTTAATTAAGAACCTGCAGCGTGCTAGATGTTGAATTCCCTATTTATGCCTTCTCGATTTAAATTTTACAAAATAAGCAAACACAAACCAAATTGCAAGAAGTCAAACATACAGGGATCAAAATGTCAATGTATATGTAGGTTCTTCAGTGTTTTACCTTATATGAAAACACATCTTTTAAATCTGTTACCCTTTAGGATTTGTAAGATACCTTCATAGTGTTAATATCATAAGGTATATATAATACCACCACCATTGTATATTATCTGAGGCTAACCATTTGTTTCCGCTCTCATTTATTCATTAACTCATTCATTCATCAAACAGTGGTGAGTTCTTTTGATGAGGATTTCAAGTGAGATTATGAGAGTAATCACATAATAAGACATGATCTCTTCTAGCAGAGGCCCTTAGGTCTAATTGGGGAAGCCATCAGGTAGAGGACAAGCTGTAAAGCAGGTGCTACCATGAATGGCCCAGAATTCTGAGCAGCAAAAATGATAAGGGACCATGCATTTGACCAAAGTGAGTGTTGTTTCATTGGTGTCTCGAAGATCTAGAGAAAGATTAAAATTTAGGTTTAAAATAAGAGAGGGACTTACCTGGTGGTCCAGTGCTTAAAAATCCACCTTCAATGCTGGGATGGCCAATTTGATCCTTGCTTGGGGAGCTAAGATCCTACATGCCATAAAGCGATGAAACCTGTATTCCACAACTGGAGAAGCCTACTTGAGAATCCACGTCTGGAACGAAATATCCCACATGTTGCAAGGAAGACCCTATGTACTGCAACTAAGACCTGAGGCACCCAAGTAAATTAATTAATTAATTAAAAATGAAATGGCATTTGAAAGAAGGCACCAAGGCAAGAACAAGTATGTCAATTCAGGAAATTGTACATAGCTCAATATGGCTTAGACAAAGTTAAATAGTTGTTATTCAAATATGACAGGCAACTCAGCAAAGATGTAAAAATGACCTGTCACATCAGAGTTTCATAGGGGTAAGGAAAGCAAAAGTGGCAAAACAAGAGATGTGTAAAAGTGAAATGGTTTTATGTAATATTTAGGTTATATCATGTCCAACCAAGTGTTAAGTTGGATTTGATGTCAGACGATTCCCAACCTGTCCTAACTCTCTCCTTTCTGGCTATATATACCAGGGAGAGTTGAATCAGTACTTTCAGCTTTGCATGTCTAATTTTTCAGATGATTATGGAATGTTTACTGAGTTGTTATGAATAATTAATAAAATAAGAAATGTGAAAGCATTTTTTAAACTACATAAAGCAATACAAATATTAATTAATATTACATCTGCAAGCCTATAGTGGGGAAAAAATATCCATCAATTAAACAGTCAAGCCAGACAGTAAATATTTTAGGATTTGAGGACCAGTTTCTGGTACAACTACTCAACTATGCCCTTATGGTGTGAAAGCGGCTGTGGGCACTATGGAAATAAGTGAGCATGTTCCAATAGAGCTTTATGCCTAGAGACTGAAATTTAAACGACATAGAATTTTCACATGACTTGAAACTAAAACATGTCTACTTTTGATTTTTTTTCAACCACTTAAAAATGCCGAAAATCATGCTCCATTCACAGGCTGTACAAAAATAGGCAGTTGGCCAGATTTGACTTCCAGGTCATAGTTTGCTAACTCCTTAATTAAACAAATTACTCACTGAATTTAAAGTCCAGCCTCTGTTAGTGTGAGAAGTGGAGATATAAAATATTTGCTCTTTTTCTTTCACCCAATATCATTAAAATGTGCACACAAACATAGAAAATAAGATTGAAATTCTGAATACTCTCAGAGAAGGAGAAGAGGATGACACAGGATGAGATGTTTGGATGGCATCACCAACTTGATGGACATGAGTTTGAGCAAGCTCCAGGAGTTGGTTATGGACAGGGAAGCCTAGTGTGTTGCAGTTCATGGGGTCGCAAAGAGTTAGATATGACTGAGTGACTGAACTCAACTGAGAGATACGGAATTCAAAAGAGATCAAGACTGCTCTTTAGTGAGTTTAATGACAAGGGGTTAAAACAGAGGGTCCCTTTGGACCACAACTTTGATTAGCATGAGCTGGTTGACCTCAGTTTCCTGTTTACCTCAAAGAGTTGCTATGAAAATAAAATTTTAGAAAACAGAAGAGGCTGGGAATATGAAGATACTTGTTATCCATAAAGTTTATATAGATGTGAATGATGACAAATTCTCTTCTTTGTTGTAATCTTGCTAGTTTTGTTTGGGAGAGCCAAAAGAAGTTAGAAACTTTTGCAAATGCCACAGGGTATGAGTGGCTGTTACATTTAATTGTATCATCAAGTTAATTAGTCCAAGTCACTTTAAAGAAAATAATTATTGAGGAGAAAAAAATATTGTTTTGTTTGCTTGGCATAGATGATGTCAATGTATAAGAAGACTCAATAGGCCAATTTTAAGTTTCCAAACCTGCAGTAAGATACTGATTCTCTAAGTTCCTAGTGAGAAATGACAGGGCTTTGGGTGACTGGATTACTCAAGTTGGGGACCATGTCTGAAGCTCCTAAAATAATGGTTCAGATATGGTGGCTCAAATTCAATAAGCCCAAATCTCTATTTTGGAAATGAAATAGGCACCATAAACTAAATAGTTAAGTAGAAAGCAATTGAAAGGCTATTTAAGGATTAAATATAGGAAGACTAAAGCTAGCAAGACAATGCTACGCCAAACCCCCCCAAAAAGAGGGGGTGGCTTGTGAAAATTTACACACGTTTTGTGTCCTTTCAGGGAAAAAAAAAAGCTCTTAAATAAAAAACCATAAAAATCCTGGAGTTCGTATGACTTACTCACCTTTCAGTTTGAAAAAAGAGACTGGATATGAATGTTTTTAGTAGAATAATTGTCAGTTTTGTTGCAAGGTCAAATCGCAGTGTTGAAGGATAAAAAAGAGCCATGAGCAGTATCTATTTAAATCAGGATTCAATGTCATGCCCTTCAGACTTTCAATTGTCTTGGCCATGATCCCTGGCATTTTAACCTAGGTACCTGTCCTTAAGAGGAGAAAAAACATTATAAAAAATTACAGGCCAGTCAGAAATAAAAGAAAAAGGAAAAGAAGCCAGCAAACCATCAAATAACCCATTGTGGATAACCTAAAGTAGCATGAGATGTTATGGTTTTAGAACACAAGGTTTTGGAAAGAACAAATCTCCCTAGATCAGTTTAATTTATTTCAGTGAAAATGTACAAGAATATAGAAACAAGATGGAAACAATAACAGCCATCTGTCTTATTTCCAAGAAGTCTTTGATCAATTCTATCTCAAAAGACATTCTTCTCAATAAGTAACAAAAGGGCAGACTTCAGAATAATAATTTGGTTGAAAAATAGCTGACTTTAAAGTAATTATCAATAACTCAATCCCAACTAGGGCCATGTATATAATGTAACAATAATTAGTCCTAGAATGTGTTATATTTTACAACTTATGTAACCCCTCTTTAAAAATTGGAAATATCCTTATCAAATATACAGATAAAACTCACTGGGCAGAACTATAAAAGGAATAAATATATGTCAAGATGATATTTTAAGCTGGCCAAGTTAACTATTGAAAAAAAAAGAAAAGGTGATAAAATTTGATGAACATGAGGGAAGATAGCAAAAACACTTGTTCAGAAAGGTGAAGGGGGAATTCCCTAGTGGTCCAGTAATTCAGACTCTGTGCTTCCACTGCAGAGGGCACTGTATTGATCCCTGGTTAAGACTAAGGAAAGTAAAATCTCACAACCCACATGGTACATCCAAAAAAAAAAAAAAAACAAACCAGAAAGGGGAAACATTTGTATGCTGCTGCTAAGTCGCTTCAGTCGTGTCCAACTCTGTGCGACCCCATAGACGGCAGCCCACCAGGCTCTCCCGTCCCTGGGATTCTCCAGGCAAGAACACTGGAGTGGGTCGCCATTTCCTTCTCCAATGCATAAAAGTGAAAAGTGAAAGGGAAGTCGCTCAGTAGTGTCTGACTCTTAGCGACCTCATAGACTGCAGCCCACCAGGCTCCTCCACCCATGGGATTTTCCAGGCAAGAGTACTGGAGTGGGGTGCCATTGCCTTCTCCAAAACATTTGTATAGAGGAACATAAACTTAAGCTTTTGTCAAAGAAGATCAAATTTTAATATAAACGGTGTTGAAAATGAAGGACTCTCTCTTTATTGTGGGTTATATGACAAAGATGTCTGCCCCTTAGATTTTCTGGGATTAAAATATCCGCATGCCTCTGTTTCCATCTTTACCTGTCAGTCTCTGAGATTCTTGAAGGCAGTGAACAAACCTTAGTACACACTTCCTTACACATTCCTGAAAGCATAGAAGGCTTTAAGATCTCTTCATTTGTATTATTGAATAGCTCAGTAGTTTCAGACTAAAATACCAACAATAACGTGAGTGGGCAATTTGAGGCAGAGAGGCCTGTGATGAATGTTCAGAAAATAATATGTAAAATATTTGAAAATAACCTCCAGGAAATATTTAAATTTGATGAAGATATAAATGAAGTCAAGAACAAATCCCTGAAAACCTTGTAGTAAAGTGAAGAATTTGTTTTTCCCAGAAAATTCAGCTGTTATTACTAGCTTATTGCTGTCAAGCAGTTATTGAATTTCTGTACACTGAGTTTAAAATTGCCTTTTAAATATTAACCTCATGTTAAGGAAAGTATTTTTAAAAGTTTAGTTGATTAAATCTAATTGATGGAGGTAAGACTTCCAGTTCATTTAAATGTATCCCAATAGCAGCACGGTAGACTATCACAGAAATAGCACTTTTCATTTAGGTGGAGTTATTGGGCTAACTGCTCATCAGCATTGCTTTTATTATAATAAAAATAATAACATTCAAAGCTCACATAGTACAGATCTTCAGTGGTCTCAGAAATATGGGATGACTAAAGCTTGTCCTTAAAGACATTAAGAATAGGCTTAGTTAAGGTCATGAACAACAGGCAGCACCATTTAAACTATCGTCATCGTAAAAGATATAACAGCTGTATATATGTGTTCTATGGAAAATTAAAATAATATAAAAATAAAAATGAACCTCACACTGGTCAGAATGGCCATCATTGAAAATTCAACAAATAATAAAAGCTGGAGAGGGTGTGGAGAAAAGGGAGCCCTTTACTCTTGATGGGAATGTAAGTTAGTGCAGCCAGTATGGGAAACTGTGGAGGTTCCTTAAAATACTGAAAATAGAGTTGCCATATGATTATGCAATTCCACTTCTGGGCATATATTGGGGAAAAGCTCTAATTTTAAAAAATATATGTACCCCAATATTTATTGTAACACTATTTATAATAGCCAAGATGTAGAAGTAACCATTGACAGATGAATGGATAAAGAATATATAAATATAAATACATACATTATAAATATATAATGGAATACTACTCAGCCATAAAAAACAAAATAATGCTGCTTGCAGCAACATGAATGGACCCGGGGATTATCATACTAAATGAGGTCAGACAAAGGAAGACAAATATCATATGATATTATTTCTAAGTGGAATCTAAAAAAAAATGATACCAGTGAACATACTTATAAAATAGAAACTGATTCACAGATACAGAAAACAAACTTATGATTATCAAAGAGGAAAGTGTAGAAGATAAATTAAAAAATTGGAGTTAACAGATACAAACTACCATGTATGAAACAGATGAACAATAAGACCTGTGGTATAACACAGGGGATATTATTCAATACCTTATAATAACATATAATGGAAAAGACACTGAAAAATAATATATGTATATATATACCTATATATATGTGGAACAGTCACATTGCTTTATACATGAAGCATTGTAAATCAACTATACTTTAATAAAAATTGTATTATGTAATTAATTTGTAAAAAAAAAAATACATGAGCAAATATATTTAAATATGTTCAAATCTGGCATTTTAATGTGTGTATACAAGTTGATGGAGAAGGCAGTGGCACCCCACTCCAGTACTCTTGCTTGGAAAATCCCATGAACGGAGGAGCCTGTTAGGCTGCAATCCATGGGGTCGCTAAGAGTAGGACACAACTGAGCGACTCACTTTGACTTTTCACTTTCATGCATTGGAGAAAGAAATGGCAGCCCACTCCAGTGTTCTTGCCTGGAGAACCCCAGAGACGGGGGAGCCTGGTGGGCTGCCATCTATGGGGTCACACAGAGTCGGACACGACTGAAGTGACTTAGCATACAAGTTGAAAGAACACTCAAACTCATGTCCATTCAGTTAGTGATGTGATCCAAACATCTCATCCTCTGTTGACTCCTTCTCCTTCTGCCTTCAATCTTTCTCAGCATAAGGGTCTTTTCAAATGAGTCAGCTTTTTGCATCAGGTGGCCAAAATATTGGAGCTTCAGCTTCAGCATCAGTCCTTTCAATGAATATTCAGGAGGGATTTCCTTTAGGATGGACTAGTTGGATCTCCTTGCAGTCCAAGGGACTCTCAAGAGTCTTCTCCAACACCACAGTTCAAAAGCATCAATTCTTTGGTGCTCAGCTTTATTTACTATCCATCTCTCACATCCATACATGACTACTGGAAAAAAACATAGCTTGGACTATTCACACCTTTGTTGGCAAAGCAGTGCTTCTGCTTTTTAATGTGCTGTCTAGGTTGGTCATAACTTTTCTTCCAAGGAGCAAGCGTCTTTTACTTTCATGGCTGCAGTCACCATCTACAGTGATTTTGGAGCCCAGAAAAATAAAGTCAGCCACTGTTTCCTCATCTATTTGCCATGAAGTGTTGGGACCTGATGCCATGATCTTAGTTTTCTGAATGCTGAGTCTTAAGCCAACTTTTTCCCTTTCCTCTTTCACTTTCATCAAGAGGCTCTTTAGTTCTTCTTCGCTTTCTGCCATAAGGATGATGTCATCTGCATATCTGAAGTTACTGATATTTCAGCAGCAGTGGCAGTGCAGCGCTGGAGAGGTAGCTGTGTGGCACTGGAGTGTACATGAGGAGATAACTCATGTCCAAGGTCAGAGAAGCCCCAGAAAGATGGTAGGCACTGGAGCAGTGGCTGTGCAGTGCTGGAGAGACTCTTTGGAGATACCCCATGCCCAAGGTCATATTAGCCCAGCCAGACAGTGGTGCTGGAGTGACTTCAAGGAGTTACGCCACATCCAAGGGCAAAGGAGTAGCCCCAGCAAAAGGATAGAGGGGCAAATTCACTTTTAGAATCAAACGTTTAGAATCCCATTCCCACCAGAGATGTTCGGAGGGCTCAAACAAACCTTGTGTGCACCAGGACCTAGAGAACCCACAGAGACTGAGACAGAACTGTGTTTGAGCATCTCCTGTGGAGGCACAGGTCAGCAGTGGACTGCTATGTCCAAAGAGTCGCTCCAGCACTGTGCAGCCACCACTCCAGCGCCTACCATCTTGCTGGGTTTCTTTGACCTTGGACATGAGGTATCTCCTCATGGCCTGTAGGGGCAGGAGCTCTGGGTGTAGCAGACTTGGGTATGGCTGAGTGCAGTAGACTTGGGTATGACTGGGTGCAGCAGACT
>NW_011495032.1:11090635-11092103 GCF_000754665.1 Bison bison bison
GGGCAGCAGTGGACTAGTATCTCCAAAGAGTCGCTCCAGCACTGTGCAGCCACCACTCCAGCGCCTACCATCTTGCTGGGTTTCTTTGACCTTGGACATGAGGTATCTCCTCATGGCCTGTAGGGGCAGGAGCTCTGGGTGTAGCAGACTTGGGTATGGCTGAGTGCAGTAGACTTGGGTATGACTGGGTGCAGCAGACTTGGGTATGGCATAAGCCATCTTGGAGGAGGTTGCTATTAACCCCACTAGAGAGCTGCCAGAACTTACATAGGACTGGGAAATAGACTCTTGGATGGAACAACAAGACGTTGTGCACCAGGACCCAGGAGAAAAGAATAGTGACCCCACAAGACACTTGCCTGTAGGTGTCTGGGAGTCTCCGGCTAAGGCATGGGTCAGCGGTAACCTGCTGAGGGTTGGGGACATTGACTGTAACAGTACATGCCTGGGATCTTTTGAGAGAGGTCAGCATTATCTACATTACCTCCACCATAGTTTGTCCTCAAGGTAAATAGCAGGGAGGGAACACAGCTCCATTCAACAATAGAAAATTGGATTAAAGATTACTGAGCATGGCCCCACCCATCAGAACAAGACCCAGTATCCCCCTCAGTCAGTCTCTCCCATCAGGAAGCCTCTTATTCTTCTTCATCAGAGGGCAGACACTGAAAACCAACATCACAGAAAACTAACTAATCTAATTACATGGGACATAGCCTTGTCTAACTCAATTAAACTATGAGCCATGCAGTGTAGGGCCTCCCAAGACTGACAGGTCATGCATGGTGGAGAGTTCTAACAAAATGTGGTCCACTGGAGAAGGGAATGGCAAACCACTTCAGTATTCCTGCCTTGAGAACCCCATGAACAGTATGAAAAGGCAAAAAATAGGACACTGAAAGATGAACTCCACAGGCTGGTAGGTACCCAATATGCCCCAATATGCTACTGGAGAAATAACTCCAGAAAGAATGAAGAGATGAAGCCAAAGCAAAAACAATCCCCAGTTGTTGATATGACTGGTGATAGATGAAAAGTCTGATGCTGTGAAGAGCGGTATTGCCTAGGAATCTGGAACATTAAGTCCATGAATCAAGGCAAATTTGAAGTGGTCAAATAGGAGATGGCAAGAGTGAACATTGACACTTTAGGAATCAGAGAACTAAAATGGACTGGAGAAAAGGGAACCCTCTTACACTGTTGGTGGGAATGCAAACTAGTACAGCCACTATGGAGAACAGTGTGGAGATTCCTTAAAAAACTGGAAATAGAACTGCCTTATGATCCAGCAATCCCACTGCTGGGCATACACACTGAGGAAACCAGAAGGGAAAGAGACACGTGTACCCCAATGTTCATCGCAGCACTGTTTATAATAGCCAGGACATGGAAGCAACCTAGATGTCCATCAGCAGATGAATGGATAAGAAAGCTGTGGTACATATACACAATGGAGGATTACTCAGCC
>NW_011495032.1:11092234-11122450 GCF_000754665.1 Bison bison bison
ATGGAACAGTCTTATGGAATCTGTGGGAGAGGGAGAGGGTGGGAAGATTTGGGAGAATGGCATTGAAACATGTAAAATATCATGTATGAAACGAGATGCCAGTCCAGGTTCAATGCACGATACTGGATGCTTGGGGCTAGTGCACTGGGACGACCCAGAGGGATGGTATGGGGAGGGAGGGGGGTTCAGGATGGGGAGCACATGTATACCTGTGATGGATTCATTTTGATATTTGGCAAAACTAATACAATTATGTAAAGTTTAAAAATAAAATAAAAATAAAAATAAAATGGACTGGAATGGGTGAATTTAACTCAGATGACCATTATATCTACTGCTGTGGGCAAGAATCCCTTAGAATAAATGGAGTAGCCATCATAGTCAACAAAGGAGTCTGAAATGCAGTACTTGGAGGAAGTCTCAAAAAAGACAGGATGATCTCTGTTCGTCTCCAGGTGAAACCATTCAATATCATGGTAATCCAAGTCTATGCCCCGACTAGTAATGCTAAAGAAGCTGAAGTTGAACAGTTCTATGAAGACCTACAAGACCTTCTAATATTAACACCCCAAAAAGATGTTCTTTTCATTATAGAGGACTGGAATGCAAAAGCAGGAAGTCAAGAAACACCTGAAATAACAGGCAAATTTGGCCTTAGAGTACAGAAGGAAGCACGGAAAATGTTAATAGAGTCCTGCCAAGAGAATGCACTGGTCATAGCAAACACCCTCTTCCAACAACACAAGAGAAGACTCTGCACATGGACATCACCAGATGGTCAACACTGAAATCAGACTGATTCTATTCTTTGCAGCCAAAGATGAACAAGCTCTATACAGTCAGCAAAAACAAGACCGGGAGCTGACTATGGCTCAGATCTGCTGCTTCTGCTAAGTCGCTTCAGTCGTGTCCGACTCTGTGCGACCCCATAGACAGCAGCCCACCAGGCTCCCCCGTCCCTGGGATTCTCCATACAAGAACACTGGAGTGGGTTGCCATTTCCTTCTCCAATGCATGAAAGTGAAAAGTGAAAGGGAAGTCGCTCAGTCATGTCTGACTCTAGCGACCCCATGGACTGCAGCCTACCAGGCTCCTCCGTCCATGGGATTTTCCAGGCAAAATACTGGAGTGAGGTGCCATTGCCTTCTCCGATGGCTCAGATCATGAACTCCTTAATGCCAAATTCAGACTTAAATTGAAGAAAGTGGGGAAAACCACCAGACCATTCAGGTATGACCTAAATCAAATCCCTTATGGCTATACAATGGAAGTGAGAAATAGATTAAAGGGATTAGATCTGATAGACAGAGTGCCTGATAAACTATGGACAGAGGTTCATGACATTGTACAGGAGACAGGGAACAAGAACATCACCAAGAAAAAGAAATGCAAAAAAGCAAAAAGTTGTCTGAGCAGGATTTACACATAGCTGTGAAAAGAAGAGAAGCCAAAAGAAGGAGAAAAGGAACGATATACCCTTTTGAATGCAGAGTTCCAAAGAATAGCAAGGAGAGATAAAACCTTCCCCGGTTATCAGTGCATAGAAACAGAGGAAAAGAATAGAATAGGAAAGCCTAGAGATCTCTTCAAGAAATTAGAGATATCAAGGGAACATTTAATGCAAAGATGGGCACAATAAAGGACAGAAATGGTATAGACTTAACTGAAGCAGAAGATATTAAGAACAGGTAGCAAGAATGCACAGAAGAACTGTATAAAAAGGATCTTCACGACCCAGATAATCATGATGGTATGATCACTCACCTAGAGCCAGACATCCTGGAATGTGAAGTCAAGTGGGCCTTAGGAAACATTACTATGAACAAAACTAGTGGAGGTGATGGAATTCCAATTGAGCTGTTTCAAATCCTAGAAGATGATGCTGTGAAAGTGCTGCACTCAATATGCCAGAAAATTTGGAAAATTTAGAAGTGGCCACAGGACTGGAAAAGGTCAGTTTTCATTTCAATCCCAAAGAAAGGCAATGCCAAAGAATGCTCAAACTATTGTACAATTGCACTCATCTCACACTCTAGCAAAGCAATGCTCAAAATTCTCCAAGACAGGCTTCAACAGTATGTGAATCATGAACTTCCAGCTGTTCAAGCTGGTTTTAGAAAAGGCAGAGGAACCAGAGATCAAATTGCCAACATCCCGCTGGATCATCAAAAAAGCAAGAGAGTTCCTGAAAAACATCGATTTCTGTTTTATTGACTATGCCAAAGCCTTTGACTGTGTGGATCACAATAAACTGTGGAAAATTCTGAAAGAGAGAGGAATACCAGACCACCTGACCTGCCTCTTGAGAAACCTGTATGCAGGTCAGGAAGCAACTGTTAGAACTGAACATGGGACAACCGATTGGTTCCAAATAGGGAAAGGAGCACATAAAGGCTGTATATTGTCACCCTGCTTACTTAACTTATATGCAGAGTACATCATGAGAAATGCTGGGCTGAAGGAAGTACAAGCTGGAATCAAGGTTGCCAGAAGAAATATCAATAATCTTATATATGCAGATGACACCACCCTTATGGCAGAAAGTGTAGAAGTAAAGAGCCTCTTGATGAAAGTGAAAGAGGAGAATGAAAAAGTTGGCTTGGCACTCAACATTCAGAAAGCTAAGATCATGGCATCTGGTTCCATCACTTAATGGAAAATAGATGGAGAAGCAGTGGAAACAGTGGCAGACTTTATTTTTTTGGGCTCCAAAATCACTCTAGATGGTGACTGTAGCCATGAAATAAAAAGATGTTTACTCCTTGGAAGATAAGTTATGACCATCCTAGACAGCATATTAAAAAGCAGAGACATTACTTTGTCAACAAAGGTTTGTCTAGTCAAGGCTATGGTTTTTTCAGTGGTCATGTATCGATGTGAGAGTTGGAGTATAAAGAAAGCTGTAGTATAAAGAGTTGGAGTATAAAGAGCACCAAAGAATTTATGCTTTTGAACTGTTGTATTGGAGAAGATTCTTAAGAGTCCCTTGGACTGCAAGGAGATCCTATCAGTCTATCCTAAAGGAAATCAGTCCTGCATGTTCATTGGAAGGACTGATGTTGAAGCTGAAACTCCAATACTTTGGCCACCTGATGTGAAGAGCTGACTCATTTGAAAAGACCCTGATGCTGGGAAACATTGAAGGCAGGAGGAGAAGGGGTCATCAGAGGATGAGATGGTTGGATGGTATCACCGACTCAATGGACATGAGTTTGAGTAAACTCTGAGAATTGGTGATGGATAGGGAAGCCTGCAGTCTATTGGGTTGCAAGGAGTCATACACGACTGAGCGACCAAACTGAATTGAACTGAGCATGGCCCCACCCATCAGAATAAGACCCACTTTTCCCCTCAGTCAGTCTCTCCCATCTGGAAACTTTCATAAGCCTCTTACCCTTCTCCATCAGAGGGCTGACAGAATGAAAACCACAATCACAGAAAACTACCAATCTGATCACATGGACCAAAGTCTTGTCTAACTCAATGAAACTGTGAGCCATGCCACGTAGGGCCACCCAAGACAGACAGGTCATAGGGGAGAGTTCTGACAAAATGTGGTTCACTGGAGAAGGGAATACAAACCACTTCAGTATTCTCACCTTGAAAACCCCATGATCAGTATGAAAAGCCAAAAAGATAGGACACTGAAAGATGAACTCCCCAGGTCAGTAGGTGTCCAATGTGCTACTGGAGATCAGTGGGGAAAGAATTCCAAAAAGAATGAAGAGATGGAGCCAAAGGAAAAACAACACCCAGTTGTTGATGTGATTGGTGATGGAAGCAAAGTTTGATGCTGTAACGAGCAACATTGCCTAGGAACCTGGAGTGTTAAGTTCATGAATCAAGGCAAATTTGAAGTGATCAAACAGGAAATGGCAAAAGTGAACGTTGACATTTTAGGAATCAGAGAACTAAAATGGACTGGAATGGGTGAATTTAACTCAGATGCCCATTATATCTACTACTGTGGGCAAGAATCCCTTAGAAGAAATGGAATAGCCATGATAGTCAATGAAAGAGTCTGAAATTCAGTACTTGGATGTAAGCATAAAAATGATAAAATGATCTCTGCTCAAAATATTTAGTTTCCAAATTGTCTTCTGAATATGATCAAGAAATTGAACCCAGGTGAATCTGAAGGATGAACAACAAAACAGGAGAGCAATTGATTGGGGAGAATGCAAGATTCAGGCACATCAAAGTACAGTATCAGAACATTTTGGCAGAAGACACTCAGAAACACTTTGTGTAAGAAGATTTAGTTAACCACCATGACATCATCCACAAAGTGAAATTCACCCGCTCTTATCCCCATTTACCACCATATTAGTGTTGATCATCTGCCCAGAATCTACTATCTGTTGATAATCCATCCTTCTTCAGCAGTATAGTAACTTAGTTGCTATAGTTTATCTGAATAGCTAATGCCATAGATTAGAGTTCCAGAGCAAAGCAAACTATTTTTGCTTTAATAAATGAATGCTGCTGCTGCTAAGTCACTTCAGTCGTGTCCGACTGTGTGTGACCCCATAGACGGCAGTCCACCAGGATCCCCCGTCCCTGGGATTCTCCAAGCCTTCTCCAATGCATGAAAGTGAAAAGTGAAAGTGAAGTCGCTCAGTCGTGTCCGACTCTTAGGGACCCCATGGACTGCAGCCCACCAGGCTCCTCCATCCATGGGATTTTCCAGGCAAGAGTACTGGAGTGGGTGCCATTGCCTTCTCTGTAACAAATGAATAGCCTGAAGAATTAAGAAAACATCATTTCCCCCAAGATTTGAGGATGAACACTGCCTGTTTTCTCTAACTCCCCATCAACAGCAGAATCATCTTTCCTACCATATGTTGAGTGACTAAGATTTTTACAAAATGAATTCTAGACATTCATATTTCCAGTTTCCACATATAGCAACTGAAAAGCTAAATAGTCAAAAGTATAAGGTCAAGTGTTTAAGTGTTAGAATTTGAACCCAGGTAGGTCTGAATGGGGTAAGCAGGGAAACAGGAGATGAAATAAAACTCCAGTGCATCACTAAGTTTCTTCAAGCTTTCCTTCCTTTCTCACTCCTTGAGGCAAGGAGAAGTTCTAGTTACAAATGTCTGTAGGAGTCATGGAATATATTACCTCTCTTGTCTTGATTATTTTTATCCCTTTCCATCCTCCTAAATGTATGTTAAAGATACCTCATTGTCTTAGCCTTAGTCCTCATATTCTTTCATCAGGAGGAGATTTCCCACTGGGTCCATTCAAATAAATGCCCTTATATCTTGGGACCCTCCTCCCTTTGGGAATGAGAAAAGAGAGAAGGCAGAGGAAATAATGTATCATCAAAGTATACCCAAAAATAGGAAAATGTGGGAGAATCAGAATTAATGCATGTGAAAGTTGAGAAAAACTTAGAGTATGTAGTGCTGTAGCTTTTAAATTTCAGGAATTTGAAGATGATAGTGTCAGTCTGGTGAGAGATAGACTATTAGTTTTAGTAAACACTTTTCTGAGTAGTTTTGTGGCCACTGGTACAGGCTACCAGATATGATCACTATCCTTGAAGATTGGTTTTAAATAGGCTAGCAATATTTACTGGAATGATGAGAGTGCATTTCTGCACAGAAAAGAGAGCCCAGATGCTGTGCTAATCAGAGAGCAAGCAAAGGACAAAGAGGATGACAATATTGTGATTTAATTGTCAGAGTTTACACATTTCAATAATCTCAAATGTTAAAAAAGGTTTTTAAAAATAAAACTGTAACTCAGATTGTAACTTGAGCCCACAGTCTTTTAACTAAGATCATAAACCTGGTTTCAGGTTTTACTGGATCTCAGGTTCTTGATGTCTCATTAGAGAAAGAATTCAGTGAGAGACAAAAATCATAGGTAAGGAACAGATTTATTTAGAGAAAAACACACTCCATAGGAAGAGTATGGATCATCTCAGAAGTTGAGAATGACCTTGAATATGGTGTGGTTAATTTTTATCAGCTGGGTAATCTCATAAGGCTAATAAATGGGAGGATTATTCCAACTATTTGGAGGGAGGGGCAGGGATTTCCAGGAATTGGGCCAATGCCCACTTTTTGGTCTTTGATGATTAGCCCTAGAACTGCCATAGTGCTGGTGGGTGTGTCACTTTGTTTAGGCTAATGTATTACAATAAGCATATGATGAGGTTCACGGTCAACTAGAAGATGAATATTCCTCCATCTTGGTCCTAATTGAGTCTAACCAGTTTTCATCTATCATATGGCTATGTAATTCTTTTAAAGGCTGTGCCCTTCTGTCTTCCTTACTATTTCAAAAAAAGAAAATGACATTAAACTAAATGAAAAAAAGATGATAAACACTCCATTAAACATGTGAAACCCCACTGATTAAGCAGAATTCTTCTTTTAATGAACTGTGTGGGTCCATGGATCTTTTGCCATTCTGGGCTTCATTTTCCCTTAAAATGAAGCAACTTGGTAAGATGTATTATGAGGATCTTCCTAGCTGAATTTATGATTTGAAGGTTTTATTTTTTATTTATCAACTTTTGAGTGGGGAATAATTGTTCTAAAATGTTTATATATCAGTTCAGTTCAGGTCAGTTCAGTTGCGCAGTCATGTCTGACTCTTTATGACTCATGGCCTGCAGCACGACAGGCTTCCAGGTCCATCACCAACTTCCAGAGCTTACTCAAACTCATGTCCATCAAGTTGGTGATGTCATCCAACCATCTCATTCTCAGACATCCCCTTCTCCTCCTGCCTTCAATCTTTCCCAGCACTGGGGTCTTTTCCAAGGACTCATTAGTTCACATGAGGTGGCTGAAATATTGGTGTTTCAGCTTCAGCATCAGTCCTTCCAATGATTATCCAAGACTGATTTCCTTTACGATGGACTGGTTGGATCTCCTTGCAGTCCAAGGGACTCTCAAGAGTCTTCTCCAACACCACAGTCAAAAGCATCAATTCTTCAGTGCTCAGCTTTCTTTATAGTCGAAATCTCACATCTATATGACTACTGGAGAAAACAGCTTTGACTAGATGGACGTTTGTTGGCAAAGTAACGTCTGCTTTTTAATATGCTGTCTAGGCTGGTCATAACTTTCCTTCCAAGGAGCAAGTGTCTTTTAATTTCATGGCTGCAGTTACCATCTACAGTGATTTTGGAGTCCAAAAAATAAAGTCTGTCACTGTTTCCACAGTTTCCCCATCTATTTGCCATGAAGTGATGGGACTGGATGCTACGATCTTCATTTTCTGAATGCTGAACTTTAAGCCAACTTTTTCACTCTCCTCTTTCACTTTCATCAAGAGGCTTTTTAGTTCTTCTTCGCTTTCTGCCATAAGAGTGGTGTCATCTGCTTATCTGAGGTTATTGATATTTCTCCTGGCAATTTTGATTCCAGTTTGTGCTTCATCCAGCCTAGCATTTCAAATGATGTACTCTTCATATAAGTTAAATAAGCAGGGTGACAATATACAGCCTTGACGTACTCCTTTTCCTATTTGGAGCCAATAGGTTGTTCCATGTCCAGTTCTAACTGTTGCTTCCTGACCTGTAGACAGATTTCTCAGGAGACAGATTTGTTTGTCTGGTATTCCCATCTCTTTCAGAATTTTCCACAGTTTATTGTGATCCACACAGTCAAAGGCTTTGGCATAGTCAATAAAGCAGCAACAGATGTTTTTCTGGAACTCTTTTCCTTTTTCAATGATCCAATGGATGTTGCAATTTGATCTCTGGTTCCTCTGCATTTTCCAAATCCACCTTGAACATCTGGAAGTTCATGGTTCATGTACTGTTGAAGCCCGACTTGGAGAATTTTGAGCATCGCTTTGCTAGCATGTGAGACAAATACAATTGTGTGGTAATTTGAGCATTCTTTGGCATTGTCTTTCTTTGGAAATGGAATGAAAACTGACCTTTTCCAGTCCTGTGGCCACTGCTGAGTTTTCCAAATTTGCTGGCATATTGAGGGTAGCACTTTCACAGCATCATCTTTTAGGATTTGAAATAGCTTAACTGGAATTTCATTACCTCTGCTAGCTTTGTTTTTGTGATCACTACTCTGTTCATAATGATGTTTTCAAGGCAAACCATTCAATATAATGGTAATCCAAGTCAATACTCCAACCAGTAAGGCTGAAGAAGCTGAAGTTGAATGATTCTATGAAGAGCTACAAGAACTTCTAGAACTAATACCCAGGTCATTATAGGGGACCTGAATGCAAAAGTAGGAAGTCAAAAGCTACCTGGAGCAAAAGACAAATTTGGCCTTGGAGTACAAAATGAAGCAGAGCAATGGCTAACAGAGTTTTGCCAAGAGAACACACTGGTCACAAGCACTCACTCTCTTCCAACAACACAAGAGAGAACTCTACACATGGACATCACTAGATGTTCAATACAAATATCAGACTGATTACATTCTTTGCAGCCAAAGATAGAGAAGCTCTCTACAGTCAGCAAAAACAGGACCGGGAGCAGGCTGACTCATATCATGATCTCCTTATTGCAAAATTCATACATAAATTGAAGAAAGTAGGGAAAACTACTAGACCATTCATTCAGGTATGACCTAAATCAAATCCCTTGTGATTATACAGTGGAAGTGACAATAGAGTCATGGGATTAAGTTTGACAGAGTGCATGAAGAACTATGGACGCAGATTCGTGACATTGTACAGGAGGCAGTGATCGAGACCATCCTCAAGAAAAAGAAACGCAACAAGGCAAAATGGTTGTCTGAGGAGGCTGTACAAATAGCTGAGAAAAGAAGATAAATGCAAAAGTGAAAAGAAAAGATATACCCATTTGAATGCAGAGTTCCAAAAAATATCAAAGGGAGATAAGAAAACCTTCATCAGTAATCAGTGCAAAGAAATAGAGGAAAACAATAGAATAGGGAAGACTAGAGATCTCATCAAGAAAATTAGAGATACCAAGGGAATATTTCATGCAAAGATGGGCACAATAAAGGACAGAAATGGTATGGACCTAACAGAAGCAGAAGATATTAAGAGGTGGGAAGAGTACACAGAAGAACCATACAAAAAAGATCTTCATGACCCAGATAACCATAACAATATGATCACTCATCTAGAGCCAGCCATCCTGGAATGCAAAATCAAGTGAACCTTTGGAAGGATCACTACACACAGAAGTGTTCCTTAAATAACCAATGAGTTGATTGGAGTTAAGATGGAGACACACATTGATAAGTTCCTGAAAATGTTTTTAAAAATTAGGACTAAACTAAATATTAATGTAAAGAATACTTGATATGTGTTGAAACAACATTAGGTACTGTGCTAGAAACTTAATACAACAGCCCTGTGAAATGGGCATTATTATTATTATTTTCTTTCTTTCCTAGTTTTCAGATAAGGAAACAGTTTTTGAGAGAGCACCAAGGTCTTAGAGCAAAGACTCAAGAACAGGTCTTGAGTCCAAATCCCATGATCTCAACTACAGTCTTCTATTTCTATGAGGTAGCCAGTAGAAAAATATATGCACTGAAAAAGCCTGGGCTGTGGTCTGGTAATATCAGTTCTTAATACTGAATGAGCAGATGCAGCTTCAAATACTGTCATTATATCAGATACAGTCACATGAAACAGGTAACTCACCAAGAGATTAAGCACTTTTCTCTGGGTCAAACATCCAGTTAAATTACCCAACAATTAGAATGCGAGTTAAAGGTACATGGACCTATAAACTGGGCTGTTTTCCAAACCTAAAAGTCACTGAATTACAAACTCAGCAATGGCTACCTTTCAACAGTGATGGGGTCACAAGAGCAAACTAGCTGATGCATTATTGAATTTTTAATCATTGGGACCTAACCACCATCTATATATTTTTATTCTTTTCTTTCTTTCTTAAACTTTGAGAGAAATGGATACTATTATTCAAATTTCAAAAATAAACCATAAATATGCTGGGCACACACTGCTCTTTCCATCACATCCTCAGCAAACCCCCAAAGAAAATCATAATTTGGAGATTGTAGACTGTAAGAATAAGTCACAGAAGTCTTGGAATACACTAAGCTAAATATATTTATTTTTTCAGATGAGAAAGCTGAGAACTTCCATGAAATGCTCATTCACTCTCAACTGGTTACTAAATACTCAATGTGGGCTTACAAAAGATGTTTTGTCTAGATCCTCAGGTGTTTCATCTTTAAAAGAGGGGTAATAATAAAGCCAATACATGAGGTACCACCTTACACCAGTCAGAATAGAAGTTATTAAAAAATCTGCAAATAACAAATGCTGAAGAGGATGTGGAGAAAAGGGAACACTTGTGCACCAGTGATGGGAATGTGGTGCTGGTTTAGTTGCCAAGTCACGTCCAAATCTTATTACCCCATGGACTGTAGCCCCTCAGGCTCCTCTGTCCATGGAATTTTCAGGGCAAGAATACTGGAGTGAGTAGTCATTTCCTTCTCCAGAGGATCTTCCTGACCCAGGAATCAAACTCAGGTCTCCTGCATTGGAGGCAATAGTCTCCTGAATTAAAGGCAGATTCTTTACCGGCTGAGCCATCAGGGAAATGAGAATGTAAATTGGTGCAGTCATTTTGGAAAACAGTATGGAGTTTCCTCAAAATACTAAAAATAAGAGTTGCCACATGACCCAGTAATCCCTCTCCTGGGATATATCCAGACAAAACTATAACTCAGAAAGATACATGTGCTCATATATTCATAGCAGCACTATTCACAAAGCCAAGACATGGAAACAACCTAAATATCCATTGGCAGATGAATAGATAAACAAGATGTGGTTCATATATACAATGGAACACAGCATGTGTGCTCTGTCATGTCTGACCCTTTGCAACCCCATCACCTGTAGCCCATCAGGCTCCTCTGTCCATGGGATTTCCCAGGCAATAATACTGGAGTGGCTTACCATTTCCTACTCCAGGTGACAATGGAATACTACTCAGCCATAAAAAATTAAATAATGCTATTTGAAGCAAAATGGATGGATGTAGAGATTATCATATTAAGTGAAGTCAGAAGGAGAAAGAAAAATACCATATGATGTCACTTAAATGTAGAATCTAAAATATTGCACAAATGAACCTATCTACAGAACAGAATCAGACTCACAGACATACAGAACAGACTTGTTGCCAAGGAGGAGGGGGTTGGAGGAGGAGTGGAGTGGGAGTTTGAGATTAGCAGAACAAAATTATTATAAACAATAAGGATTAGGTATATATTAACAACATGTTATTATAAATTACAAATTATGGATAAACAACAAGGTCCTACTGTATAGCCCAGGGAGCTATGTTCAATATCCTCATATACATATACATCTGGTTTATGCTCATGCTCAGTTACTTTAGTAACTTCCAACTCTTTTAAACTGTAGTCCACTAGGCTCCTCTGCCCATGAAATTCTCTAGGCAAGGATACTGGAGTGGGTTGCCAAGCCCTCATCCAGGGGATATTCCCAACCCAGGGGTTGAACCTGAGTCTCCTGTCTCTCCTTCATTGCAGGCAGATTCTTTACTGTCTGAACCATCAGGGAAGCCCCATAGTATAGATGAACTATGGGGCTTCCCTGATGGCTCAAATGGTAAAGATTCTGCCTGCAATGTGGGAGATCTGGGTTCAATCCCTGGGTTGGGAAGATCCCCTGAAGAAGGAAATGGCAACCCACTCCAGTATTCTTGTTAGGAGAATTCCATGGACAGAGGAGGCTGTTGAATTACAGTCCATGGGGTCTCAAAGAGTCGGACATGACTGAGCGACTATCACACACACACACACACACACACACACACACAAATGAACTGTGCTTCAGTAAAATAAAGTAAAAAGAAAATAGAGCCTACAGTTAGAGTTTGAACTAAGAATTAAATAAAAGAATGAGCAGAAATCATCAAAGATAGCATCTGGCCCAGAGTTTAATCTCATCTCTGTGAAGCTTCCCAAGACTTCTTAAGCCCACATGGGATCGTCTTCTTTGGCTACTTATTACTCTAGAAAAGCTTTTCATTGAATTATGACTCCATAAATGGTTTATTTATGTACAACTGGCCCCCAATTTTAAGTTTGCTGCAGAATGTATACTAAAATTTCTCCAGTATTTTCCACATTCCCCACAGTGTCAACTTCAATTCCCAGGTCATAGTAGGCATCCACAGCTAACTTTAATTTAAATAATTAACTTTTAAAATAATTTAATCAACTTAGACCATTTGTGTATTTTAAGAAGTAAAAATGATTGATTAATCTTAGAATTAAAATAATTTTCTACCCTGATTACTTCTTCTCCTGATTTTAACTACCCCCCATGCTCCCCGCAAAAGACTTGAATCCATTTCAGTTTTTTCTTCTGATTGTTATTATTTAGTCACTGATTTGTGACCCCCATGGACTTTAGCCTGCCAGCCCCCTCTGCCCATGGGATTTCCCAGGCAAGGATACTGGAGTGGATTGCCATTTCCTTCCCCAGGGTATCTTAGCAACCCAGGGTTTGAACCCATGTCTCCTGCATTCAGGTGAATATTTTATCACTGAGCCACCAGGCACCCTTTTCTTCTGGTACGATTGTCTATTTTTCTAAATAATATGTGTATGCTGCTAACTTTTGACTTTTCAATTTTAAATATCACTAAGATTTTTCTACTGTTGACAATAAGGATTGACTTTTCTTATATACCCTCTACCATCCACACAGAACAATGAATGCATAATCATTTGCATTAATATTCAGTGTTTATATCATTGTGACTATGCATATATTAGCCAAACTGGGCCAATTAATGTACAACAATTGCATTTATTCTCTTACAAATATTTATTTCTTTATATTTTCACTGGCTTCATTGGTCATATGCCTATCATAAGCTTAACATTAAACTGCCTGACATGTGACTGTCCTTTCAATCTGCTGAAATACATCAGGTCTGTGGTTTCCTTTTATCCTTTATTCTAAAGACTTTGATCTGCCTGTTCCTACCATGAATTCTGTTCTCCAGGCCCATTACTGAGCTATCCTCCTGGGGTTTCCCTTCACCATCATCTAGGAAATTCACTACTCTATGTTTTATTTTACATTTTATTCCTTTTGCCTGGATACCATGTCTTTCTGCTCTTTGACTTTTTCTCTTATTTTGGGAGAGTGTATCTTGAGAAAAACAGACGAGGAAAATGAAAATTTTAGACCTTAATTATATGTAAAGTCCTAGCTCTTTTCTTTACCTGATTGCTAGGCAGGTGAAGTACAGAATTTTTAGCTTGAAAATATTTTCCTTTAGAATTTTGAAGGCAATGCTTCACAGCAATTTTAGCTTTGGGTAGAGGGACTGGAAAATCTTATGTCATTTCAATTCCTTATGCAACATAAGATGACTGTTTATATACATTTTCTAAGACTTTGAGGGTTTTCCTTTTGTTGCTGTTCTGGAATTCCATGATGACACTGCCATTTTTGAGTATTTTTCTGTTCATTGTGTTTTGCACACAACAAACCCCTCTAGGCTGTGGTTTAAAAAGCTCAAGCATTCTTTGATAAACTTCTCTTTTCTGATTTATCTGTCTGTCTATGTGGAACAAATGATTTGGGGAATCTAGGTCTGATTCTCCCTCTCTCTCTTTTTTTTTTTTTTGGTCTATTCCTCCATCATTTTAACTCTTCTTCCTGAACATTGTTTTACACATTGTTGATTGTGTTTCTCTACTTGGATTGCTTCTGATATCATAACTTTGCTTTCCAAGAGTCCTTTTGCATTCTTTGAATGTTTTATTTATTGTAGTATCTTATTCTTCCCCCCGCATCTTTTTTCATCAAAATTAATTATATTAAAAATACTAGTTTGAACAAATCTACAAGTTTGAACAAATTCACATTATTTAAACTAGATTTTCTCAAACCTACATTTGTGATTCAGGTGTGAAGAATGCTCCTCCCCTGAGATATTAGCCTAAATCAGTAGGACTGAGGGGACAGTAGACTAACAACTTCACTTCCCTTCCTGGGTTGACTTCTTTGCCCTGTCCTCCCAAAAAGCTGTTAACCACACTTCATCACATGTCATCAGCTGACTTTTTCCTGTTGCATATTATTGAGATAAAACAATACACATGAATATTTGTCAGTCTTTTCTCTACCAGGTTTATTTTCTGAACTGAATTTTGTCTCCTGCCAAATTCATATGTTGAGGCCCTATTCTTCAGTGTGACTTATTTGGAGAAAGGGTCTTCAGAGAGGCAAGTAAGATTAAATGAAGTCATGCGGGTAGTTCCTTAATCCAACAGGACTGGCGTCCTTATAAGAAGAGAAAGAAACAGAAGAGAAAGAATCCTCTCTCTCTCTCTCTCTCTCTCTCTCTCTCTCTGTATAAACACACAGAGGAAGGGGTGTGAGGAGATGGCTGGGAGGTAGTGAACCAGGAAGAAAACTCACACCAACACCAAACCCAACAGCACCTTGATCTTGGACTTTTAGCTTCCAGAACTGATGAGAAAATAATTCTGTTGTTGTTGCTGTTTAAGCCATCCAATCTGTAGTATTTTGTTATGGCAGCTTTATTAGACTAAATTGGAGAAGGAAATGGCAACCCACACCAGTGTTCTTGCCTGGAGAATCCCATGGATGGAGAAGCCTGGTAGGCTGCAGTCCATGGGGTCGCACAGAGTCAGACACGACTGAAGCGACTTAGCAGCAGCAGTGGACTAAAACAGTTGTCTCATAATCAAATCAAACTTGTACAAGATACTTTAATGACTGTTCTTTAATGACTGCACCCAATACCCAGTTTGATAAATACAATCACTAATTTCTAGGAATCATCAGCTTAGAGAGAAAGTGAAAGCATACATTCTCTATACCTGGTGTAAAAGTTTATGACTTCCTGGGGGTCTTAGATAACTGAAATTCTAGAGACACTTCAGATTCCAGAATCTCATTTGAATAGTTTTAAATGTCCAACATTAGTTATAAACCAAAACTTTACTAGATTTAAACTTAAAAACCCTTTCCAAGAAGGAGTTGGTGCTTCTGCATGCCTTTTTGTTGGTTGAATACCCAACCCTTGAAGAACTCACCAGCTGATGTTCCCAAATCCAATAAAGTGAGGCAAGATGATGAGGGACTGAAATATGTTGTACTCACTACACGTCTTCACCTGAAGAAGAAGTTAGGAATGGATTGGGATTGTTTAAGCTTGTTTGGGGTTATGTGTCTCCAGTGCTGGTGGTACTGTACAGATTTTATATATTGTGAAATGATTACCATAGCCAAATTAATTAATCCACCTATGAAAAAGTACAAATGGTGAGGTATAACATTTTTCCTTCATACGTATAAAATTCAAATCATACATGATGCTATTCATATATGCATTGTATTGTTGAAATAGAATTGGTATGCCTTTTTTGTACTGTATTGTTCATTTTGTCTTTTATTTATTTTTCTAATTTTTATTCACATGATTATATAGACAAAGTTCTTTTTTTCTATTTTTTTATTTTTTTAATTATGGAAGTAGGATAGCACATTTACAAGGGACTTGGAAAATACAGAACAAAGTTACATATAGTTCTACTATTTATTACAATTATTTTTAAGTAGATAAGATTTTTAGTTGGAATTTCAATATCAAATCCTCAAAAATTAATAAAATGTATATATAGAAAATTAGAAGGATATAGTAGACCTGAAAACACCATGAACCTTTTCAACATAATTAAGATTTATATAACTTTCACACAACAGTAGGATATAAATTCTGCTCAAGTCCACATAGACTATAAACTAGGAGACACTGGAACACAGCCAGAACATAAGTTGGTTAGCTCAGTGGATGCTCAGTCATGTCTGACTCTTTGAGACCTCATGGGCTGTAGCTTGCCAGGCTCCTCTGTCCATGGGATTATCCTGGCAAGAATACTGGAGTGGTTCTCATTTCCATCTCCCAGACAAAGTTCTTTATAATAACAATTTTACTAATCATATTTCCTTTCTTTTTTATTGATATTATTAATTTTATTGAATTATTAATACTGAAAATAATTTTGTCTAATAAAAGAGATTGGCTAAAAAATGACTTGTTGTGTTTATAAAATATGCTAGTTGTGCCACTGGGGGAAAGTATAACATCTTCCCTGACTTAGCATGGGGATCCAGAAAAACCTACAGCAGAGCAGCTTACAAAGGCATCCTGTTCTCTGTCCACCTTGAGGGCCAGCCTTGCCCCTCCTCTGTTGTCCTCTTCACAGAAGCTTATTCCATCCATGGCATTTCCCACAGAAGTTCCCCTTGTGCCTTGATCCCCTTGTGCCTTTATACAGTTTCTTGTAATTAGCATTTCTGTTCCCTATGTACCTCCCTTGTGAGTTCTTAAAACCCATTAAGGATTAGCGGTAGTTTTGTCTTCTTAATGAAAACTTTCTTGCCACTGCTCCAGAAATATGGTTCAGTGCCTTCTCTGAGCTTCACTGCACACCATAAATTCTTTTCTGTTGACACCTCTATAAGTTACTCCTTTTTTTGTGAAATATTTCAAATATATCCTGAGACTACATTAATTACATTCTTTGGGGAAAATTTTTCAAATGTGATTAAAAGTACAAAAAAATAACAAATTATCATGCACCAATCAACAAGATTTAGCAAATGGTATCACTTTACCAATAATGCTTTAAAAAAAATGCATGTTTTCTTGGAAGATATGCTATGACAAACCTAGACAGCATATTAAAAAGCAAAGACATCCATCCCTTTGGAGACAAAGGTCCATAAAGTCAAAGCTATGGTTTTCCCCTGTCCTTCACTATCTGCCGGAGTTTGCTGAAATTCACGCCCATCGAATCGGTGATGCTATTTATTTCATCCTCTGCTACCCACCCTTCTCCTTTGCCTTCAATCTTTCCCAGCATCAGAATCTTTTCCAATGAGTCAGCTCTTTGCATCAGGTGGCCAAAGTATTGTAGCTTCAGCATCAGTCTTTCCAATGAATATTCAAGGTTGATTTCCTTTAGGATTAATTGGTTTGATTTCTTTGCAGGCCAAGGGACTCTCAAGAGTCTTCTCCAGGACCACAATTTAAAGGCATCAATTCTTCAGTGCTCAGCCTTTTTTATATTCCAACTCTCTGTACATGACTATTGGAAAAACCATAGCTTTGGCTATGTGGACCTTTGTTGGCAAAGTGATGTCTCTGCTTTTTAATATGCTGTCTAGGTTTCTCATCGCGTCCCTTTCAAGGAGCAAGTGTCTTTTAATTTCATGGCTGCAGTCTTGGAAATATCTAAAAATTCAAGCTCAGAAATTCTACGAGATACATGTACAATGGAGATAAATACTTTTGTTGAAAATCCTTTTCTAAGAATGTTTCTAACAAAGAGAACCTGTCCTCCCTAAAATAATCCCTTACAAAGAACAATTTTTCCCTTCTTAATTGTATTACTATTAGACTTTTATCTCAATAAGATAAAAACATGGAAAAGAGCTCATTGTTATACTGAGTGCTCTGTTCTGCATGGATAGACTTCTATGGATAAGGACCCTTGAAAAATATATTGTGGACAGAACAATTTCAGAAAAGACAACAACAGTATCAAAAACTGATAAATATTTCCCTAAAAAGATACCTTCTACCAGCCTATAGTGTCTTATGCTTGAAAATTTCCACTGCACAAATCTCCCATCACTTGTAATAGCAACTGAGGATATTTGATCAAAATGTATTGAACAACTTTGATCTTCAAAGAATTGGGGTTCATGCTAAGGATACAGAAAAAAAAAAAAAAACCAACATTTTGGAACAGGTTATCTGTCCTCAAAAAGTCAGAATGAATTTATTACAATTGAACCTACAACTTCTGCATTTACTGTATTTATGTATTTATAACTTCTGTGTTTACTGTATTCCAAACACATTCGGAACATACTGCTTGTCGAATCTCTTTATTCCTGGATAGACTGATGACGCGTGCATTTTCTACTCACATTTCAACTAAGAAAAAATAAGATGAAAGATGTTGTCACTAACTAAATTTATGCAGGATATTTTTAGGTACTAGATTAAATTAAGGACCACTTTCAATGCTGCTGCTGCTGCTGCTAAGTTGCTTCAGTTGTGTCTGACTCTGTGTGACCCCATAGATGGCAGCCCACCAGGCTCCCCCGTCCCTGGGATTCTCCAGGCAAGAACCCGGGAGTGGGTTGCCATTGCCTTCTCCAATGCATGAAAGTGAAAAGTGAAAGTGAAGTCGCTCAGTCGAGTCTGACCCTCAGCGACCCCATGGACTGCAGCCTACCAGGCTCCTCCGTCCATGGGATTTTCAAGGCCAGGAGTACTGGAGTGGAGTGCCATTGCCTTCTCCCAATACTAGTATACATAAAATGAGTGATACATAATGATTGACAAGGACCCTAAATATATCATTTTAGTTCAGACACAAGAGGCATGACTTTTGTCTTTGGGGGAGTCAGAAAGTATTTCCTTAAGAAAAGAAAGAACTTGAACTGGCCCTTGAAAGATGGTTAGGTGGCATTCAGATGAACACTAAGAGACTTTAGCAAAAGCTAAAGTTTTATAGTTTTTATGGAAAGATGGAGAACAATACTAAGGAAGTAGTTTTCTATGTAATATATCACCTGGTGGAAAGATAAATTGGAAAAAAGTAATATAAACAACTTACCTAGTATCACACTTGAAAAATGAGTGAGAAAAATATATGTATATCATTCAAATGAGTCTGTAGGTTCTTTATGGATTCTTTACAGACTTTTAAAAACATGTATTTGTGTATATCAAAAGTGACAGTTTATGGGAAACAAAAACAGTGACATGCCGGAAGGGGATACATTCAAGCTGCAACAAACTGTAGCTCTCAGAATGATTGTGGTGCAGACAGAGGGAGAGATTCTTCCCTCACTTGATCAGAAGCTGGAAAGATGTTGCCTGAGGGCTGCATCCATGTTGGGATTTAAAGGAGGGTTTAAAGTGACTAAGACAAAAATGTGGAGAAGAGTAGGTAAAAGGAGACCAGAGAGATGAAGAAAAAGATTCACATTTGTCCCAGAATATGTATAGTTAAAAACAGACTTGGTGTTTGGGGGCTTAGTGGCTAAGTCATGTTCAACTCTTGTTATGCCATGGACTGTAGCCTACCAGGCTCCTCTGTCCATGGGATTTCCCAGGTAAGAATACTGGAGTGGGTTGCCATTTCCTTCTCCAGGGGATCTTCCCTACACAAGGATTGAACCCAAGTCTCCTGAACTGCAGACAGTCTCTTGTGTGCAGTCTCCTGAATTGCAGCAGATTCTTTACCAACTGAACCACCAGGGAAACCAGTCTTGTTGTTGCTGTTTACTTACTAAGTCATGTCTGACTCTTTTGCAGTCCTATGAACTGTATCCTGCTAGACTCCTCTGTTCATGTGATTTCCCAGGCAAGAATACTGGAGTAAGTTGCCATTTATTTCTCCAGAGGATCTTCCCAACCCAGGGATTGAAGCTGCATCTCCTGCATTACAGGCAGATTCTTTACCACAGAGATAACAACTTTTTGTTGCAGGAGTCTTTTTGCTTAAGCCAACATGGGCTGTTCTTTTTCTTGTACATTTGCAACTAAAATATCCCTGTTATACCATCTTACATGTGGCATTAGATAATACATAGAATCAAGCTCTTAACACAATCAAGTTAACCAACACATTTTTTTCAGTTAATCAGTTCTTTTGACTCACCAGAGAAAACTAGTTTAGTTTTACCTTGTAAATATATTTAGCTGAAATATAGAGATGAGAAGTTTATTGGCCTGGCTTCAAAGGGCTCATAATCTAGTAGAAAGTTCTCTGTTCAAGCAGTTATAATACTGGGTGATAACTGTTACAATTTCCCCCAAAATTGTTTAGGCAATGTTACTAGAGCCTGGGGCATCTAGATCTGTTGTGAAAAGTGAGGAAGGCTTCAGATGGGAAAAATTTCCTAAAATGCAATTTAAAGCATGTCTGCTATGTAATTCTTACTCTCCATTTTACAATATTTGCCTCAAGGAGCATTAATTTTTGAGGGAATATAGAGTTGTATTTTTCTTACCAAACCTTCTTCTGAGCAATAGTATTTGAACTCACTTCAATGAAACAGTATGTTTGAAAATCTTTGGTGGTAATAACACACCTCAGCTCCAGGTATCAAGTTTGAGGTATTGATTTGACAGGCAGTGGGATTGTTGCTGAAAAGTTTCATAAGGCAGCAATCTGACCAGCTTCAACAGAGGCCAACAGCATGTGGTTTGTGGTTTTGGAATAAGGGTCACATCTTTGATATTTAAATAGAACTTTCTTGGAAAACATATATTTCTCTGTACCTCTCAAAGACAAGGGGGAGAGTAATGTGTCTGTTTTCTGGTCAGATGATCTCTCAGCTAAAGTTATATTTCGAGGGCTAGGAAGACCAATGTCAGGTCATACCCAGACTGTGGCATGGCCTGTAGCCTTCCAAGTCCAGACAGCAAGAACTCTAGAATCCTGCCTACCTATCCCTTTGTAATGGTTTCTTGAAAACTCAAACATAAAATGTACAACTAAAGCAAGAAGCACACTTAGGGTGTTCGGAAGCCTACCTCTCTCTGACTATTTTTCAAATTCTCATTTAATTTTTTCCAACATTATATTATGAAAATTTTCAAAGATAACACAAAACTGAATACATCTTACACTAAACACCTCTAGATTTTACTGTTAACATTTTACTATGCTTGTTTTAATCATATGACATCTTTCTATCCACCTCTATCTTCAGCTATTAGAACATCATTTTGATGGTTTACCAAGTGAATTAAATAGATATACATAATAAACACTCTAACATGTATATAATTATAATATACCATGTATATTATTTTGTTAATAGTGATTTTCCCTTTTGAAGTAATGTTTACAAATGATAAACTGCATATATTGTTATTTTTTGACAAAAGCATACACTGTAAAACCAAACCCCTCTGTCAATATACTAAACTTTACACTCACCTAGGAACATTTCTTCATAATCTATCAGTCATTTCCCACTACCACTACCCCTGTCTCCACACCGATTTTTTTTTTTTTTTTTTGTCAAACATAGGAAGAATGTGTGTATTTTAGGATTTCATATAAATGGAATCATATGGAATTTTTACATATAAAGTTTCCTTTATTAGCATAATATTTTTGAGATTCACCCATGTTATACATATTTCTTTCCTTTATACCTTCTTTTGTGAGATGTCAACATATTTTGCTTAATTTTTCTTTTTAGGTTAGTTGCTTTTTGTTAATAGAATATACAATTTTTTTATATACCTGACTACCACTCTAAACTTTTGATTAATATAGTTCATATTTTGTGACTACAGTAGATATGTAATGTACTCATGAGGTCTTACATATGCATTAATCAACTTAAGTATTTCTGATAATTGCCTATCATTTGTGTTCTCTAAACCCACCAGTTATCTCTCCATAGGAGAGGCATTTTTCTCTATTTGGTTCCCTGAGGTATCCCAGGAGATGAAACCAGTGATGCGCACATAGCAGATGCTCAATGCAATAAATTAAGTAATTAGAAAAAAATCACTGGATAAAGAAATATAGAAAAATAAATAGATAGATCAATAGAAATAGAACAGATTGGTGGTTGCCAGAAGTGAGGTGTGGGGAAGTGGAAGAAATGGATGAAGCAGGACAAACGGTAAATCAATAAACATAAACAAGATAAAAATAACAAAATAAAAAGAGAGTCCACAGATTTTGATAACTCTTTGAGAAATATGAAGTAATACCAGAAATATTAACTGGAAATAACAAGATGGAGTATAACAAAACCACACCTAAGGGAAGAAAAAGATACTTCCCATACCACTTCTTTAGGGGGTTAGGAGGGTGATTATCTAGTAGAATTTAGATTAAGACCAAGAATGTTGTCTTTGTTCAGAGTCTGTTCTATTAGAAATATTTTAAAAATTAGAATCCTTAGTAAGCTCATCAACTTTTGTAGTAAATTTAAAAGAAAGAAAGAAAAGAAAAAGAAAAGGGAAAAAAAGCGGGGACAATTTTTTCTAGTATAAGAAGAAGCTGGCCCTCACATACACTGTTGTGGGAATGTGAAATGTGACAGCCCAATCACTCTCGGGGAAAAAAAGTTTCTTAACATGAAACAAAATAAAACCCTCAAACAAACAAACAAAAATACAAATCATGTAGCTATCATACAACCCAGTAATTGTATTTTGGGGCTTTAATCCCAAAGAAACAGATTAACATTTCCATGAAAACCTGTGCATGAATATTTATGTGTGTGCTTAGTTGCTCAGTCATGTCCGACTCTTTGCGACCCCATGAACTGTAGCCTGCCAGGCTCCTCTGTTCATGTGGATTCACCAGGCAAGAATACTGGAGTGGGTTGCCATTTCCTCCTCCAGGGGATCTTCCTGACCCAGGGATCAAACACAGGTCTCCCTCATTGCAGGCAGATTCTTAACTGTCTGAACCACCAGAGAAGCCCACAAATAGCAGCTTTATTTGTAATGTCCCACTACTAGAAAAATCCAGGTGTTCATCAATTAGTGAATGGGTTGACATGTAATTATTGAACCAAGCAACAACTTGTATGAATCTCCAGAGAATTATGCTCCAGAGTGGAAAAGTTCACTTGTATAATATTCTTCAAATAACAAAGCTGTAGAAATGGAGAACGGGCTTCTCAGGTGGCAGAGTGGTGAAGAATCTGGCTGTCAGTGTAGGAGATGCATGAGGCAGGGTTTGACCCCTGGGTTGGGAATATCCTCTGGAGGAGGCAATGATGACCTGTTCCAGAATTCTTGCCTGGAAAGTTCCATAGACAGAGGATCCTGGTGGGCTACAGTCCACAGGGTTGCAGAATTGAACATGACTGAGCAACTGAGCACATACAGCACACAGAAATGAACAACAAATCAGTAGCAGTTGATGGTTATGGAAGGGGTGAGAATGAGGTAGGTAGGTATGGATTTAAAAGGGAAATATGATGAACCCTCATGATGGATCTGCTCAGTACAACGCTGCATCAAATTCAGTTTCTGGGGAGTGATGTCCTGTTGTGGTTTTGATATTACCTTTGGGGGAAACTGGATAAAAGGCAAATTGTATCTCTCTATTATTTCTTACACTTGTGTGTGAACCTTCAGTTATTTTGTGAAAAGTTTATTTAAAAACTATGATGCCTATGAATACTTGAATATAAAACACAGATCAGATATAAAATTAATGTATCAAAATGAAGATCACAACATTGCAGAAGGTATAAAGGGAATAATGATGAGCATTTAGGTCTATTTGACTTTATGGTTCATTAGGGTTCAGTTGTTTATTTGGTAGACAACTCATAAATAAACTTGTAGCTAATTTAAAGAAAATAGTTGTTTAGCTCAAATTATAAATTTCTAAGTTTTAAAAGAGAGTATAATCTATTTATACTTTACTGTAAATATGAATAAATTGGGTTTGTTCTTTATATCATTTTTATTTTTCATACTGTTACCTTATTTCTGTAAATAATTTTTTTCATCTTTCTATTAAACATAATTTTTTTTCTTTGTTTTCTCTCCTCTCCTCAGGTTGGAAGTCTTTCTTTTATTTACATTATTTTTATAGTTTCCCTTAAGATATAATTGCACCTACAAAAAGTTAATATCACCACCATCCTTACTAACAACAGAGGCAATATATCATATTTTATTTGTGTGTTGTTTTAGAATTTTTCTGTCTCATTTGAATATCTAAAATTAATCATTATTTTTGTTTTCACTTTTCAGTAGATGCCTAGTTTTCATTTATGTTTATTTATTTATTTTTGCTCACAAATGCATCTGATACTCCCTTTGTCTTTCTCAATTTTTTTTTTCCTCTCTAAACTTGCTTCCAAGAGGATATGTGAACTATAAACTCCTTTTGACTGAAAATACCTTGAATTCACTCTTATTCTTAATGACAGATTGCTGAGTGGAGAATTCTGGGTTGACAGTTATTTTCTATCAGCACTGTGAGAATAATATTGTTCCACATTCTATTTTTTTCTTCTCTTTTTAAAACTCTTTATCGCCAACCTTTGGAGTTTTATTATTTCACCAAGAATTTCTGTGTGTGGATTTAATTCCCTGTATCTTGCTCAGGATTTGGCCTGCTTGTTACAATCCAAGGATTTATTCTTTCATTGAGTCTGGAGAATTCTCAACCACTATCTCTTTTATATTCATTCTCTTAATCCACGTTTATATCACCTTCTGAGTATTCAATGGTTGCTTTATTTCCTTATTTATGCTTATTTCCTTACTGCTCATTTATTTATTTACTTTTTTCTTCTCCATCTATCTGCATTTCAAAGAATTATCTTAGTTTATCTTCAGTTCAACTTTATTGAATCAGTTGTTACACTTATTAAGTTTTTAATTTAAATGATTTTATTTTCCTTTCTCAGGCATTATAATAAGTGCATTTGGAAAGCTGTTCTATTTTACTTTTATAGTATTCTTCTTTTATTTTTATTTATTTGGATTTTTATCCCTTTAATAATCTTAAACATATTTATAGTGTCTTTCATATTGTCTTATTATCTCACGTTCTTTGGACTGTTCACCCATTTGACTCTTCTGTTTGATTTTGCCTCATGCCCTGTGTGGTTTGCAAGTTTTTTTTGTTGGCCCAATACATTTGAGGATTATTCTTTTTGAAATTTTACTTTATCCTACATTTATGGAGGTGGTTTTAGGGAACTAGGACCATTGCTCACAGGTGTTTTGGAGTTAAATTCTTCTTTTGGAGTTTCATATTCAGTGTGCAGCATGCAAATGAGTGTTGCAGATTCATGAGTGCTATAAATTTGACTCACTAATATTGACTTGACATTTCCTCAGGACTTTGGGTGAGGTGTTTTTAGTCTCTCTTTTAGCAAAAAGGCCTCTATTCCAGAGGCTTTTTCAAAATTGAGAATCCTTACTTTCAGTTTCATACAGGTTGTGTCTCATGCCCAAAGATGACATTATAGCCTTATCCCCTGACTATTAAAGTGATGTTTTCATTTGGTATCATTCTTGGCTAAAGCAGCATCAGCATCAGTCAGTTCAGTCACTCAGTCATGTCCAGCTCTTTGTGACCCCATGGACTGCATCAAGCCAGGCTTCCCTGTCCATCACCAAATCCCAGAGCTTGCTCAAACTCATGCCCATCCAGTCAGTGATGCCATCCAACCATCTCATCCTCTGTTGTCCCCTCCTCTTCCTGCCTTCAATCTTTCCCAGCATCAGGGTCTTTTCTACTGAGTCAATTTTTCTCATCAGGTGGCCAAATTATTGGAGCTTCAGCATAGTGTATTAGAAAACCAAGTCACCACAAAACAATATCAGGACTACAAGCCCTAAATTTGTAGTTGGTATGGGATATGCATAAAAGATTGGTCAGACTTAACTTTCATCTAAGGATACTAGTTTATAAAACATGAAAGATTTTTGAATAATATGTTCTCACATGTCAACCAGGTTTGTTGTTTCATCCTTAACACAAATGTAGTGGGGGAGTATCCATTATGAAATCTTTAATGGTATTTTTGGACTGATAGACATTGATTTGTGTCTAGTCATTTTAGAATTCACATTTACTGCTTAGCTTTTGAGTGGAAATCTGCACTCAGATTTCCAACAACAAGTTCCTACTCTGCTACTTGTAACTTTTTTGTTCCATTTTTATATTCATCCTAAATTTAATTATGATTTATTTTCAATTATCTATTTTTAAGTAAAAAATAATAGTCAATTTTAGAAATCTCCTGTTTAGATTTCCAATGTTCCTCCCATGGTTTTAAAGTGATATCTGGCCTTTAATTTTTCAAGCCAATCAACAGTTAACATAACTTATAAATAGAGTAAACTTTAATGTCAAAGTCATGGCATCAAACTTTTGAGATTTATTTTAATACCTCTAGAATAGGTAATCTTGTAGGAGCAAGCAATCCCACTTAACTATTCTGTGTTCTGGACTTTCCAAAAGCATTTCTTATACTCATTTTGCTTCACTTTAATCTCAGTTACTGGCAATAACATTTTTCATTGTTTTGTGTTGTTTCTTATGAATGATTGATCATTTTCGGGTTTTGTTTGAATTTCTTTCATTTATTTATTTATTCTAATTTTTTGTGGTACATAAACTTCTCTAGGGGTTTAGTTGTTCTATAGCATGTAGGATCTTAGTTCCCTGACTGGGGATCAAACCTGTGTCCCCTGAATTGGAAGGCAGATTCTTAACCACTATTAAGAATTCTTAACCATCATTCCACTAGACCACCACAGAACTCCCTTTTGTGTTAATATCTAAGGCAAGTTGTTTCTGCCAATAAGACTCCCTATAACCTTGGTTTAGTCCCAGGTAAGCAGTCCTTTTGTGTGATGTTTTCTGGCTTGTAGCAAGAGAATTTCACACTTTCATGTGTGAATTTTTAAGCACTTCCTACCCAGGTCAATTCTATTAAAAAATTTACATGTGGAAGATCTATGGAGACCACAGCATTTCCTCTGTTCTTGTGAGCTATCATCACACATCCCTTCAGCCTCACCATTTCCACAGCAGCTCTGTGAGTGACACTCCTGTATCCAGTTAAGTATCATATACAGTTTCAACTACACTTCTGATTTAAAGGATGTTAATCTCCAAAATGTATTATCAATTGAAGTCTAGTATATTAACTATTTACAAGCAATGTACAAAGATTTTAATTTTAGGTCTTCTGGAATAAAAGGGAAAAGCTCTCATGGTTGATTTGTTAAGCTGAAACAGGAAAATTATTGCTTTGTATAGGTAGGGGTTAGATCATCACATGGGATTTGTGTGTGTATGTGTGTATGAGAGGGAGACAGAGAGCCATTCTCACAGGAATAAGGGTTCAGTCATGATGCTCAATCAATAACTAGAGGATGTTGGCTGGCAGAATTGTATTCTCCATTATGATGCCATGATTTTTGTGGAATATACTGTATATATTAACATCTATATATTTCAATGCTGTCTCTAGTGTAATCTCCCTGAATCAGTCATAATTACTCTGGAACTGGGGAGAAATAAGCCTAGAAAAACTACCAATTTAGCCCTCATCCACAGAGCAATTTAAGATTGTTCTTTTGTGCCATTCTAAATGCAAAATATTGCAGTTTACATTTTATTTATGGAAATATAAGTGTGCTAGCAATTTCTTTGCATAAAACAGATGTGTTTTCAGGAAAATATATACTTCCCATGTACCCATTTATAGATATGTGGCTTCTCTTGGGAGCTGAAAATATTTCACCTTTTCCTTTCTCAAATCCCCTTAGAGTTCATTATTTGCTTACAGTTTTTATTTTATGACAAAATAGAAGCATGTGACATAGGTTACTGACTCAACTAAGGCACTTGGCTTTGACACTTGAATTTCTCATTACCAATAAGTAGGATTTTTAGGCTATATATTTATCTTCAAATAAAATTTCAAGGTTGAAACTGTGTCTATTTTTAATTAAGGATACATGAAATCATTTATATATGTCAATAAGATGAACTCTATGCATGTACTAAAACAGGTGAAAATGCCTACTTTTATCATTACAGTGCTTCATGATTAGATTATCAAAAGTACAGTTTTTATGGACTTTGTAAGTGATTTCAAATTTTCTAAACTCTTTTGGGATGGGTTCAGTTCAGTTGAGTTGCTCAGTCGTGTCCGACTCTTTGCGACCCAATGAATCGCAGCAAGCCAGGCCTCCCTGTCCATTACCAACTCCCGGAGTTCACTCAGACTCACGTCCATCGAGTCAGTGATGCCATCCAGCCATCTCATCCTTTGTCGTCCCCTTCTCCTCCTGCCCCCAATCCCTCCCAGCATCAGAGTCTTTTCCAATGAGTCAACTCTTCTCATGAGGTGGCCAAAGTACTGGAGTTTCAGCTTTAGCATCATTCCTTCCAAAGAAATCCCAGGGCTGATCTCCTTCAGAATGGACTGGTTGGATGTCCTTGCAGTCCAAGGGGCTCTCAAGAGTCTTCTCCAACAACACAGTTCAAAAGCATCAATTCTTTGGCGCTCAGCCTTCTTCACAGTCCAACTCTCACATCCATACATGACCACTGGAAAAACCATAGGCTTGACTAGACGGACCTTTGTTGGCAAAGTAATGTCTCTGCTTTTGAATATGCTATCTAGGTTTGTCATAACTTTCCTTCCAAGGAGTAAGCATCTTTTAATTTTGTGGCTGCAATCACCATCTGCAGTGATTTTGGAGCCCCCCAAAATAAAGTCTGACACTGTTTCCACTGTTGCCCCATCTATTTCCCATGAAGTGATGGAACCAGATGCTATGATCTTCGTTTTCTGAATGTTGAGCTTTAAGCCAACTTTTTGACTCTCCACTTTCACTTTCATCAAGAGGCTTTTTAGTTCCTCTTCACTTTCTGCCATAAGGGTGGTGTCCTCTGCATATCTGACGTTATTGATATTTCTCCCAGCAATCTTTGCATACATAAATCACATATGATGTCTTAACTCAGTTTAGGTTTCCATGTTGACAAACTTGAAGAAGCTTGGTTATCCACCCAGTCAAACATGGTAATGAGTAATGGCAGGAAAAGAAGATGGAATGTGTCAGCTGAGTCCACTGACTTTTCCCTTTGGAAGTTCATGTTCCCCTTTATTGATCTGATACAGAGTTTTATGGACTTCCTGTTAGGAGATGCACACATGTGTTTCCCTCTTCACTACCAAGTCAAGGCAGGGTTCCTCATTTCAATTTTTAGTCCAAGACAATTTTGCCTGAAAATCTGGTTCTATCTGAAAGAGCACCTGGGTGGGACAGAGTACAGCCCCTTCAGTTTTTCACACCCAATATTGATTGTCTGATTTCAGTGTTTACCATCTGGTGATGTCCATGTGTAGTCTTATCTTGTGTTGTTGAAAGAGGGTGTTTGTTATGACCAGTGTATTTTCTTGGCAAAACTCTATTAGACTTTGCCCTGCTTCATTCCGTATTCCAAGGACAAATTTGCCTGTTAGTCCAGGTGTTTCTTGACTTTCTACTTTTGCATTCCAGTCCCCTATAATGAAAAGGACATCTTTTTTCGGTGTTAGTTCTAAAAAGTCTTGTAGGTCTTCATATAACCGTTCAACTTCAGCTTCTTCAGTGTTACTGGTTGGGGCATAGACTTGGATTACTGTGATATTGAATGGTTTGTCTTGGAAACGAACAGAGCTCATTCTGTCATTTTTGAGATTGCATCCAAGTACTACATTTTGGACTCTTTTGTTGACAATGATGGCTACTCCATTCCTTCTGAGGGATTCCTGCCCGCAGTAGTAGATATAATGGTCATCTGAGTTAAATTCACCCATTCCAGTCCATTTCAGTTTGCTGATTCCTAGAATGTCGACATTCACTCTTGCCATCTCTTGTTTGACCACTTCCAATTTGCCTTGATTCATGGACCTGACATTCCAGGTTCCTATGCAATATTGCTCTTTACAGCATCAGACCTTACTTCTATCACCAGTCACATCCACAGCTGGGTATTCTTTTTGCTTTGGCTCCATCCCTTCATTCTTTCTGGAGTTATTTCTCCACTGATCTCCAGTAGTATATTGGGCACCTACTGACCTGGGGAGTTTCTCTTTCAGTATCCTATCATTTTGCCTTTTCATACTGTTCATGGGGTTCTGAAGGCAAGAATACTGAAGTGGTTTGCCATTCCCTTCTCCAGTGGACCACATTCTGTCAGATCTTTCCACCATGACCCGCCCATCTTGGGTTGCCCCATGGGCATGCTTAGTTTCACTGAGTTAGACAAGGCTGTGGTCCTAGTGTGATTAGATTGACTAGCTTTCTGTGAGTATGGTTTCAGTGTGTCTGCCCTCTGATGCCCTCTTACAACACCTACCGTCTTACTTGGGTTTCTCTTACCTTGGGCGTGGGGTATCTCTTCACAGTTGCTCTAGCAAAGCGCAGCCATTGCTCCTTACCTTGGACGAAGGGTATCTCCTCACCGCTGCCCTTACTGACCTTCAACGTGGTATATAACCTTCAATTATATTCTTTGCAGCCAAAGATGGAAAAGCTCTATACAGTCAGCAAAAATAAGACCAGGACCTGACTGTGGCTCAGACCATGAACTCCTTATTGCCAAATTCAGACTTAAATTGAAGAAAGTAGGGAAAACCACTAGACCATTC
>NW_011495032.1:11122550-11123813 GCF_000754665.1 Bison bison bison
AAAATCAGAGATACCAAAGGAATATTTCATGCAAAGATGGGCTCGATAAAGGACAGAAATGGTATGGACCTAACAGAAGAAGATATTAAGAAGAGATGGCAAGAATACACAGAAGAACTGTACAAAAAAGATCTTCATGACCCAGATATTCACGATGGTGTGATCACTGACCTAGAGCCAGACATCCTGGAATGTGAAGTCAAGTGGGCCTTAGAAAGCATCACTACGAACAAATCTAGTGGAGGTGATAGAATTCCAGTTGAGCTATTCCAAACCCTAAAGGATGATGCTGTGAAAGTGCTGCACTCAATATGCCAGCAAATTTGGAAAACTCAGCAGTGGCCACAGGACTGGAAAAGGTCCGTTTTCATTCCAATCCCAAAGAAAGGCAATGCCAAAGAATGCTCAAACTACCACACAATTGAACTCATCTCACATGCTAGTAAAGTAATGCTCAAAATTCTCCAAGACAGGCTTCAGCAATATGTGAACCGTGAACTTCCTGATGTTCAAGCTGGTTTTAGAAAAGGCAGAGGAACCAGAGATCAAATTGCCAACATCTGCTGGATCATGGAAAAAGCAAGAAATTTCCAGAAAAAACTCTATTTCTGCTTTATTGACTATGCCAAAGCCTTTGACTGTGTGGATCACAAGAAACTGTGGAAAATTTTGAGAGATGGGAATACCAGACCACCTGATCTGCCTCTTGAGAAATTTCTATGCAGGTCAGGAAGCAACAGTTAGAACTGGACATGGAACAACAGACTTGTTCCAAATAAGAAAAGGAGTACGTCAAGGCTGTATATTGTCACCTGGTTTATTTAACTTATATGCAGAGTACATCATGAGAAACGCTGGACTGGAAGAAGCACAAGCCGGAATCAAGATTGCCGGGAGAAATATCAATAACCTCAGATATGCAGATGACACCACTCTTATGGCAGAAAGTGAAGAGGAACGAAAAAGCCTCTTGATGAAAGTGAATGAGGAGAGTGAAAAATTTGGCTTAAAGCTCAACATTCAGAAAACGAAGATCATGGCATCCGGTCCCATCACTTCATGGGAAATGGATGAGGAAACAGTGGAAACAGTGTCAGACTTTATTTTTCTGGGCTCCAAAATCACTGCAGATGGTGACTGCAGCCATGAAATTAAAAGACGCTTACTCCTTGGAAGGAAAGTTATGACCAACCTAGATAGCATATTGAAAAGCAGAGACATTACTTTGCCAACAAAGATTCGTCTAGTCAAGGCTGTGGTTTT
>NW_011495032.1:11123913-11131243 GCF_000754665.1 Bison bison bison
GGACTGCAAGGACATCCAACCAGTCCATTCTGAAGGAGATCAGCCCTAGGATTTCTTTGGAAGGAATGATGCTAAAGCTGAAACTCCAGTCCTTTGGCCACCTCATGGGAAGAGCTGACTCATTGGAAAGACTCTGATGCTGGGAAGGATTGGGGGCAGGAGGAGAAGGGGACGACAAAGGATGAGATGGCTGGATGGCATCACTGACTCGATGGACGTGAGTCTCAGTGAACTCTGGGAGTTGGTGATGGACAGGGAGGCCTGGCGTGCTGCGATTCATGGGGTCGCAAAGAGTCGGACAGGACTGAGCCATTGATCTGATCTGATCTGATTCATTGTCTTAACTTCTGATTGGGTTCAGGTTCAGACTTCTCATTTATAATGTTATGATGCCCAAGCTCTTTGCTGACTTTCCCCCATTCTTGCTTTCCTTCACCTTCTGACTTCTTTTTCGCTTTTGTTTTTCCAGCCCTCCCCCCAATCCCCAAAATAGTATTGAGTACTCCATATTAACACATGAGATATGCCTCTCAGATTCTTTCCTTCTTTATTATTATTTTATACTTTTAATGAAGCATAGTTTATTTATAACATGGTCTTAGTTTCAGGGTACATTACACTAATTCTATATTCTTTTTCATATTCTTTTCTCTTATAGGTCATTACAACATACTGACTATATAGTTCCCTGTGCTATCCAGTAGGTCCTTGTTGGTTATCAGTTTTATACATAGCAGTATGCATATGTCAGTCCCAACCTCCTAATTTATTCCACCCCTGACACCTTTCCCTTTTGATAACCATAAGTTTCTTTTCTATGTCTTTGGGTCTATTTCTGTTTTGTAAATAAGTTCGTTCAGACTGTTACCTTCTTCCCTCCAAGACCCTTAGATAAATATGGTCAGCCAGCCACTTCACATATTGAAAGATATGGAGCAAAATCTTCAATTGTAGCAAACCAATATGTTTTCTTTCATGACTTTAGAATACACTGACTGTTACCCCTTCTGGGAGAGAAGGGCAGATGTTGTTCTCAGGATCCCTGTATCAAGAAGAGTTAAATCACACAAGGACAAAATGGTGTAAAGATTTAAAACTCTACAGGGGAAATGAAATTGCAGTGCTTTTGTTTTTCTGTCCTTTATCTTAAGAAATCTTCATTTTATTCTACAGAAATCTTTAGAAATGGCAGTTCTCCCCAGACTTGAATTATCAAAAAGCCAGTATTCTATGGAGACGGATACTAAATAATATACTCCAGGAAATCACTATCCAATTCTATTTAGATGCCTACCTCCCCCACAGGACACTCTGCTCTCCCATCTATACTCATCTTAGGCAGGAGATAAAAAGCTTTGTTTCTTTTTAGTGGTTGGTCTGTGGAAAACTATACCTTATTGTTGTAAGCAGTAGTCCACAGGCAAGGAATGCAATGTTTAAGTCAGCCCTGAAGAGTGGATGAGTCTTGCTTTCTCTGTGCTACATAAGGCAAGCTTTACATGGTCACCAGAATTCCAGAAACCCAGAAGTAGAGTACAAATACTGCCATTACCATATGATTTCAGCTGAATGGAACTCTCTCTGTTGAATGAGATTGGACATGAAAAAAATCCAGTCTGTTTTCACCTTTCCAGCTGCACCTCAGCTCAGCCTTGGTGTAAAATGAGGTATTTATTTTCTCTCTTCTTTTCTCCCTGTGGAAACTACTTTCATATGAGTCTTTAGTGTGTATCTCCTTCTACCATTTCAGATGCTTTTTTGTCAGTTCCACTCCACCTACATCCAAAGGAATATTCACTGGCTAAAAAATCCAGTGTAGGGTAGGGAGAAGAAAGTTTTAGTATTATCCATAGGTTCAGTACTGGATTTTTCAGACAGTCTGGCTCTTCTGATGACAATAGACTTGATTGAACAGGTAGCAATCTGCTTCAGATATTAATCTATATAGAAACTCACTATCTTAAACTAAAACTAAACTTAAACTAAACTCACTAAAAGTTTAGTTTAAGTAATATTTCTTCAGGAATAGAGAAAGGATATACCTACTTCTGGTAAAATTCTAAAGTTGCAGCAATTTGTCTGCTGCATTTTTTCTCTGTCAGCTCTGAACACCGAAAGCTTTAAGATGCCGGTGTCCAACAATTACGTTATCCTCTATGGATGAAATTCAAGCATAAATATGATTAAAGTTCTCTAGGTGATTTCATTGTGCAGGAAAATTTGAGAAATATTATGTGAGGGAATTTCAAGCACTTGCAGTTAGATTGCAAGGAGAAATATCAATAACCTCAGACATGCAGATGACACCACCCTTAAGGTAGAAAGCATAGAGGAACAAAAGAACCTCTTGATGAATGTGAAAGAGAAGAGTGAAAAAACTGGCTTAAAACTCAACAGTTAAAAAACAAAGATCACGGCATCTGGTCCATCGCTTCATGGTAAATAGATGGGGAAACAATGGAAACAGTGATAGACTTCATTTTCTTGAAGTCTATCCAAAATCACTGCAGATGCTGACTTCAGCCATAAAAATAAGATGCTTGCTCCTTGGAAGAAAAGCTATCACAAACCTAGTCAGCATACTAAAAAGCAGAGACATTACTTTGCTAACAAAGGACCAAATAGTCAAAGCTATGGTTTTTCCAGTGGTCATGTATGGATGTGAGAGTTGGACAATAAAGGAGGCTGAGTGCCAAAGAATTGATGCTTTTGAATTGTGGTGTTGGAGGAGACTTTTAAGAGTCCCTTGGACAGCAAGGAGATCAAACCAGTCAATCCTAAAGGAAATCAGTCCTGAATATTCATTGGAAGGATTGATGCTGAAGCTGAAACTCCAATACTTTGGCCACCTGATGTGAAGAGCCGGCTCTTTAGAAAAGACCCTGATGCTGGGAAAGATGGAAGGCAGGAGGAGAAGGGGACAACAGAAGGTAGATGGTTGAATGGCATCACCGACTCAGTGGACATGAGTTTGAGCAAGCTCTGGGAGATGGTGAAGGACAGGGAAGCCTAGTGTGCTGCAGTCCATGTGGTTGCAAAGAGTAGGACACAACTAATCTACTGAACCAAAACCAACAAGGGATGTATCATGAGGGTATATAGAAACTTTTCTGAAGGAATTGAAATCAATATTTTAACCAGTGTTTGTTCCACTAGAATAAAGCCAATATACCTGCTCTTAACAGATGCTTACACCCTGTTACATCCTCAACCACTTAGAATCTTGGCCTTTTCCTTGCGAGATTGGAAACTGGACTGAAAACCTAGAGAAAATAGTCCCACTATATCAGCTTGTCAGTATGTTAATATATTATTTATGTGTCAATAACCTTTTCTATTGACAAAGGCATTTGGGTCTCCTATGCTAGAGCTTGGGAAATATGAAATTATACCAGAGAGAGAAGGAAATTTCTAAAAATTTTCATCCAAGAGATGCTATAACTCAATAATCCCACTCCATCTTCTCTAAAAGTATGTCTTCTAAGGCCTAAATTGCTTAGGATTGCTGATTTTTTTTTTCTTGAGATGTGAGAATAAATATTGACAGTTTTGTCATCTCCCTCTACATTTTTGTGGCATTCTGTTCCCAATTTTAAAAGTATTGATAGACTCACAGGCCTGGAGAAGAGACTTGTAGTTGCCAACAGGAAGGGATATGGGGAAGGGCTGGATTGGGAATTTTTGGTTAGAAGATGTAAAAGATTACATATAGAATGGATAGACAAGGTCCTCCTGTATAGTGCAGGGAACTATATTCAATATCCTATGATAAACCATGATGGAAAAGAATATGAAAATGAATGCATGCATATGTATAACTGAATCACTTTGTTGTACAGTAGAAATTAACATAGTACATCCACTATACTTTAAAAAATAAATTTTTTAAAGTCTGATAAAAGTGTCTTCATTCACTACCTCAGTTCAGTTTAGCTAAGTTGCTCATTTGTGTCTGACTCTTTGCAACCCCATGAACTGCAGCACACCAGGCTTCCCTGTCCATCACCAACTCCCAGAGCTTGTGCAAATTCATGCCCATTGAGTTGGAGATGCCATCCAACCATCTCATTCTCTGTCGTCCCCTTCTCCTCCTGCCTTCCATCTTTCCCAACATCAGGATCTTTTCCAATGAGTCAGTTGTTTGCATCAGGTGGCCAAAATATTGGAGCTTCAGCTTCAGCATCAATCCTCCCAGTGAATACTCAGGACTGATTTCCTTTAGGATTGACTGATTTGGGGCTTCCCTGATAGCTCAGTTGGTAAAGAATCTGCCTGTAATGTGAGAGACCTGGGTTCAATCCCTGGGTTGGGAAAATCCCCTAGATTAGAAGGGAAAGGCTACCCACTCCAGTATTCTGGCCTGAAAAATTCCATGGACTCACAAAAAGTCGGAAACAACTGAGTGACTTTCACTCAATGCCTAATTGCCTGTATAATATTCCCTCTCACCCTACAGATGACCATTAGTTTTATTTGGTTGCTATAAAAAAGTACCACAAGATGTATGGTTTATAACAATGGAAATTTATTCTTTCACAGTTCTGGAATCAATAATCAAAATCATAGGGTTTGTAGAGCCATGCTGTTTCTGAAGTCTCCAGCATTGAATCCTTCTTTGTCTCTTGGAGGTGCTGTAATTCTTGACATTCTGTAACTCGAGGATGTGTTACTCTAATCTCTGTCTCCATCTTCACATCTCCTCTACATTTTTATGTCTTTATTATTATTTTTTTCTTATGGGTCATTGAATTAGGACCCAGTGTAATCCATCATTTAATTTAAATAATAACATCTACAAAAAGTCTACTTCCAAATAAGGTTACTTTCTGAGATTCTCACTGGAAGTGAATTGGGGGAGATAGGCACTATGCAACCCAGTATCATGGCATGGTCTATGAAATTTCTCTCCTTTGAACTTGAGATTGAGCAGGACCCTGTGGGCCTTCTGGGCACAAAATCCTTTCTGTGTCCCCCAATTCCTGATTACAGAATAAAGGCTTCATGCAGCTTCCATTACCTTCCCTGAGTTCCAAGGATCAGTTTCAAGCAGTTGCAAATCAGGGAAGGCAGGGGATACAGAGATAAGGGAAGGGCAGCCAAGAAACAAAGGTGCAACGTTGGGGCAGGGTCTCAGTTCCACCTCAAGAGACATACATATCAATATCTTTGAGCTAATGTGCAGGTATTAAAACACCCACCATGTGCAAGAAATTAACTGAATGCTGCCCACAAGCACAAAGACCCTCAGACCGATTAAAGTCAGAACATAGATTGATGGTGTTGACTTCTACTTAGCTCACCATCAGTCAGGAGAATTCCCACAAGCACTTCACACTCTCCTCTGAATCATTACCAAACAACTCCTTGTTATCCCCTCCAAGGCAGGACACACAACGTTGGGTGCAGTAGCCTATTGTGGCCTCATTTGCTTGGCAAAGCAATATGCTATTCTTTTTTATTTCACCCAAAACTCTGTCTCTGAGATTTAATTTGATGTCAGGGTACAGAGGCTATTTTCAGCTTCAAACTTGAGCAATATTCTATTTCAAGGGAGATTCACACAGAGTGCTTGCATTTAAGACATATCCATTTACATCACTGTACTAAATGGGAGAGAAAGGCATTTTTGAGGGTGATTAGTTTCTCTTTGTGGCCAAGAATATAATATAGAACTACTAGATCCTAGATGTTAAAGATCACAAAAATAAGATCAATCTGGGAGGACTTTCTCAGAGTTTATGAAAAGGTGAAACTATAATCAAAATATCTAATAAAGTGCAATAAATTCTCTCCGACAGAATTTAATCGGATGGTGGTGTATTCTGCAGAAATACCCTCTACCTCATTATCTTTCTTTATTTTTTTTTTCAATATTGAACATCATTCACTTGAATCTGTCACTGTTCATAGATTGTTCTGATACAGAAATCAGGGGATAAACTTGGAATCTCCATGTTTATACAAAGCCTTCTCACTGTAACATGCATGATGGTATTTTCCATTCTATGTGATCTTTAGTCACTATTTCTTGAATCCCCTGCTGTTTCTTTGAAGAATCAGATAGAGAGCTACAAGCAGATTTAGGTGTATAAATAGAGAACTACAGGAAGGTGAAACCTTTTTTTTTTTTTTTGATGGGTGGAATTCTTTAGTCTGATACCTGCATCCTTAACTTACCTTGGTATTTGGATTACAATTTTATGATGGTTTGTTTTGTAACTGAACTGAACTGACTGTTTTGTAACAATTATCTTTTTTAAAGTACTGTATTTTGGACTCTTTTGTTGACCATGACGGCTACTCCATTTCTTCTAAGGGATTCCTGGCCACAGTAACCGATATAATGGTCATCTGGGTTAAATCCACCCATTCCAGTCCATTTTAGTTCACTGATTCCTAGAATGTCGACGTTCACTCTTGCCGTCTCCTGTTTGACCACTTCCAATTTGCCTTGATTCACGGACCTAACATTCCAGGTTCCTATGCAATATTGCTTTTTACAGCATTGGACCTTGCTTCTATCACCAGTCACATCCACAACTGGGTATTGGTTTTGCTTTGGCTCCATCCCTTCATTCTTTCTGGAGTTATTTCTCCACTGATTTCCAGTAGCATATTGAGCATCTACCGACCTGGGGAGTTCCTCTTTCAGTATCCTATCATCTTGCCTTTTCATACTGTTCATGGGGTTCTCAAGGCAAGAATACTGAAGTGGTTTGCCATTTCCATCTCCAGTGGACCACATTCTGTTAGACCTCTCCACCATGACCCGCCCATCTTGGGTGGCCCCACATAGCATGGCTTAGTTTCATTGAGTTAGACAAGGCTATGGTCCATGTGATTAGGTTGACTAGTTTTCTGTGATTATGGTTTGTGTGTCTGCCCTCTGATGCCTCTCACAACACCTATCATCTTACTTGGGTTTCTCTTACCTTGGTCTTGGAGTATCTCTTCAGGGCTGCTCCAGCAAAGCACAGCCACTGCTCCTTATCTTGGACGAGGGGTATCTCCTCACAGCTGCCCCTCTTGACCTTGAACGTCAAGGGAGTAGCTTGATGTTGGAGTAGCCATCATGGTCAACAAAAGAGTCAGAAATGCAGTACTTGGATGTAATCTCAAAAATGACAGAATGATCTGTGTTTGTTTCCAAGGCAAACCATTCAATATCACAGTAATCCAAGTCTATGCCCCAACCAATAATGCTGAAGAAGATGAAGTTGAACGGTTCTATGAAGACCTACAAGATCTTTTAGAACTAACACCCAAAAAAGATGTCCTTTTCATTATAGGGGACTGGAATGCAAAAGTAGGAAGTCAAGAAACACCTGGG
>NW_011495032.1:11131343-11136880 GCF_000754665.1 Bison bison bison
AACCAATAATGCTGAAGAAGATGAAGTTGAACGGTTCTATGAAGACCTACAAGATCTTTTAGAACTAACACCCAAAAAAGATGTCCTTTTCATTATAGGGGACTGGAATGCAAAAGTAGGAAGTCAAGAAACACCTGGGGTAACAGGCAAATTTGCCCTTGGAATACGGAATTAAACAGGACAAAGGCTGTTTTGCCAAGAGATCGCACTGGTCATAGCAAACACCCTCTTCTAACAACACAAGAGAAGACTCTACACATGGACATCACCAGATGGTCAACACCGAAATCAGATTGATTATATTCTTTGCAGCCAAAGATGGAGAAGCTCTATACAGTCAGCAGAAACAAGACTGGGAGCTGAATGTGGCTCAGATTATGAACTCCTTATTGCCAAATTCAGACTTAAATTGAAGAAAGTAGGGAATACCACTAGACCATTCAGTATGACCTAAATCAAATTCCTTATGACTATACAGTGGAAGTGAGAAATAGATTTAAGGGACTAGATCTGATAGGTAGAGTACCTGATGAACTATGAATGGAGGTTTGTGACATTGTTCAGGAGACAGGGATCAAGACCATCCCCATGGAAAAGAAATACAAAAAAGCAAAATGGCTGTCTGGGGAGGCCTTAAAAATAGCTGTGAAAAGAAGAGAAGCAAAAAGCAAAGGAGAAAAGGAAAGATATAAGCATCTGAATGCAGAGTTCCAAGGAATAGCAAGAAGAGATAAGAAAGCCTTCTTCAGTGATCAATGCAAAGAAATAGAGGAAAACAACAGAATGGGAAAGACTAGAGATCTCTTCAAGAAAATTAGAGATACCAAAGGAACAGTTCATGCAAAGATGGGCTCAATAAAGGACAGAAATGGTATGGACCTAACAGAAGCAGAAGATATTAAGAAGAGTTGGCAAGAATACACAGAAGAACTGTACAAAAAAGATCTTCAAGACCCAGATAATCACGATGGTGTGATTACTGACCTAGAGCCAGACATCCTGGAATGTGAAGTCAAGTGGGCCTTAGAAAGCATCACTATGAACAAAGCTAGTGGAGGTGATGGAATTCCAGTTGAGCTGTCTCAAATCCTGAAAGATGATGCTGTGTAAGTGCTGCACTCAATATGCCAGCAAATTTGGAAAACTCAGCAGTGGCCACAGGACTGGAAAAGGTCAGTTTTCATTCCAATCCCAAAGAAAGGCAATGACAAAGAATGCTCAAACTACTGCACAATTGCATTCATCTCACTTACTAGTAAAGTCATGCTCAAAATTCTCCAAGGCAGGCTTCAGCAATACATGAACCGTGAACTTCCAGATATTCAAGCTGGTTTTAGAAAAGGCAGAGGAACCAGAGATCAAATTGCCAACATCTGCTGGATCATGGGAAAATCAAGAGGGTTCCAGAAAAACCTCTATTTCTGCTTTATTGACTATGCCAAAGGCTTTGACTGTGTGGATCACAATAAACTGGAAAATTCTGAAAGAGATGGGAATACCAGACCACCTGATCTTCCTCTTGAGAAACCTGTATGCAAGTCAGGAAGAAACAGTTAGAACTGGACATGGAACAGTGTCAGACTTTATTTTGGGGAGCTCCAAAATCACTGCAGATGGTTATTGCAACCATGAAATTAAAAGACTTTTACTCCTTGAAAGGAAAGTTATGACCAACCTAGATAGCATATTGAATAGCAGAGATATTACTTTGCCAACAAAGGTCCATCTAGTCAAGGCTATGGTTTTTCCTGTGGTCATGTATGGATGTGAGAGTTGGACTGTGAAGAAAACTGAGCACAGAAGAATTGACGCTTTTGAACTGTGGTGTTGAAGAAGACTCTTGAGATTCCCTTGTACTGCAAGGAGATCCAACCAGTCCATCCTAAAGGAGATCAGTCCTGGGTGGTCTTTGGAAGGACTGATGTTGAAGCTGAAACTCCAATATTTTGACTACCTGATGCGAAGAGCTGACTCATTTGAAAAGACCCTTATGCTGGGAAAGATTGAGGACAGGAGGAGAAGGGGACGACAGAGGAAGGGATGGTTGGATGGCATCATCGACTCAATGGACATGGGTTTGGGTGAACTCCAGGAGTTGGTGATGGACAGGGAGGCCTGGCATGTTGCAATTCATGGGGTCACAAAGAGTCGGACACGACTGAGCAACTGAACTGAACTGAACTGCATCTTTTTAAAAAAATAAGCCCAACCAGACCATTCATTTGTTCAGCATCTTGTCAAGCCCTGAGAGTTCATTAAACTTACTGATTGATAAACATGGCCAAGAGGAGCCTAGGGTTACTAGATATGGGGAACTTGATCAAGCCATTGGATATCCCCAAATCTTTGTGAGTTGCCAAAGGCAACACCAAATAAGTAGCACGGAAAGTAGCTTTAAATCCTTTTCTTCTGGACCCTGCTAACCCTTTGTTAGCATCTTGACTTCAGTTGCTTTTTGTAAAATGTACCACAATAGAACACAGTGAAGCATGGCAAAATGCAGAAGTTTTATCTGCTGAAGGAGCAGTCCTCAACCATTTTGGCATCAGGGATCAGTTTTGTGGAAGACAATTTTTCCACGAACAGAGGTAAAGGGATGGGGATTGTTTCCAGGTGATTCTCACAAGGAGCATGCAGCCTAAATCTCTCACATGAAGAGTTCTCAGTGGAGTTTGTACTCCTATGAGAATCTAAGGCCATTGCTGATCTGATAGGAGGCAGAGCCCAGGTGGTGATGCGAGTGAGCAATGTGGAGTGACTGTAAATACAGATGAACATCATGCACTCACCCACTACTCACTCCCTGCTGTGTGACCAGGTTTCTAGTAGGCCACAGACTGGTACTGGTGTATGGCCTGGGGGTTGGGGACCTCTGTGCTAAAGCATGGTAATAGCTTGCTTGTTTTGAAACTTTATTATAGGAGGGTCTCTGCTAGATGTATTTACCTAAACTATCTTATTTACTCTTCATGTTAGTCCTTAAGTTGGTATTGCTGTTCAGTCGGTAAGTCATGTCCAACTATTTGTGACCCTATGGACTGCAGCACGACAGGCTTCCCTGTCCTTTACCATCTCCTGGGGTTTTGTCAAACTCATGTCCACTGAATGAGTGATGCTATCCAACCGTCTCATCCTCTGTCACCCCCTTCTCCTCTTGCCCTCAGTCTTTCCCAGATCAGGGTCTTTTCCAATGAGTCGACTTTTGGCATCAGGTGAAAAAACTATTGGAGTTTCAGTTTCAGCATCCCAGTCCTTCCAATAAATATTTAGTATTAATTTCCTTTAGGATTTACTGGTTTGATCTTGCTGTCCAAGAGACTCTCAAGAGTCTTCTCCAACACCACAGTTTGAAAGCATCAATTTTTCAGCTCTCAGCCTTACTTATGGTCCAACTTTCACATCCATACATGACTACTGGAAAAACCATAGCTTTGACTAGTTGAATTTTTGTCGGCAATGTAATGTCCCTGCTCTTTAATATGCTGTCTAGGTTTATCATAGCTTTTCTTCCAAGGAAGAAGTATCTTTTAATTTTATGTCTGCAGTCACCATCCACAGCAATTTTGGAACCCAGGAAAATGAAATCTGTCACTGTTTCCAGTTTCCCTCTATCTACTTGCCATGAAGTGATGGGATCAGGTGCATGATCCAAGTTTTTTGAATGTTGAAGTTTCAAGCCAGCTTTTTCACTCTCCTCTTTCACCTTCATCAAGGGACTCTTTAGTTCCTCTTCACTTTCTGTCATTAATGTGGTATTGTCTGCATATCTGAGGTTGCTATTTCTCCTGGCAATCTTGATTCCAGCTTGTGCTTCGGCTATCCCCATATTTCACATGAGGTACTCTGCATATAAGTTAAATAAGCAAGGTGACAACATACAGCCTTGATGTACTCCTTTCCCAATTTTAAACCAGCCCATTGCTCCACATCCATTTCTAATAGTTGCTTCTCAACCTGCATACAGGTTTCTCAGGAGGCAGGTAATGTAGTCGAGTATTCCCATCTCTTTAAGAATCTTCCACAGTTTGTAGTGATCCACAAGGTCAAAGGTTTTTGCATAGTTGATGAAACAGAAGTAGATTTTTTTTAAAAAATTCTCTTCCTTTTTCTATGATTCAGCAGATGTCGGTAATTTGATCTCTGGCTCCGCTACCTTTTCAAAATCCAGCTTGAACATCTGAATGTTCTTGGTTCACATACTGTTGAAGCCTAGCCTAAAGGATTTTGAGCATTACATTGCTAGTGTGTGAAATGAGTGTATTGGTATGGTAGTTTGAGCATTCTTTGGCACTGCCTTTCTTTGGGACTGAAGTAAAAACTGATTTTTCCAGTCCTATGTCACTGCTGAGTTTTCCAAATTTGAAGTCATACTGAATGTAGCACTTTAACAGCATCAGTTTTTAGCATTAGAAATAGCTCAGCTAGAATCCCATCACTTTCACTAGCTTTGTTCATAGTAATGCTTCCTAAGGTCCACTTGACTTCATATTCGAGGATGCCTGGCTCTCGGTGAGTGACCACATCATCGTGGTTATCTGGTACATTAAGACATTTTTTTTTTGTACAATTCTTCTGTGTACCCTTGCCACCTCTTCTTAATCTCTTCAGTTTCTATTAGGTCTTTGCTATTTCTATCCTTTATTGTGCCCATTTTGCACAAATGTTTCCTTGGAATCTCTAATTTTCTTGAAGGGATCGCTGGCATTTCCTATTCTATTGTTTTCTTCTATTTCATTGCATTGTTCACTTAAGGCTTTCATATCTCTCCTTGCTGTTCTCTGGAGCTCTGCATTCAGATGGGTTTATGTTTCCCTTTCTCCTTTGCCTTTTGCTTCTCTTCTTTTCTCAGCTACTTTTTAAGGACTCCTCAGACACCCACTTTGCCTTCTTGCATATCTTTTTCTTTGGGATGGTTGTGGTCAGCACCTCCCGTACAATGTTATGAATCTCTGTCCATAGTTCTTCAGGCATACTGTGTACCAGATCTAGTCCTTGAATCTATTCATCACCTGACTGTATAACCATAGGAATTTGATTTAGGTCATGTCTAAATGGCCTACTTATTTCCCTACTTTCTTCAATTTGAGACTGAATTTTGCAATAAGGAGCTCAGAATATGAGCCACAGTCAGCTCCAGTTCTTATTTTTTGCTGACTGTATAGAGCTTCTATACCTTTGGCTACAAAAAATATAAACAATCTGATTTCAATATTGATCATTTAGTGATGCCCACGTCTAGAGCTGTCGCCAGGGCACCTGGTCACAGCGTCTCTTACAGTCTCTCTCTCTCTCTCTCTCTCCCCCTCTCTTCCTGTTTTTCTCACTTTTCTCTCCCCCTTCCTTTTTTGCTACCCTTCTCTTTCTTTCGTTTCTTTCCCTTTACCCTCTTTCTCTCTTTTTCTTCCCGCCTCCCTCTCTTTCTCTCTGTCTCTCTCTCTTTTTTTTTTTTTAACTTCCTTTCTTCCTTTCTCAATCTTGATGCTTTCCCTGATTCCTTCCTTCTCCGTTCCTCTCTCCTTTTCACTCTTTAGCTTTTT
>NW_011495032.1:11137353-11139938 GCF_000754665.1 Bison bison bison
TTTTCTTCGTCAATGGCAGAAAATATGATCTGCGCAGAAGGTGGAGACCCACTACCATCCACCGCTATAGCCTCTCCCATAGGCTATCCAACAGCCTCATGATGGGGGTCCAGAACATTTTTAATCATATTTATAGGATAAGTTTTTAGTTGTTTTTTTACCTTCACCCAAGTATCTAAATTAACAGTAGCCTCTTTAACAGTTTCAAGATTACTTGTATAAAGAGTTGCCATTCTTAGTTTCAGTGTTACCCATGTCAGAAAATTAAGTATAATAGAAGATAAAGCTTTTAGCTTTTAAAAGATCAGGCTTTTCTTTGGCCTTTTAACTTCAGAAGCAGAGTTTTCTCTCAAACCCCTTTGACACTTTCAGTAAAAACCGGGTTTTCTCTCAAACCCCTTTAACACTTCCCACCACTACTCACCCTGTCTGTCCTACAGGGGGGCCCGCGGCACCCTGGGTGGGGGCCTATCCGTCCCATAAATTCAACACTTTCTCAACACTTTTTCTGAGGTACCTACCTTCGAATTAGCCTGTTCCGGGCACCAAGTGAAATAACAGCAGTCATAAAGGCTTTTGCTATGTTTGCAGATGAGGAATTTAACCTTTATTCTGATTCTCTGTATATTGTCAGGTTGTTTCCACACATTGAAACTGCGGTTTTGCCTGAAAATAAAACTACCATATTTCATTTGTTAACTAAATTACAGGAACAAATTTGGAAAAGAAATAAAATATTTTTCACTGGACACATTCGGGCTCATTCCAGATTGCCTGGCCCTTAAAATGCCTTTAATGATTTGGCTAACTTGTTAACCAGAAATACAGTGGCTACTGTGATTGAGGAGGCCAGAGCCTCTCACTCACTTCATCATCAATATGCTACTGCTTTAAGATATCAATTCCAAATTCCCAGAGAGACTGCTCGAGAGATTGTGTGTTCTTGCTTATATTGCCCCACTGTTTATAATAGTCTACCTATGGGAATTAATCCTCGCGGTCTCAAACCTAATGTACTCTGGCAAATGGATGTAACTCATGTCTCTTCATTTGGAAAACTGTCCTTTGTTCATGTAACTGTAGATACCTTTTCTTATATTATTATTGCAACTGCTCATACAGGGGAAGCAATTAAAGATGTAATACAAAATCTCTTTACTTGTTTTTTATATTTGAGCCTGCCAAAAGCTTTGAAAACTGACAATGCTCCTGCTTACACTCCTAAGTCTTTTCAGGAATTTTGTATAAAGTTTCAAATTAAACATAATGCAAGCATCCCTTATAATCCCCAGGGACAGGCCATTGTTGAAAGAGCACATCAAACATTAAAAATCCAAATTCAAAAACTAAAAGAAGGGGAGTTTAAGTATAGCTGTCCCCATCAAATCTTGCAACATGCTCTTTTCGTAATAAACATTTTAAATACTGATTCAGCCGGAACTACTGCAATGCTTCGCCATTGGTGCCCAGAGCAATTAAATGCAAAACCATTAGTCAAATGGAAGGACCTCCTCTCAGGACAATGGAAGGGTCCTGACCCATTATTAACTAGTGGTCGAGGATGTGCCTGTATTTTTCCACAAGATGCAGATTTTTCAATTTACATCCGGGACAGGCTGATTCGCCATGTTGCAGTCCCCCAGACATCCAGTTCCCCCATTGCTTCGATCACAAAAGAGGAGCCTGCTGGAAGGGGAGGCAACATAAACATCGAGATCCCAGCGAGACTGACGGGGCTGCTGCAGCCAAACTCCAACCAGAAAATAATTCTACTTATTCTGTTTTGGCTTGTCTACCCTCTCCTTATGTTCTTCTCTTTACCAATGATTCTGGAAAACTTAATGTACATGTGATTTTCACTGGTGGGCCCAATGCAGTGACTTGTGAACAATGCTGCTCTCATCTTGTTTAAACCCTCAATATAATGTTTGCTCCTTTGTAGTGTTACAACGTCCACCTTATCTTATGATGTAACCACTTATTGATATAACTATAGTCTTGCTGTGTTACAACAACTACAAGATTTAATGTGATCGCAACGATTTGTGGGCTTACTTATTTTAGGAATATCAGCTTTGATAGCAGCAATTACTTCTGTTACTGCGGCAGCAATATCATTGACTCAACAGGTGCATACTGCCCAATATGTTGATACTATATCTAAAAACGTCTCTTTAACAACACAGGAAGCTATAGATAGAAAGTTGGAGATGAGAGTAGATGCCTTGAAAGAGGCAATAATGCATATTGGGACTGAGTTACAGGCTTTAAAAGTGAAAATGGCTCTGTCTTGCCACACTGATTACCGGTGGATATGCGTGACATCTTTAAAGGTAAACGAGACAGATTATAAATGGGAAAAAAATTACAAATCACATTTCAGGTGTTTGGAACAGCTCTGACATTGGCCTGGACTTAGGGAAACTTCATAATCAAATACAGACCCTGGAACACTCTCGACTGGATTTTACCGCCGCTGGAGCAGCTAATGACTTATTTCACACCTTCTCTAACTTTATTTCTGGAAAAAACATTCTGTCTAATATCTTTAGTTCTAATTTTGCTTCTCATAATCATTCTTCCTT
>NW_011495032.1:11140038-11158054 GCF_000754665.1 Bison bison bison
GCCAGCGTGAGGAACTCCACCCATGGCAAAGATCATGAGGAAGGAGGCTCGGCATACGCAAAGGCGGGATCGAGCCTCAGGAGTCCCCCATCTACCCCCAAAACCACAGTCTGCCTACTTTCTGCTTTGTGCTTTCACCTACACCTCTGACTTTACGGGGGGCTGTCCCCCACTACCTCTCTCTGAAAAAAGAGTTAGCTTACAGTTCCAGTTAGTAATTCCTGGGTGTGACAGTGTTTAACCTACAAACTCCTTTGGAAATCCTCTAGCCTGCCTGAATAGGTTTTTCTGGCCACATGTGATTGTTCAGAGCCTCCCAACTGTGAGAGGCAGGAGATGTTCTAAACTGTCTAAACACAGATTCTTTTGAGTAGTAAAAAGATAGATTAGAAATTGTATTGGTGAAGGGATTTTCACTTGTTGGGCCAATGTTTGCTGCTAAGTTTCCATATCCCTCACCTGCTGTGTCCCTGGCATTGTATTGATTAATATAATTGGTGTAAGTAGTAGCTTTAATGTTTGTAACCTGGGACCCTTGAGTTAATTATTTTTCTTGTTATAGCCCACCACACCTTTGCTCTGTAGGAATGCAACTTTATCTAATGCGTTTGGAGGGTGGCTCCTGACCAATCACCTTTAGAGAAAAATAAGTTTTCTGAAGAAAGGGTCTTAAAATGTTAACAGGCCTCTGGGCCAGAAGATGATGCAAATCACCTAAGCTTTTGCATATGATAAGTTTGCAGGAAGAAAGCCTGGCTTACTGCATGACTCTACCCCTTCCCCCATTATCCTCTATGCATAACTTAAGGTATAAAAACTACTTTGGAAAATAAAGTGCGGGCCTTGTTCACCGAAACTCGGTCTCACCATGTCGTTCTTTCTCTTACCTTCTGGCTGAATTATTCAGCCTCTTTTCTCCACTGAATTTCCTCACTGAGCTATCCTTATTTCAGCCTCTTTTCTCCACTGAGCTATCCTCATTCTATTACTTTTTATATCCTTAATTAACGTTTAATTAAGCAATTGTTTCCTGATCTTCGCCTACGCCGTCTCTCCTTCGAATACCCTGGATCCGCCGGGGCTGGACCCCGGCAAGCTGTCTCTTGTGCTATTGGACGAGGGTGTTTGCTATGACTAGTAATTTCTCTTAGCAAAACTCTGTTAGCCTTTGCCCTGTTCCCTTTTGTACTCCAAGGCCAAACTTGCCTGTTACTCCAGGTATCTCTTGACTTCCTACTTTTGCATTCCTATCCACTATGATGAGAAAAACATCTTTTTTTGGTGCTAGTTCTAGGAGGTCTAGTACATCTTCATATAACTGCTCAACTTAAGCTTCTTTGGCATTAGTGGCTGGGAAATATAGTTGAATTACCATGATGTTTTGCCTTGGAAACGAATGGAGATTTTTTGGTCACTTTTGAGATTGCACCAAAAAATTGCATTTTGGACTCTTTTTGATCATAAAGTTTGCTCCATTACTTCTATGGTATTCTTGCCTGCAGTAGTAGACACAGTGTTCATCTGAATGAAATTTGTCCATTCTTGTCCGTTTTAGTTCACTGATTCTTAAAATGTCAGTGTTCACTCTTGCCGTCTCCTGCTTGACCACATCAATTTACCTTGATTCATGGACCTAACATTTCAGGTTCCTATGCAATATTGTTCTTTACATCACTGGACATTACTTTCACCACCAGATACATCCACAACTGGGCATCATTTCTCTTTTGGCTCAGCTTCTTTATTGTTTCTGGAGCTGTTTCTCATTTTTCCTCAGTAGCATATTGGAAACCTACCAACCTGGAGGACACATCTTTCAGTGTCATATCTTTTTGCCTTTTCATACTGTTAACAGTGTTCTCAAAGAAAGAATGCTGAAATAGTTTGCCATTCCCTTTTCCACTGGACAACATTTTGTCAGGCCCTGACTAGCAGGGGCATGACCTTCAGCTGCTGCACATAGCTGGATGACATTCCTGGTGTCCTTGTTATCTCACTGCTGGTCCTTGTTGAGTGTGCAAACCTTCACTGGCCCTTGGATGTTGGTCAGTGTAACACCTGGGGGCTTAGGCAGAGGCCCTGCTGGAGTCACTGGAAAAGGTTTCCGGGAAAGACTGGATCCAATGTTGGAGGACACTCTGGAGTGGAGGGCACTCTGGAATCTTCACTGTCATTCACTGTTTGGGACCAGCCTGCCCCCCCACCCCCAGAACTGAGGACACCCTGGGCTCTTTGCTGCCATTGGTATGATTATGAGTAATGTGAAGACGATAAAGCCGGATTCAGATGAGTTGAGTAGCTTGTCAAAAGTGAAGAAGGTTGTAAGGAAAACATCCAAGATTCATTTGTAGTTCACTGTCTCCAAAGCCTTTTCTCCTCTTTTACCAAATGCTGTCCTTATTGGGCTAGATGATATCTTGAAATACTTTCTAACCCTGACATCTCTAATACTCCAGTGTGGTAACTGGTACAGAACACAGAATTGATTTCTAATTCACATCTGAGGTCAGTTTGCAATGGGCACAGTCTATTTTTATTATCCCTGTCTTCTCTGAGAAGGTAGACTGTAGGGATATGGGATGAACTGACAGCATCTTCCCTTCTCCATTGCCTTCCTGATGCTGCCAATAACATTATGGTTTGTTCTCTACCTTTCTCACCTAAATTCCTTCCACCTTTCACCTCTTTCCCACTAAGGTAAAAGCAGAAACTCTGACTTAGCTGTTCATTGGCATCTGTCTTGTCTAGAAAATTTCAGGGAAATAGTACATTTTATGTAGTGTTTCTTGGAGTAAATAAAACAATACTCAGAGATCAGATCAGATCAGTCACTAAGTCGTGTCCAACTCTTTGCGACCCCATGAATCGCAGCACGCCAGGCTTCCCTGTCCATCACCAACTCCCGGAGTTCACTGAGACTCACGTCCATTGAGTTTGAGTGCCAACTCATCAGGTGTTCTGTTAGAATCATTTCATATATAATTTCACCTAATTGTCAGTAACAAAAACACCAACTGACTTTGTAATAATGCATTTTCTGAAGGCAACTCCAACCTACAGGCTTGTAGATAGACATAATCCAGAAAAGATAGTCAGAAATACTATTTGTTTGCTTGATTTTGCTTCTACTCATGAGGAGTCCTACTCTCCACTCCCCGTTAGGTGTTCTTTTCAAAATGGAAGGACTGAAGTCCAAAGGATTTAAACATTCTCTTCAAGATCAAATAGATTGTGAGTTTCATTCAAACTGAGTGTTTCTTGCTCTAGTATAATTCACATGGTCTCTATTCTTCACATTCTCTCTGTCTTCAAGGTGTTTAGTCTGTGTCAGCCCTGTTCTAGGTACTAGAAATAGAGCTGAGAAGAAACCCAAATACCTGCTCTTGATGACTTAATACTCTGAGTGAGAAGCAATTGAAAGTAAATGAAGAAATGAATATATAATGACAGATGACTTTGTGTCATGCTAGGTATTATGAGGAGAAGGCAATGGCACCCCACTCCAGTACTGTTGCCTGGAAAATCCCATGGATGGAGGAGCGTGGTAGGCTGCAGTCCATGGGGTCGCTAAGAGGCGGACACGACTGAGCGACTTCACTTTCACTTTCCACTTTCATGCATTGGAGAAGGAAATGGCAACCCACTCCAGTGTTCTTGCCTGGAGAATCCCAGGGACAGGGGAGCCTGGTTGGCTGCTGTCTATGGGGTTGCACAGAGTCGGACATGACTGAAGCGACTTAGCAGCAGCAGCAGGTATTATGAAGAATACAACTTCATGATGTGTATTAGAGAGTGACCAGACTTAGAGTGTGCAGTTCAAATGGGTTAAAGAGAAGGTATTTAATTAGAGGCTCATGTGCTAGAAATAAGCAGACATAATATTATCTGAAGGACTGTGTTCTGCTGAGAGGAAGAACTAGTACAAAGGCCCCTATGCAGGATCTGTTACCTGAAAACTGGGTTCATCTCTTTGTAGGTGTTGAGCCAATAGACACAACCAATCCAAAGCTCAGGCTAATGAAGGATTTATTATTCCTTTCAGTAAGTAAGGAGAATAATAGGGATCCTTCCCAAAACAGTGTTTCCACAAACAGCAAAATTGGGAAGCTTCAAGCTAAGTCACATTCATGAGGGAGCTTGATAAGAAGAGAATTCAACATAAAACTGGGGCTAAGGTCTACAGAGTCCAAGCATTAGCTGACTAAATTTAAAAGGGTCAGCAGCATCATTCCATCCTCCACCTAGGTTCCTGCAGAACTCAAAGTTATATTATTATGTATCCTGTGAGGAATCAGGACCCTTTCCCAAAGTTGCACTATTGTTTCTTGACTTCTCCTCTCTTGTTTACATATTCCCTTTTTTAAGATCATTAATTATCAGACCTGCTCAAGGGCAAGCAGTGCAGCTAAGCTTAGATCACAATATGGCTTAGGTAAAAATGGGTTCTCTTATGTCAGGAAAACCTTTCCTGGTTCTCTTTCTCTGGGGACCCCCTAACCCATCTACTTACAGAGTAAGCTGATATGTTCAAGATACAAACAAAAGATACATTCAGAGAGTTTGAAAAGCTGTTTTCTCTTGCCCTTTTGTCATTAATGAGGGTTCCTGTAGCTTAGACTAGAAGGGAGGCTCATTCCCTGAACCAGCAGAAGGACACAATCTCCATCTGGGAGCCATGGCACCATTCATCACTCCTGCAGGGTGATTGCCCACTCTTTACTGGGCAAAGGTCAGTCCTGCAAACAGAGACCAGTTCAGGCTCTCTCTCCCTGGGGGATCTCTATAACCCTCAAAGCAATGTGGTTTTGTTTTTAAATGACAGAAATGGCCTTTCATTGCATAGATTCTTAGCAAAAGTCATGAAATTACAGAAGAAATTGCCATAATTACTTGCAGGAAGCCCCAAAGGGGAGAAGAAATAAACAAAAGGGCTGGAGGAAAAGAAGAAGTCATTTCAGTTGCCATTAAGCTGACTTTTCTTCATTTCCTATAAGGTCACATTCAAAACTCTCTTTGTGTTTGGATTGGCTTACCCTGGTTGGTTGTTTATTATAGGAAAATGATCACCTTTACCACTATTCCTCCAGTCAAGTCAGTGCTGTTGATGACAATAGGGAAGATGAATTAAAATCATCTGGGACCTTGCTCCCTGATACAGTACAGGGTCTGGTAAATCACATTAAACAGAAAGCATAGAGGATGTCTTAATACTGATAAGATGATCTACTCCTTCTTTTGCCCTTAATCTCTACTATCCCTGCCTTTGCAGGAAAGTGATGGATAAAAAATATATGATGATGTTCAAAGCAAAAGAATTTAGAGTATTTCAGGTAACATATACCCCTAGGAGAGTCATACATTTTCAGGTCTGAAAAAGCTAATCAGGTCCTAAGGGAAGGTTTTATGGTGTTGCCCTGACAGTGGTGTTCTGTTTTTGTTTCCATTTCAACATGCTTTCTCTGTTCAGAAAGTCATGCATACAATATTTGCCTTACACAATAATAGAAATGCCATGCCAGCCAACCAACAGTGACACATATGCCAAGCACTCACTATATAAAAAGAGCTTCTCTTTAAATATTTTATCAAAGTATAGAGGATTTTCAGTGTTGTGGCAATTTGTGTTGTAAAGCAAAGTTTTGTTTTTGTTCAATAGCTCAGTCATGTCTGACTTTGTGATCCCATGGACTGCAGCATGCCTGGATTACCTGTGCTTCACCATCTCCAGGAGCTTGCTCAAACTCATATCCATTGAATGGCTGATACCATCAAACCATCTTGTCTTCTGTCATCCTCTTCTTTTCCTGACTTCTATCTTTCCCAGCATCAGGGTCTTTTCTAATGAGCTGGCTCTTCACATCAGGTAGCCAAAGTCTTCTCCAACACCATAGTTCAAAAGCATCAATTCTTCAGTGCTCAGCCTTCTTATCAGTTTTCTATATATATATAGAAAACTGATAAGATTTATATATATATATATATATATATATGAAAGAAGACTGGTGATCTATCTATCTATCTATCTATCTATTTATACACTTATCAAAGGACATTCACTCTTAGCCTAACATTGTGATCTGCTGGGGCCTGGGACTGTATATGGATGTAAGAAGGTGAAGTTATTGTCTCAAGGATCTTATACTACAGCAGCTCTTCCAAATAAAGCTGAATCCAGCCAAGATGGTGGGAGGTGGAAAAGAGAGTCACAAATAATGGTCCAATGCACATGCTTATCATCTTTTGCCAAGAAAAATTTCATTGTTTTGATATTTTTGAGTGTATACAGTCATCAATGAAACATTTCCCAGTTTTACTTCCTAAATTGTCTGGTTCACGCTTGCTTCCACACAGCTCCTACCACCTCACTTTAGGGCTGGGACTGCAAAGATATCCAGGACTTCCTCCTGCCTCTGGTTACTCACAGTCCCCATTAACACGCAGAGAAGGTCTGGGTGTGGTATAGGACAAGGGGTCTGCTCCTGTTTGATGGTAACAGAGATGCCCAGAGTGATGATAATATGAGTCAAAGCAACTGTGACCTACATATGTGTCTAACATAGAATGGTCACATTCTGTTACAAACTGAAAAAATGAGAGAGGTGAATGAAATCTTTTGATATTGTGGAGACCCCAGAAAATGTGAGTGGGAATGTAAGACAAAGTAAAGAGGGCCAGGATAATTTTAGACTAGACTCCTGGAGGGGCTGAGAAGGAGGAGATCAACATGCTAAAGTGATACCCAAAGAGACACTTTGCTGCAAGTGAAATTATCAGCAGCAGCAAATTTAGCAACTCCTAACACACAGGCTGTACCCAGATTAATGAAGCCAGAATGATTATGCCAGGGCCCAGGTGATATCATGTGCAGCCAAGGCGGAGAACACCTGAACTTGCCATTGTAAGTGGTGGAGGAGCCTCATACAGAATGCTGCTTGACATTCAGCTGGCCTGTTTTCCTCTTTTCTTGCCCCAAACCCCAGGGATTTAACCAGGCTTCCTCTTTTCTGGGTAGTGTCTCTATACAGTCTAACTTGGGAACTCTCTTATAAGCCTGAATTCTTTCTTTGATTCTCCTAAATACAAAGCACATCAAATCTTTCAAGCTATACAGACATAGAGGAGGAATAGTAATTCATGAAATCAAATTAACAAGTGATCATATGTTACAAGGCTTAAGGATCCAGGAAATGGTTCCATGTGCTAGGAAAAATAACTTCCTTGCATGATTTCACTAAATTCTCACAATAATTCTATAAATAAAAGAACTGTTAATTCCTCTCTTTCCCTCTGTTTTTACAGATGGAGAAACAGAAGCTGATAAAAGTTGAAAAATTTGGCAAAGTTCCTTTGACACATCTGTAAAGCAGACTGAACCTGAGCCCAGGTCTGTGGAATTCACACCCCTGATTTTCACTGGCCATGTGGAATATCATAGGGTCTGATAATTGCTATCACTGTTCATTACTTTCCTTTTGATGTTGAAGCTGAAGCCCCAACTCAACCTAAACTTCTGACACCAACTCTAGGAAGGCCTATGGTCCTCCTCCACTGTGGTCGCTCATCCCAGAAGGTTCATGTCTTTGAGGTTAAACATTGAAATCCAGGCAGAGCAAGACCAGCATAATTTAGTATGGGTTTGGGGCTCTGAGTTTTCCACTTTTAAATTGTGTGACCTTGCATGGGTTGCTTCTTTATCTCTTTCAGTTTTAGTGCTCATCCACATAAGGAGATTTTTTAAAAAGCATTGTTAATGAGAACTAAAAGAGAAAGCACATAAAATACCTATTAAAATGCAAATATGTAGCATATTCCAGCTAGATGGTGGTAGGGGGGGAATTCAATGGTTTATGTTTCAGAGATGCTAACCAGCCAGGACACTCCAGATGCAGAACTCTCTCCTGTTGCTTTGGGGCATTGCCTCCCATGGGACTGTGATGGAATCACATGTAAACCTCAATCCTTGCCTGAAGAAGGGACTAGTTTCCACAGACTCTGCTCCATGCCCCTAATTATTGAGACTCCTAAGTTGAACAAATGTTTGAAAGGGAAAAGCAGCCTAACAGAAGTTTCTGAGAACCCAGGGTGAAGAAACAAAGGCATCACAAATGTGACTGTCCATCACAAAGCCATCAGTAGACAAAACCGACCAACTCAATTCCAATAACTTCCTGAAACTCTGTTAATGAGTAATGCTCGTTAGGTTTCCATAATCTTTTTTTTTTCCCCTGCTGATTAAAGATGTATCTATTTCATGAATTTCATGTTTTAATTAATGATTTTATGTTCTATATATTACTGTAGCTTATAAATTCAAATGGGCTCTTGGAGGCTCTTCAAGTAGGAAACACATTCCATAAATGTAAGATTTTATTAATCTTGATTATTAATATTTAATTTTAAAATGAATAATTAACCTCATTCTCATTCCACATTTTTATGGTGTTTCTGGAACTCTTACTTTCTTTCATGCCCAGAGCACCTCACTACTCTTCTGGGGCTGTCATCTGCTTTGAAATGTTAAGATTTATGCCATCTTCACACTCAGTCTTTGTTTTAGTGAGAGTTCCCAAAAGCATGTCACAGACATAGATTAGGGCTGATATAAGCAAAAGTGGAAATGATTGAACAAATGTCAGACAGAAGAGTGAAGGTTGGAAAAACTTGGCTGGTAAATGTGCAGAAGCCAAAAGAGACTACGCCTAGCACCCACCCTGCAGAACTGTATGAGTGAGGGACAACTGCCCTCCTGGCTGAATGCAATCCACCATCAAAGGCACCACCAAGAGTTCTGCACTCAACATGGGCCCAGTCTCCATCACTGTTCCCGTTTGTCCCTAGCTCCTGATCTGATATAAAAGCGTATGCATTTGTCTCATTGGCCCCTGGTCACATGCCCATGTTCTTATGTGAGAGAGATTGGGAAGAAAGCATCTGGACCACTCAAACTCCTGGCAGGATTGCATTCCAAATTCACGGAGATTTCTGCTGTTGGAACTCCACAAAGGACAGGCAGCTAGTGCAGTCTTCCTTGCCATTCTCACCAGGCTGTAAATAGTAAAGCCTCATTGCCTGCACAGCAAGTATCCAGCATACAAAACTTGAAGTTGCAAACTTTCAAAGGTATGAATGTGCTTCATCAACATCAGGTGTGACTGAAAATTGAGCTTGCCCTCCATCTCCTATTGCTAATGATCCTTCCGCTCTACCATCTCCCACCTCCTCTCCTTCTTCTAGTCAGTAACTCGTCTTGCCTGTTCACTTGATGCCAGCTCCTGTATGCCAGCTGTTTTACTGTACTACTACACTTTTCAAGGCACTGTACTATTCATTTAAAAATGTTTTCTTTATTTTTTGTGTGTTTTTTCATGTACTATTTGTGTGAAAAATAATATTACCTGTTATAGTACTGTACTGTATAGCCAATTGTGTTAGTTGGGTACCTAGGCTAACCTTGTTGGACTTACAAATTGGACATAATGCGCTGTCTGACAGAAGTCATTTGTATGTAGGGGACTTACTGTATACTACAGTGTCTTCAAGATTAGTATTGCTATTCCTTCTGTTTGTGAGGGGCAAATTCTTTTTCTCTGTCAAGCCTTTTTTGTTTGTTTGTTGTTTTCTTGCTTTTTCTTCTATTTTGGCAATGCTGAATATTAATGATTTCTCAAAATTAGTCTTATTTTCCATGTAGTTAAGAGTCTGGGTTTTGGAGTCAAGCTGCCTGACATAAGATGCATCTGTTCTCTCATCAGTTGTATTTACCTCAACAAGGCTATACCTTACATTTCTCTCCCGAAAATGAAAATAGCAATAGAAAATACCTCTTAGGGTGTTTGTGAAAATTCAATGTATTAATACAGTGTTGCTCAGAGTGTGGTCTTTAGATAGGAGCAGCTACATAGTTTGCAGGGCCCAGCACATGATGAAGTTGAAGTTCCCTTCAACTGAAAATTCAACAATTGCTAAGAATTTCAAGATGGTGACAACAGAGCATTACACAAAGGATGAAATCCTTTAAAACATGTATACTATGAAGCTACAGAAGTCACACACCATGAAAGGGTTTTGTCTGTGCAGCATTCTTAGTTATTGGTCCAGAGAAAGTGCACACACACAAGTAAAGAAGATGTCTTTAAATTTTTTTATAGTAAGCTGTCAATGTCATGACATCTAAGAGTATAATCAGTGGACAGGTCTAGTTGAATAGGGTAGAGATTGGTTTGGATGTTGTCAAATTTACATGCTAAGTTGTGTGTGGTATGATCTTTGCATTAATCATGGCCAGTAGAATTATTATACAATTGGGACTGATTAAAAATGAGATAAAATATATTCTTTGTGATTCACTGTCTGAGGAGCAACAAGCTAATTAAGCCAATAAGCTTATTACAGCAACTGATCCATAATTATATGTTCAATAAGTGTTAGCTATTACCTGTGATTATTTTAACATATATTCTTTGGTTCTTGTGTGAAATGTATGTATGTGTGTGTCTGTACTTGTGTGTGTGTAGGCATGAGGTGTACTTTTTCAGAGTTTCCTTGTTCTAACTTTTACCTCTCTAATCCTGACTAGTTTGTTGTAACTGTCCACTTTCTTCTCAAACCCTTCCCAACTCCTCACCTTCTAACTGGATTACTTGCCCCTCATCTGCGCTCCTCACTTTCCAGAAGTATTTTCGAAGATGTGACCATTTACTGCATTGACCTCCTTTTCCTGAGATATTTTCCTTCACAAACACTTTCCTCTTTATCCAGGAGGATTTTGAATTTGAAGACCAAATACTTTCATTATTTTGAGCTGAAACAAAGCAGCCCATTTTACTTTGCTGGTAACAGAATTAACACCGACTTATTTCCATTGGTTGGAGTCAAAGAATGTAGGCCAGACTCTGCCCTATGTCTCTTCCTTTGGTTGATTTTGATCTGTATCTTTTCACTGAACTCAAATATAAATGTGAGTACTGTAGGTTTTCAGGGAGTTCTGTGAGCACTTATAGTGAATTATCAAAACTGAGGTTGGTTTTGATCATCAGAACTGCCAACCGTCAAACTTAGAGGGCACAGAGCCCTCCAGAAGATGGTCCTCACTTTGGACAGATGATGCTCCTTGGGTAACATGATGCTAAGCAGTTGTCGGAATATTACCCACTGTGGGGATCTCATAAGGAATCCAGTTAATCTAGAAGAGTTGTTTAGATAGGAATACCCATTTGTACCAAAGAGAAGCACATGGAAATAATTTATTTAACCTTAACAAAGAAGAATTTTGGTTTTTATCTATTTCTTTTTTTTGTTTTCTTTTCTAGGAATCTATCTTAAGTATATAACATGGAATTAGATAACAAATGTTTATTTTAAAATAGTCATCAAAGAATTATGTATAATAGAATATCTTGAAATAATGTAGATTCCCAACAATAAATGATCCAAATAAATTATGATATAGACTTAGCAGAGTAGTATTCAGCCCTAATCAATGCTATTTATTAAGCATTTTTAGATACATGTTAAATGCTCGTGAGATACTGATTAATAGAAAAAGTAAGGCTCTAAATTTTTTTCATCATGTGACCTTAACTCTGATTTTTTACTTTACCATGCTTTCTAAACTATAAGTAACTAGAATGAATATTTTTGTAATAAAAATGAGTAAAGTCTCTTACAGTAGAAGATTTGGCATTGAAGAGTTATACTGAGTTTGGGGAACAGGGATGGATCATTTTCAACCTTCTACAGTTTTTCTACACATTACTCAATGGGTATCGAAATATAATATGAAGTAGTTTGAAAAATGCTACATTAATATTTGTATTCTCTTATAAATACAGGTGTGAAATTTCTCATTTTATTCAGTAAGTTATTGATGTTTATTTAAGAAAAAAATAAATTACCTTCAGTAAAATAATTACTACTGAAATAAGGTTAAACCAAGTTTTTCAATCATTGTGTATCCTTTGCCATTTCTGGATGTGCCTTGGTGTAAGTATGCATTCCCTTCTTTGAGGGATATGGTCATCTTTGAATTCTACATTCTAAAGGACTTAATTTGCAGCAACATGATAGATCTAGAAATTATCGCAATTAGTGAAGTAAGTCAGACAGAGAAAGACAAATATAATTTGCGTAATTTATTTGTTGAATCCAAAAAATGACACAAATAAACTTATTTGCAAAGCAGAAATAGACTCATATTCATAGAAAACTAATGGTTACCAAAGAGGATAGCAGTGTTAGGGGGATTGATAGGTTGGGGTTAACAGATACACATTATTATATATAAAAATAGATAAACAGGAGGGGCCTTCTCTATAGCATGGGAACTATACTTAATATCTTAATAATAACCTATAAGGGAAAAGTATCTGGAAATATATGTATATATACATTTTTTGTGTATCTACATTTTTAGTTCTACTACCTTTATTTTGCTTCTCCAAATATTTCCTCTTACCCCAATGATGCAGCTTTCAGTGCTGTGTTCAATGTCTCAATACATTACCTCCCTCTCCCCTACCCTTTACTGACAATTCAGTCCATATCTGGTAGGAGAGATGTTTCTTCTGTCCCAGGTATTCGGACATGGACATAGTTGCTCTCTCTGGTAGATAATATAAACAGTACTTCTCTGAATTCTATCATCCACCTTGGCATGCACTTTCAAATCCCACTTACAACTCATTAAGATAATTGATTAATTTTTAAAAAAAATTAGATATAGCATAAATTTTACTCCCTTAAAGAATATGATGACCTGACTAGTTTTTAAATGATGTCAAGGTGCTTGTAAAGACAAGTGCTCTCCCTAGAAGATGGCATCAAGTTCATGGTGGGAAATAGCAAATTTCATTTCAGAGAACAAGACAGAAAGGATCTCTCCTGAGGGGGTAACTTAGGATAGACACTCCCAGGCATTTTCTGAGAGTGAAAGGTATGTGACACAGAAAAAAAGAGGCAGGGAGAAGTCTATGGAATATAATTCCTGGGGGGAAAGACAACTACAGCAACCAAAAGCCCAGTGATTTACAAGTGTGTGAAGGAAGCTACAAAGAGTGCGGAAGTAACCAGATCTTGTTTTGTTTCCTGGTGGCTCTACCTCTTATTTGCTATATAATATTGAACAAGACTGAGGAGTTTGTCCTCAGAGCTGTGGGGACAAATGAGGAGTAAAGGGGCAGTTAGGGTGAGGAGATAATCTGCTGACAATATACAATGCTCAATTATGAAGAAATCTGTGAGTTAAGATATTAATAAATTATTAAATTTATTAAAATATTAATGTAAAATAATTAAATTACCTTTATTAACAACAAAAACAAACATAGGTGCAGAGAATGTATAAGATGAATCAGGAAGGTACTGAAAAGCAGATTAAATTGTTAATGCAACTACTTAAGGGCCTGTAATAAGACAATAAGTGGTAGTAGCAATGAGACAGACAGACAACTGTCTCATTGCTACTACCACTTACTGTGGTAGTAGAAAAGTCAACTAGATTATTTGTTGAGATTAAGAATGACTCCTTGTGTTTTGGTTTAGTGGCAAATCATAATATCATAGAAGGATGAAATTTTATGGAAGACAATAAAGACGTATGCATCATAGAAGTGGAAATGATCTACAGATGGTCGTATTTGGGTCTGGAATTCAAGTGCAGTAAGTGATTAGAAGTCATCCATTGGTAAGAATGTAAGTCTACCTTTGGCTATGGAGTATGAAGACTTCAGGTGAGATGTAGATAAGATCAAGAGGCCACTGATTATTGTGACTAAAATTTCAATAATATACTTCTCAATACACTTTTCAGTATACATTCTTTTCATTCCCCCACATAAGTGAGCAATTTTTTTTCAATTCACACCATATTAATCTTTTCCATTTCTAAATCTGCAGTATTTATTGTCTGAATCAGTGAATTACTACATGGTATCAAGTACCATTGCAGAAATGGTGTACAGTTCTTTGAAGAGATTGCAGAAATCTGTGTACAAGTATCTCTACAATTGGCTATAACCTTCTGGAAGGCAGAGCCCAAACCTAGACTTTGCTTCCTTACCCTTGGAACCCAGGTCAGGGTCTGGCACAAGCTTAAGAAGTGAGTGCAGCTAAGTGAATGCATTTGCCAGAAACTACTACATTTCCTGATAGCAGTTTCATTTTATGTGATTTTCTACCACTTCCAGGAATCATTTCCAAATTCCTCAGCTTATATTAAAATTGTATGTCTGATACAACCAATTAAGTCAGGCAAAATTGCTATTAGTGTGACTCAACCAGTGGATGGGAAGATTTATAACTGGAAAGGCACAAATAAACTAGTTCCATATTTGAAAAAATATCTCCACTTTTTTTTTAAGTTAATATGAACTATACCATAAAGAAATATGTCTTTAGAAGACCAATGAGAAAGTAGACTCTCAGGGGAGAATGAGGGTGGCATTTGAAGGAGAGGAACAATTATTACAAAGTGATACTTATGAAGCTAGAAAGACAACTGCTTCTCTTATGATTATTTAAGAGTAAAATTAAGCTGAGACAAAATTCAGTGTATTGACATTGGCTTCAGATCTTTAATAGGCAAAGCAGTTGCAGTAGAAGTATCCAGAATAATAGGGGGTAGATATAACATCCCCTGTGTTCTCACTTTCAAGTGGAGTTACCCTCTTAGAAGTTCAAAGATCACAACAGCAGAAAGAGATTTACCAGCTTTGTCATAGCATCTGCAATATCATGACATGGTATGTTTGATTATACATATACATTTTAATCTGTGACAATAGTACAGGAAACACTTTTGCTTCAAATAGAGCTACGTGTTGATTCTCAGAAACATACATATCCATATAGAGTACATGCCAAACAATGCAGTTAGTTAACAATTTTTAAGTGTTTTGGGTTTATTTTTTAGCATATGATTTCCTTCTCTTGTGTTTCCTGCCTAGAGAAGTTCCTTTAGCATTTGTTGTAAAGCTGGTTTGGTGGTGCTGAATTCTCTTAATTTTGCTTGCTTGTAAAGCTTTTGAATTCTCCATCAAATCTGGATGAGAATTTTGCTGGGTAAAGTGTACTTGGGTGTAGGTTCTTCTCTTTCATCACTTTAAATATATAATATCATTCCCTTCTGCTTTGTGGAGTTTCTGTTGAGAAATCAGCTGATAACCTGATGGGAGTTCCCTTGTATGGTATTTGTCATTTTCCCCTTGTTGCTTTTAATATTTTATCTTTTCCTTTAATTTTTGCCAGTTTGATTACTATGTGACTCCATGTGTTCCTCCTTGGGTTTATCCTGACTGGGACCCTCTGCACTTCCAGACTGAACTGACTATTTTCTTTCCCATGTAAAAGAAGTTTTCAGCTATTATCTCTTCAAATATTTTCTCAGGTCCTTTCTCTCTTCTTCTTCTGGGACCCCTATCACGCAAATGTTGGTGCATTTAATGTTGTCCCAGAGGTCTCTTAGGCTATCTTCATTTCTTTTCATTCCCGCCACCCCCCCCATATTTCTGTTTTTCAGCAGTGATTTCCGCCAATTTTGTCTTCCAGATCATTTTCACTTATCTGTTTCTCTGCCTCTGTTATTCTGTTATTGGTTCCTTCTAGTGTATCAGAGAAGGCTATGGCACCCCACTCCAGTACTCTTGCCTGGAAAATCCAATGGACAGAGGAGGCTGGTAGGCTGCAGTCCATGGGGTCGCAAAGAGTTGGACACGACTGAGCGACTTCACTTTCACTTTCACTTTCAGTGTATTTTTTATTTTTCTTTGTTCTTTAGTTCTTCTAGGTCTTTGGTAAACATTTCTTGCATCTTCTCCATTCTTTTTCTGAAATCCTGGGTCACCTTCATTTTCATTATTCTGAATTCTTTTTCTGGAAGTTTGCCTATTTCCATTTCATGTAATTGTTTTTCTTGGTTTTTATCTTGTTCCTTTGTCTGGAACATAATCCTCTGCTTTTTTTATTTTGATTAAATTTCTATGATTGTGCTTTTCATTCTGGAGGCTATGAATTATAGTTTTTGTTTCTTCTGTCTGCCCTCTGAAGGTTGAAACTAATAGGCTTGTACAAGCTTCTCATGGGAGGGACTGGCAGTGGGAAAACTTAGGTCTTGGTCTGATGGGCAGGGCCTTGCTCAGTAAAACTAAAATCCAATTATCTGCTAATGGGTGGGGTTGTGTTTCCTTCCTGTTAGTTGTTTGACCTGAAGTGATCCAGCTTTGTAGTCTACAGGCTCTATGGTAATGGCAAATTCCACAAGGGCTCATGCCTAGGGGCACCTCCCAGGACTGCTGCTGCCAGTGTCACTATCCACGTGGTGAGCCACTGCCAACCCACACCTCTGCTGGAGACCTTCCAACACTAACAAGTAGGTTTGATTCAGGCTCCTGTGGGGTCACTGCTCATATCCCCTGGGTCCTGTTGTGCACAAGATTTTGCTTGTGCCCTTTAAGTATGAAATCTCTGTTTCCCCCGAGTCCTGTGGAAGCCCTGCAGTCAGATCCCACTGGCTTTCAGAGTTAGATTCCCTGGAAATTCTTAGCCCCTTTGCTGGATCCCCAGGTTGGGAAGCCTGATGTGGGGCTCACAATCTGACAATGGAAGAAATTCTTTGGTATTATTGTCCTCCTGTTTATGGGTTGCCCACCCAGCAGATATAGAATTTGATTTTATTATAATTGAGCCCCTCCTACCATCTTTCTGTGGTTTCTCATTTGTCTTTGGAGTCGGGGTGTCTTTTTTGTGGGTTCCAGAATCCGCCTATCTATAGTTGTTCAACAGGTAGTTGCAATTTTGGTGGTCTCCCAGGAAGAGAGGGGCACAGGTCCCTCTACTCTGCCATCTTGAACCAATCTCTCCAATCCTTTTTAATAGTGGTTAAATACCGTCTATCAGACATATATGTTTAAAATAAATGTGATTTTAACTATCCAACACCAATTGTTCTCAACCAGTAGGGAGAAAACACTCTTTCCCAAAGAAGATCATCATTTCAGGGGTAATATGACTGTAAGAAAGTGTGTGTTGTTCAGTCATGTTCTGCTCTTTGTGACCCCATGGACTGTCGCCTTCCAGACTCCTCTATCCATTGGATTCTCCAGGCAAGAATACTGGAGTGGGTTGCCATTTCCTTCTTCAGAGGATCTTTCCAACCCAGGGATTGAACCCAGGTCTCCCTCATTGCAGGCAGATTCTTTACCTTCTGAGTCACCAGGAAAGCTGACAGTAAGGAAGTATCAAATAACAAATGCAATATTATTTATATTTAGAATAAATATGTTTCATTTTCTCAACACACACTGTGGAAATTAAATTTCATAAAATCTTCTTGGTTGGACAAATGATGAATACTCAAGAAATACTGTAATGGACTAAAATTTCTTGTATTCAGAATACATACAAGTAGGTTATTTTAAACTCTCCTTTCTTGTTCTTCTTTATGATACCTAAGTAGGCTTGTGAACTCTGCATAATAAAAGATCTGTGGTTGGGACTTATTAATTTGGGCTTCTCCTTGTTTCACTCTCAAGCTCTAAGGATGATTTTGAGGACACAATGACAACTAATGCAAAGCCTCTGGCCTCAAGTTGTTCACAATCTAATGGAGAAGGCAGTTAACTAAAAAGAGAATTGAAGCACAATGTGTTCAGGTTTCATTGAGGGTACTGTGTCAGAGGATATAGAAATACTTAATCCATACTTGATTTAAACAGAAAAACAATTGGTAGAGTAGGTCTATAAAGACTTAACGATGAAAGAATGAATAAAGAAAATTTGGTAAATATATACAATGAAATATTGCTACTGCTGGTAAGTCGCTTCAGTCGTGTCAGACTCTGTGCGACCCCGTAGACGGCAGCCCACCAGGCTGCCCCGTCCCTGGGATTCTCCAGGCAAGAATACTGGAGTGGGTTGCCATTTCCTTCTCCAATGCATGAAAGTGAAAAGTGAAAGTGAAGTCGTTCAGTTGTGTCCGACTCTTAGCAACCTCATGGACTGCAGCCTACGAGGCTCCTCCATT
>NW_011495032.1:11158154-11158593 GCF_000754665.1 Bison bison bison
TCCAGACTCCTCTATCCATTGGATTCTCCAGGCAAGAATACTGGAGTGGGTTGCCATTTCCTTCTTCAGAGGATCTTTCCAACCCAGGGATTGAACCCAGGTCTCCCTCATTGCAGGCAGATTCTTTACCTTCTGAGTCACCAGGAAAGCTGACAGTAAGGAAGTATCAAATAACAAATGCAATATTATTTATATTTAGAATAAATATGTTTCATTTTCTCAACACACACTGTGGAAATTAAATTTCATAAAATCTTCTTGGTTGGACAAATGATGAATACTCAAGAAATACTGTAATGGACTAAAATTTCTTGTATTCAGAATACATACAAGTAGGTTATTTTAAACTCTCCTTTCTTTTTTTTTTTTTACTTTTCTCTAATTTTATTTTATTTTTAAACTTTACATAATTGTATTAGTTTTGCCAAATATCAAAATG
>NW_011495032.1:11158693-11159323 GCF_000754665.1 Bison bison bison
AGGTCTATAAAGACTTAACGATGAAAGAATGAATAAAGAAAATTTGGTACATATATACAATGAAATATTGCTACTGCTGGTAAGTCGCTTCAGTCGTGTCAGACTCTGTGCGACCCCATAGACGGCAGCCCACCAGGCTGCCCCGTCCCTGGGATTCTCCAGGCAAGAATACTGGAGTGGGTTGCCATTTCCTTCTCCAATGCATGAAAGTGAAAAGTGAAAGTGAAGTCGTTCAGTTGTGTCCGACTCTTAGCAACCTCATGGACTGCAGCCTACGAGGCTTCTCCATTCATGGGATTTTCCAGGCAAGAGTACTGGAGTGGGGTGCCATTGCCTTCTCCGACAATGAAATATTACTCAGTCATAAAAAGGAACAAAACTGTCCCTTTTGTAGTGACATGGATGAACCCAGAGACGGTCATATAGAGTGAAATAAACTGTGGAAAATTCTGAAAGAGATGGGAATACCAGACCACCTGATCTGCCTCTTGAGAAATTTGTATGCAGGTCAAGAAGCAACAGTTAGAACTGGATATGGAACAACAGACTGGTTCCAAATAGGAAAAGGAGTAGGTCAAGGCTGTATACTGTCACCCTGTTTATTTAACATATATGAAGAGTACATCATGA
>NW_011495032.1:11159423-11181365 GCF_000754665.1 Bison bison bison
TATGACCAAGCTAGATAGCATATTCCAAAGCAGAGACATTACTTTGCCAACAAAGGTTCATCTAGTCCAGGCTATGGTTTTTCCTGTGGTCATGTATGGATGTGAGAGTTGGACTGTGAAGAAGGCTGAACACGGAAGAATCGATGCTTTTGAACTGTGGTGTTGGAGAAGACTCTTGAGAGTCCCTTGGATTGCAAGGAGATCCAACCAGTCCATTCTGAAGGAGATCAGCCCTGGGATTTCTTTGGAAGGAATGATGCTAAAGCTGAAACTCCAGTTCTTTGGCCACTTCATGCGAAGAGTTGACTCATTGGAAAAGACTCTGATGCTGGGAGGGATTGAGGGCAGGAGGAGAAGGGGACGACAGAGGATGAGATGACTGGATGGTATCACTGACTTGATGGATGTGAGTCTGAGTGAACTCCGGGAGTTGGTGATGGACAGGGAGGCCTGGCGTGCTGCAATTCATGGGGTCCCAAAGAGTCGGACACGACTGAGCAACTGAACTGAACTGAACTGAAGTCAGAAAGGGAAAAACAAATATTGTATTAAATGCACATATTTGGAATCTAGAAAAATGGTAAAGATAAACCTATCTGCAGGGCAAGAATAGAGATGAAAACATAGAGAACAAACATATGGACACCAAGGAAGGAAACAAAGTGGTAGGATGGATTGGGAGATTTGGATTGACATATATACACTATTGATACCATGTGTAAAATAGATAACTAATGAGAAACTATTGGATAGCACAGGAAACTCTACTTAAAGCTCTATGGTGACCTAAATGGGAAAGAAATCCAAAAAAGAATGGATATATGTATAGGTGATTCAATTTTCTATACAGCAGAAACTAACAAAAGAATTTAAAAACAACTATATTCCAATTAAAAAAAAACAATAATGCATGTTTACTTAAAGATTAAGAGGTCAGATCTTAAGCTGTGTTCTTATCATGCTAACATAAATACTAAAAAAAAAAGAATATGAATGAGAGATTTACTTCCTAAGCAAATATGTGCTTGGATTATTTTAAAGTTATACATTAATTGCATGCTGCTGCTGCTGCTGTTAAGTCGCTTCAGTTGTGTCTGACTCTGTGCGATCCCATAACGGCAGCCCACCAGGCTTCTCTGTCCCTTTGATGCTCTAGGCAAGAATACTGGAGTGGGTTGCCATTTCCTTCTCCAATGCATGAAAGTGAAAAGTGAAAGTGAAGTCGTTCAGTCGTGTATGACTGCATGGACTGCAGCCTACCAGGCTCCTCCATCCAGGGATTTTCCAGGCAACAGTACTGGAGTGGGTTGCCATTTACTTCTCCACATTAGTTGCATGACTTCGTATAAAAACTTAACTGTTGGCTTCATTTTTTTCTCATTTGTTAAACTGGGACAAGAATTAAATGGCTTCTGAATGTCTCATAAGGTCAAAATGCTATAATTATATTATTTGCATAAAATTTAATTTTTTGTTGCATGTCTGCCATGTATACAATGCCATATGCACTGAAAAATATTAAACAGATATAATGCACAGCCTGTGTGTGTGTGGGGAAACTCAGTAGAATAGTAACTTTGACAATCACAGATCAGAAAAGAACAAATATCTTGAGATGGGTTAGCATAAATTTGGATTACATTTATATATTTTTTTCTTTCTTCCACTGGAATAAAACATTGTTCCCAGTTCACACATTAGTTCCTATGGGATTTACTGCTAGAAGTTGACCCAAAACATCAGTGGGTAATATGTTTTTAAGTATTTAAATGGAACTATCTTTTCCTCTAACTTCACATAGAACACAGGGATATTGTTCAGATCACTTTCCAGGAAAAATAATTATGAGTCAAATTATTTTTAATGCAGTGATTTTTCTCACATGAATAGACATCTCACTTGAGAGATAGAAAACCAGTTAGGTTCCTATTTCTCTCTGCTTTGCAACTGGGCACTGACTCCTCTATTCAAGGTGAGGCTGAGAGTGGGGTGGGAGTTTTCCCACTTGCAATGAAAGGAGGGAGCATCACTCTCCTTGCCTGTCCCTGACAGAGTTTCCAGTGATCCCAGGAGTTAGTGAAATACACTGTGAATAAAAACAATAGTGTTTCACATTTATACTGTAGATAATTTTGATGTTTTTATATATAGTGCGACAATTTGTTCTAATTATTATTCTACATGTAGCTGTTCAGTTTCCCTAGTACCACTAATTAAAGAAACTATCCTTTCTCCATTTTGTATTCTTGCCTCCTTTGTCATAGATTAATTGACCATAAGTGCTTGGGTTTATTACTGAACTATTATTTTTCACTAATCCTGTGACCTTTTTTGGTCCCAGTACTATGCTATTTTGACTATTGTAACTTGATAGTATAAACTGAAGTCAGTCAGTGTAATACCTCCAGCTGTGTTCCTTTTTCTCAAGATTGCATTGGAAATTTGGGGTCATTTGTGACTCCATAAAAATTTTAGGATTACTTGTTTAGTTCTGTGAAAAAAAATGTCATGAGTATTATGATAGAGATTGGATTAAATCTGTAGACTGCTTTGGGTAATATGGACATTTTAACAATATTTTTTTCCCAATTTGTAAATATAGGATATCTTTCCATTTCTTGGTATCATCTTTGATTTTCTTCATCAGTGTTTTATAGTTTTCAGAGTGTAGGTCTTCCACCTCCCTGGTTAAGTTTATTCCTAGGTATTTTATTGGTTTTGGTGTGATTTTAAATGGACATATTCTCTCACTTTCTCTTTCTGATATTTTATTATTAATGTAAGACCTGCAATCATAAAACTCCTAAGAGGGAACGTAGACAGAACACTCTTTGACATAAATCATAGCAATATTTTTTGGATCAGCTTCCTAAGGTGAAAGAAACAAACAAATAGGACCTAATCAAACTTAAAAGCTTTTCCATAGCAAAGGAAACAATTAACAAAATTAAAAGACAACCTAGTGAATGGAAGAAAATGTTTGCAAATAATATGACCAATAAAGGTTTTACATCCAAAATATATAAATAGCTCATAAAACTCAATATAAAAAACTGTTAAGTTTAAAAGAGGGCAGAATATCTGAATAGACATTTTCCCAAAGAAGATATATAAATGGGCACCATGCACATGAAAAGGTGCTTGACGTTGCTAATTATCAGATAAATACAAATCAAAACCACAAGATATTATCTCACACCTGTCAGAATGATGTGGCAAATGGAGGCTGCAAAAAATATATATTGGTAAGAATATGGAGAAAAAGGAACCCTCAACACTGTTGCTAGGAATGTAAACCAATGTAGCCTCCATGGAAAACACTACTGAGGTTACTCAAAGGACAGAAAATGAAATACAATATGACCCAGCAATTCCACTTGAGGGTATATATTCATATAAAATGAAAACACTAATTTGAAGATACACACACCCTAATGTTCATAACAGCATTATTCACAATAGCCAAGATATGGAAACAATCTAAATGTCCATCAACAGATAAATGAGTAAAGAATTGTGGTATATATAACAGATCATTTTTTAGCTATAAAAAGAATGAAATTTTGCCATTTGCAGTAACACGAATAACCTTAGTATTATGCTTAGTGAAAAAAGTCAGAAAGAGAAAGACAAATGCTTACTCTATGTTGTCACTTATATGAGTAACTTAAAAAAATCGTATCTTAAAACAAAGAATAAATAAAACAGAAACAGCCTCACCAATATTGAGGAAAAAACTGGTTACCAGTAGGGAGAGGGGAGGGGAAGGAAGGGGCATGGAAGCCTTTCTGTGTTCCCTTATCCCAGTTTGCAGAAAATAGATTACAACCTCCATGACCTTCCTTGAGTTCCAAAGGGCAGGTTCAAACAGTTGCTAATCAGGGAAGGGAAGAGGCAGAGACAAGGGAAAGCAGCCAAGAAACAATAGTGCAGCCTTAAGATAGGATCCTGGCTTTCCCTCAAGGGATACACATAACAATATCTTTGAGCTGTTGTGCAGATAATGAAACCCCCACTAGATGGGAGAAGTTAATTGCTACCAGCAAGCAGTAGATCAGACTTGTTGAAATGGAAACCAGAAGGTTGGTGATGTTGACTTCCATTTACCTCACCATCAACCAATCAGAAGGAAATGCAACCCACTCCAGTACTCTTACCTGGAGAATCCCATGCACAGTGGAACCTGGCGGGCTACAGTCCATAGAGTCATAAAGAGTCAGACACAACTGAGTGACTAACACCGCACACACACACAACCAATCAGAATATCCATGAGCTTACCATACCCTCTTTGAATCATTACTATAAAACTCCTCATTACCCCCTCCAGGTCGGACACACAGTTTTGAGGGAATTAGCCTCCTGGAGCCACTTTTGCCTGGCAAAGCATTAATGCTGTATGTTTCTGCTTCACCAAAAAATCTGAGATTCAATTCACTACTTCAATTCAGAGGACAAATGTTTATTACATGATTAAGAGAAATAAAAACTGCTATGTATAAAATAAATAATAACATATATAGCATAGGAAAATAAAGCCAATATTTTATAATTACCTCATATGGAGTATAATTTTAAAATTACTTACATATATGAAGCTAATATTATACTGTGATTCCACTATACTTCAATTTTAAAAAGTAGCATTTCCTAGGAAAGTGATCCAAAGACAGATTTTTCCATCATTTGCCTTAATTATTTAATTTCACTCATCAAAAAGAGCAGCAGAACAAAAGTCTGACCATGGACTCAGATTGCTTTGATATTATGAACTTCAATAAGGTATCACACATTGCCTGGCTCTCTGAAATGTCATCTCCTCCATGAAATACTGGCTGTTATGCACCTCATGAACAGGTGTGATCAGGATTGAGTGGCCCAAGTAAATTCTGAGAACAGCACCTGGCCTGTGGGATTCAGGCAGGTTCTGTGGGTTCTCTGTCCAGGTCAAAAACTATAAAATGAAGATAATTGCACATACTTAATGGAAATAATTGTGGCAATTGAATAATACATTCAAAGAGCTTAGAGCAGTACATACCATATCATAGGCATTTGAGAGATATTTTTAAAAACAAAACTAATGTTAGATTATTAGTTTTAGGAGCCACGCACCTACATTCATTATCTCCCTTTAGGATTATTTCACATTAACCTTGTGAAGTATTGATTTTGCAATTGCCAAAATTGAAGCTGAAGCTTGGTGGAGTTCAGTTCCTTAGCATCACTGGGAATGTGACTGAGACATAATTTAATTAGAGTTGACTGACATCCAAGGTTGAGTTTTATTTTGAAAACCAATAGGAATAAGTCCAGAGAATTCTATTTTCAATAATAAAAAAAAAAAGGAAAGAAGAAACTCTTAACTATTGCTAGGAAATCATTCCATTTAGTTAAAAACAAATTTAACCAACTATGTCATGTAAACATGGTATGGCCAAATGTAAATAACATACAAATAAATATCAGTACTTTGACCAGGTCCTGGGACTGGCCATGAGACCAAGTGTGTGCCCCACCATCAACAGGAGAAGAGATAGCATTCATTATTTAGCCACAAGGTTTGTTGGGTATTTTCACAGAATACTTCACATCCTGAGACCCCTTGTACATTTTAAGTGATCTTTATTTGCGCTGAAATACTTGTGTGTATGTGTGAGAAAATGTGTTTGGTTTCCATGGAGTGTCATTTGTTCACAGGACCTCGAGGCTAAGCCATGATTATTGCATTTAGTGAGTAATGAATAACAAATAGAGGAGAGAAACATTGAAACGGAGAAAATATGTGAAAGGACACAGTTCCAATTACATTAAATGGAGCAGGTCTCTCTCAATTGGAGTAAACTTATCATACAGAATTTAATGCTTCTCAAATTGACAAAGTAATAATAAAAAAGATGAAAACTGCCATTTACTGCTTTCTGACTAAGAGCTGGGTCTGGTGTTCTTTGCCTCTTATACATTATCTTGCATATGTTTTATAATTATCATATGGGACAGACAATTCTTCCATTTTGCAGTTGCTCAAGTAAAAATGAGCAAGATTAAGTAAGAAATCAAGGCAATGAAACAAATAACAGTAAGAATGACTACTACTCTTAGCACAGCTCTAATATTGTTTTAAGTGGGTTTTAGGCATATTTATTATTAATTTATTGAATAAATATTTGTAGTATGCCATCTGTATAGGAGGTATTCTTGTAGGGCCTAGTGATACATTAGGAGGCATAACAGGATGCCCTCTGATCACATGTTCTAGCTGGGGGATAGTAAGAAAATGAATACATTTTATGGCATAGTATTATAGTGTATAAGTGAATTGAAGAATAGTACATAAGAGGAGGGGGACAGGGAGGGCTAGAAGGAGTTTCATTTAAAATAAGATGGAAGAGGATCTCTACAAAGGTGAGCAGCCTAGATGGAGCACCGTCAAGTCACACTTACGTACATCTGGTTGGCATCTATTGCTTAAAGCTGGTACTGGACTAACACTGTGATCCAGAGCCTGAGGGACTATTTACAAGGTATTTCAGATCAGCAGGTTTACATAGGGCTGGGCGCACAACTACAGCATGGCTGTTCAGTACACACATTTTAGGAATATTCCTCCTTGGTTTGAATAACATCTTTAGAAGAGCTCTCTTAGGCAAATTATGTAAATTTCATTAAGCTATAAATTAATGAAAATGGGAGATCATGCCTCACAAGGTGCTTGTGAGGATTAGTGATTATTCAACCTCACTTCCTATCACTCTCTTTCTCACAGATTTCCCATTCAGTCTGTCCAGTCTTCACACCTCCATCCAATTCTCCCGGCTACACTCCTATCCTAGTGCTTTGTTCTTCAAGTCATCTTCGCTTTGATCCTGCTTACTCCAGATTCCATGATGGCTTGTTCAATCCCCTTTTTCAGGTATTTGTTCAAGTGTCATCTTGCCTTAAGAATTTTACCTGCAGCAAATGCCTTGCAAGATGATACTGATTCTTCTGCAGTTTCTCCTCTATCCCTCATCACCTCCAGGGCAGTTAGCAGGGTAAGATCTCATCACAGTACCTACAGTCCAATATTCAGATAGAAATAACTCCAAAAAGAAAAAAAAAAAAAAACATGCATACAGCACCCACATATTAAGATATCAGCAAGAATCGGGGAAATCTCGAAGGGCTGCAGTGGAAACTGGATTATAAGTTTGACATGAGAGTAGCAACCTGTGCCTAAGCTTTAGCATTCTGGCAAGTTCAGCTAGAAGCAGACTGTATGTTTTGTGGGTATGGCTCCTTCAGGCTTTGACATAGTAATGCTTGAATGCAAATGACATTGATATGGCAGGACAACAGTGTCAGGGAATAGAGGTAATGACCAGAAGATGCAGGAAAGTGTAAATAGATTTTTTTATATAAAACCAGTGAAGCACCCTTTGATTATGTTCTCTAGACAGGCAAATAGGTCACTCTTTTAACTAAGATAAAGAGGCAAATACCAGAGAGGAGCCCTGAGCATTTTAACAAAATTAGTGCTGGTTCTTCTCTGTAGGCTGGAGCTGACAGCAAGAGATGTCGTCCTGGGCCTGGGCTCTCTAGTAACAATGCAGATGATGGACATAGAGCATTAAGGAAGGGATTTCAGAATGGCAGAGGCAAAGTGATTCTGTTTAACTGTCAGAGGCAAGATATAATCACCAAAATGCAAAGGGAAGCTAGAATGACAATGAGAATATCCTGTCCTCTGGGATCTGTGGTGACAGCTAATAGATCACAGCATTCAGTGAGGCAGGATAGGTCTATAATCCATTGAGAGAGAGAGAGAAAGCAAGTTGCTATGCCAGAAGCAGATGACAACCCTCATGGAAAACTATGGCCCCCATATAGTACTACTGATAAGTGCAGAACCCATCCACTGAATGGGGAGGACAGAAGGAAGGATTTTGCAATGCTATCACAAGTGTTAATCTTAAATATTACCAAATCTTTTCACATAAAAGTCAGTAATAATATAACTGACTAAAATTGCACTACATAAGAAAGAATATCCAGACTTTTCAAGAGAGGTTGGCTATGACTTTAGATATATCATCAATATGGAGATACCAAAACCTCATCAAAATCTTCTGGTTGCTGCTGCTGCTGCTGCTGCTGCTAAGTCGCTTCAGTCGTGTCCGACTCTGTGCAACCCCATAGACAGCAGCCCATCAGGCTCCGCCATCCCTGGGATTCTCCAGACAAGAACACTGGAGTGGGTTGCCATTTCCTTCTCCAATGCAGGAAAGTGTTAAGTGAAAGTGAGTCGCTCAGTAGTGTCCAACTCTTTGTGACCCCATGGATTGCAGCCTTCCAGGCTCCTCCATCCATGGGATTTTCCAGGCAAGAGTACTGGAGTGGGTGACCATTGCCTTCTCCAAATCTTCTGGCTAGTAATGCCAATTATAAATTGCATTCTAGACCTGGTCATCTCCAGATGCACTGACTCTTACTAAAGACCCTCTGTGCGATCATTTCTCTAGTCCCCAAATATATAATTGGAATAAATGTATTTAGAACTGGCAGAACCTCATGGTGCCAAAGGAGCCATTGTGATAGCAAGGACCAATTGAAATCCCTTAAAAGGCCCTGTTAACAATAATAAATGAGAAGTAATAGTGCATCCTATAGGAATTTCAAGGATTAAAGCCATCATTAAAGATTTAAAGGATGCTGTAGAGTTACTGCCCCAGCATCCTGCAAACAAAGATCACTCTTAGGATATGATAGTGCTCTACTAAACTTGGATAAATGATAGCCACATTTTCAGTTACATGTATGATGTGATATTTCTACTGGAACAGATTAACAGAGTGCAACCTCTGGTGCTTAGTATACAGTTATTAATCTAATGAACAGATGCTTCTCATCAATAAGGAAGAACAAAATAAGCTCCCCTCCACTGCTTTATTGATATATAATTGAAATGCAACATTATTTAAACTTAAGGTGTACAGTGTGATGATGTAAACATGTACATATTGCAGGAGGTTTAGCACAATGTTAGTAAACACGTACTTCACCTCACACAGTAGCCACTTTGTTCTTGCTGTTACGGTGAGAAAGGTAAATCTCTATTCTCATGGTAACTTTTGAGTGTGCAATACAACATTTTTCACTATGGTAACTATTATGTGCTTTAGCCCAGAACTTATTCATCATATAACTGAACATCTGTATGCTTTGATCAACATCTTCCCATTCATCCTCCAGCCCCTAGCAACCACCATTCTACTCTTTGTTTCTTTAAGCTTGATGTTTTTAGATTCCATATATGTGAGATCACACAGTATTTGTCTTTCCATGTCTGACTTATTTCACTCAGCATCATGCCTTCAAGGTTCATCCATATTGTCACAAATGGCAGGATTTTCTTCTTTTTAAAGGTTGAATAAGGTTGAATAGTTTTTCATTGTGTGATATACATATTCCTTATCCATTCATCCATTAATGGAAGATTGTTTCCATGTCTTATCTATTATAAATATTCAGTTTTTTAGGATTCCTTCAAATTTTCAGATTGTTTTTTCTATCTCTCTGCAAAATGAGATTGGGTCCTTGGTAAGGACTTCATTGAATGTATAGATAGCTTTGGGTAGTATAATCATTTTAACAATATTAATGTCTCCAGTTCATGAACACAAGATATCTTTCCATTTATCTTTGTCTTCTTCAGTCTTTTAAATAATGCTTTATAGTCTTATATTTTTCAATGTCTAGATCTTTCATTTCCTCAGTTAAAATTATTCCTAAGAATTTTGTTATTTTAATGCTACTATAAATGCAACATTTTTAATATTTATTTTTCAATACTGTACAGAAAAGCAACTGATTTTATATACTGACTTTATACTCTGAAACTTTACAGAATGTGTTTAATTGCTGCAATATTTTGTGTTAAGATTTTTTCCACACAAGATCATGTCATAAGCTAACAGCAACAATTTTATATATTTATTTTTGCTTTATATGCCCTTTGTCTCTTTCTTTGCATAACTACCTAATTTGCCTGTTTGCTAGGGCTTCCGGTACTATGTTGAATAGGAATGGTGAAAGTGAACACACTTGTCTTACTTCTGAACTTAGAGGGAAAGTTTTCAATGCTTCAGCATGAGTATGATATTTACTATGGGTTTTGTTTCTTCTATATTCAATTTATTGACAGTTGTTATCATGGAAGGATACTGAATTTTGTCAAATACTTTTTCAGCATCTATTGAGATGATCATATGATTTTTGTCTTTTATTCTATTAGTGTGGTGTGTCACAGTTATTGCTTTGTATATGCTGAACTATCTTTGAATCCCAGGGATAAATCTCAGTTGATCATGATGCATGCTTCTTATAATGTGCTGTTGAATTCTACTTGTTAGCATTTTGTTGAGGATTTTTGTAGCTATGTTTTTCACAGATATTGGCCTTCAGTTTTCATTCTTGTAATATCCTTATATAGCTTTGGAATTATGGCAATTCTGGCCTCATAAAATGAAGTTGGAGTATTCTCTCTTCTTCACTGTTTTAAAAAGAACTTGAGAAATATTGATAATTAAAAAAAAAATGTTTGTAGAACTTACCATATAGCCCTCTAGTCCTGAGCTTTTCTTCATTGGGATGTTTTGTTTCAAATTTGGATTTTATAATTCTTCATGATTCAGACTTGGTAGGTTGTATGTTTCTAGGAAATTGTCTATTTTTTCTATGTTGTACGATTCATTGGCATATTATGGTTCATAGTAGTCTTTGTTCAGTGTCTTTTCTTTTATTTAGAATTTTATTTATTTTGAATCCTCTCTTTTTTTGGTTAAGTACATACTAACAGGTCTGGAAGGAGTAATAGACAACAATGCAATACTGGTAGGGAATTTCAATATTCCACTTTCAGCTATAGATAGACCATCCAGACAGAAAATCAGTAAAGAAATGTTAAAATTGAACTATACATTAAACCAAATGAACCTAACAGATATATACAGAACATTATATCAACCAGCAGTAGAATATACATTTTTCTCAAGTATAATCTCCATAATAGATTGTGTGTTAGTTTGAAAAATAAGTCTCAGGAAATTTTAAAAGATTGAAAGCATACCAAGTATCTTTTCCAAACATAATAATATAATACAAGAAATCACTAACAGGAAGAAAACTTGAAAACTCACAAACAGATGGAAAATAAACAACCATGCTGAACAACTGATGGGTCGAAAATGAAATTTAAAAAGTAATTTAAAATATTATGAAACAAATAAAAATTGAAGCACAGCATACCCAAAGTTACAAAATGAAGCAAAAGCAGTGCTAAGAAGGAGTCTTATAGCAATAAATATATACATTAAAAATAAAGATCTCAAACACACATTTGAACTACTTTTGAACTGTGGTGTTGGAGAAAACTCGTGAGAGTCCCTTGAACTGCAAGGAGATCCAACCAGTCCATCCTAAAGAAATCAGTCTTGACGGTTCTTTGGAAGGACTCATGTTGAAGCTGAAACTCCAATACTTAGGTCACTTGATGAGAAGAACTGACTCATTTGGAAAAACCCTGACGCTGGGAAAGATTGAAGGCAGAAGGAGAAGGGGATAACAGAGGTTGAGATGGTTGAATGGCATCACTGACTTGATAGACATGAGTTTGAGTAAGCTCTGGGAGCTTGTGATGGACAGGGAAACCTGGAATTCTGCAGTCCGTGGGGTCACAAAGAGTTGAACATGACTTAGCAACTGAATTGAACTGAAATTCATACTTCATAAAATTGAAAAAAGAACAAGTTAAGCCCAAAGTTAGTATAAATAAGGGTATGACAAAGATCAAAGCAGAAAAATGTAATGAAGAATAGAAAAATGTTAAAGATCTGTAAAACTGAGTTGGTTTATTGAAAAAAAGCAAAATTTACAAAAAGAAGCTTAAGTAATTGGAAGACATGTTTGTTAACTGTCTCTAGACATAGTTCAATTTTCTTTTTAATACAGTCCTAAGGAATGTTGATCATCTTGACAATCTCTAGAACATTTTGTAATCCACTATTCTGATATTATCCACTATTCTAATATTAATAGGATTAGATGAGTAGTGTAGCAAGTACTCTAAATAACCAACTAAGACATTGTTATGCCAGAGTGAAGGAGATAAAGTCAAAAGGATTGGGAGTCTGATGCATGAATATGTTTTTAGAAGTTTGATGATTAGGAGCACATTGTAACATTGTATCTAAAGTCAAAGATAAGTTCTTGCTTTTCATTCCTGCCCTTGTAGATAGCTTTTGGTGGGCCTTTTTGTATTTTGCAGTCAGCATATGCTATACTTGGTAAAAACTTACTTATCTAGTGACTCATAAGGCTGGCAGTTTTGAGTAATGTCCCAAACAAGGGAATCTCTACAGCAAGTTTGAAAAGTGAAAGTGAAGTCGCTCAGTCCTGTCCGACTCTTTGCGACCCTGTGGACTGTAGCCCACCAGGCTCCTCAGTCCATGGATTCTCCAGGCAAGAATACTGGAGTGGGTTGCCATTTCCTTCTCCAGAGGATCTTCCCAACCGAGGGATCAAACCGAGGTCTCCTGCACTGCGGGCAGACACTTTAACCTCTGAGCCACCAGGGCAGCAAGTTTAGTGTGAGGCAAATTGCTATGCCATTAAAGTTGTATAGTCCTATAAATCTAATGGAATTATTAGTATATAAAATAGATAAGGATTCCTTATGAAGTCAGCAAGTCCTAATAGAAATATTTGCAGGGTGCACCTTCATATTTCTAGAGCAAAGCCATTCCTACAGTGGCAGAGTACTACTGGATGTTTGAAATCAGTTCTGTAAATAATTAACCCACTTACTATGGACCTGCTGGAGACTCAGCTCTTGACATTGAGATATCTAATGACTATGTAACTGGAGGTATTGATGTCTTAGAAAAAGAATGATATATTAAAGTTTCAGAGAAGGTGCTAGTTCAGGAAAATATTGCACAGCACTGGGACACTGTCTTTCAAGTGTTTGTGCTTAATAAATAACTACTATATGGTGCCATACCCCCCAAAACTAGGCTTAAGTGTCTCTGAAACAGAAGGTAGAATATGTCCCTCATACAATCACTCATGATGAAATGATTTTTTTTTTTTCTAATTTTCCCCATAGACTCTGCTTTAATAGAGAGTGTTGTTTCTGGGGTGGAGGTGGGGAAATACTTTAGTTAGAGGACAGAGAGAAAATTTTATACAGAACATGATGTCACCATTATAATGTGTTCATTTTGTATCCCTCATGTCAACAGACCTGAAGGCAAAGGATGTTTTACCTTACTCGTAAGGATAATTAACTCTGATTACAATTGTGCAGAGTTGTTGTTTTGTAATGTGGATGTGAAGAGCACAACTCACAGTTCCAGAGACACATTAGAGCAATGCTGATTCTTCCATGCAGGTGGTAATGGTTTCAAAGATGGATTAACAACCTCAGGTCAACAAGAGCAAGGGCCCTGATCTTGGTGATCCCACCAGTCAAGTAAAGGAACTGCAGGGTTCATTATTGCTTCAGGTAAAACTGTAGCAGTGGGGACTCTAGCTTATCCCATTAATTATTTGAATTAAGTATTTGAAGAGACTGTGATTGGCCTTCAACTTGAAGTGGTAACAAAGTGGACTTGAAGGCAAAAATGGATCCAAAGAGTACAAGAAGTGGACAGTCTTGCTCTCCTCAGGCACTACATCCTAACTTCTAAACCCATTCTTATTCTAACTACCACAACTATGACCAGCACTGCATAGGTGTTAATCAATTCAGGAAGGTGCAATGTTACAGTGTTTTACCTTGGCCTTATTTTGTAGACCTCTCACTTCCCGTCCTAGAGTTTTTCTGAGTCTGCAGCATGACACATCCACAGGAAGCTGCTGTTGCTCATGATGTGTAATTCAGAAATAAATCAAAGTGAACACTCATGTGGTCACGTTGACCAACTGGGAACCGAAGTCAATGGATAAATGATTTTTTTTGCCTTAGTCTCGCAGGCAGTTGGTTCTGTGAAGCCACTCTGTAGGCTCTTCAGAAAGATTTGTGATGATGGAAAACTCACTAACATATTATCTGCCTTTATCTCCTCCTTCTCTGTTTACTCCTTTGTCCCACACACTTGCTATATGCATTCACATTTTTAAATAAACTATCTACATAGAAAGCTGTATCAAGCTCTGATTTCAGGGAAAATGAAATTTCTGAATCCATATGCCCATTCCATGATTTTAAACTTTCTGTTAAGCCTGTAAATTAAATTAAGTAACTTGTCTAAGGTACACATTCAGAAAAAAGAAGACCATGGATTCAACCATAATGGGATATTTTATCTACAGGGAAGACGTTAACAGAGGACACAGAAGGTTATAACAGAATTTATTATTTTTTCTTCATTCATATTTTCAATTCAGTTTTATTTTGCAATGAATTTCAATTTATTCAATAAACCATTATTAACTATCCTGTCAAACAATGGGGACTCAGACATAAGCATCTTGACTCTTCCTTGTAGGAAATAAATCTAGCTGGAGGACAAATAAGTATAAAAGTAATTAAAATACCATAATTACTATAGTATGAGCAATCTTATATCAGATGATTTAGCAACCAAAAGATGTTAAGGAGCCGTGCTGGTAAAAAGTGACCTTAGGGAAGGCTGCTTTAATGGAGTGGTAGAGATTATACAGTGAAAGTGAGAAATTGATTTAAGGGACTAGATCTGATAGACAGAGTGCCTGATGAACTATGGACAGAGGTTTGTGACATTGTACAGGAGACAGGGATAAAGACCATCCCCATGGGGAAGAAATGTAGAAAAACAAAATGGCTGTCTGAGGAGGCCTTACAAAGAGCTGTGAAAAGAAGAGAAGCAAAAAGCAAAGGAGAAAAGGAAAGATATAAGCATCTGAATGCAAAGCTCCAAAGAATAGCAAGGAGAGATAAGAAAGACTTCCTCAGAGATCAATGCAAAGAAATATAGGAAAACAACAAAATGGGAAAGACTAGAGATCTCTTCAAGAAAATTAGAGATACCAAAGGAAAATTTCATGCAAAGATGGGCTCGATAAAGGACAGAAATGGTATGGACCTAACAGAAGCAGAAGATATTAAGAAGAGTTGGCAAGAATACACAGAGGAACTGTACAAAAAACAGCTTCATGGCCCAGAAAATCACGATGATGTGATCACTCACCTAGAGCCAGACATCCTGGAATGCGGAGTCAAATGGGCCTTAGAAAGCATCACTATAAACAAAGCTAGTGGAGGTGATGGAATTCCAGTTGAGCTATTCCAAATCCTGAAACATGATGCTGTGAAAGTGCTGCACTCAATGTGCCAGCAAATTTGGAAAACTCAGCAGTGGCCACAGGACAGGAAAACATCAGTTTTCATTTCAATCCCAAAGAAAGACAATGCCAAAGAATGCTCAAACTACCGCACAACTGCACTCATCTCACACACTAGTAAAGTCATGCTCAAAATTCTCCAAACCAGGCTTCAGCAATATGTGAACTGTGAACTTCCAGATGTTCAAGCTGGTTTTAGAAAAGGAAGAGGAACCAGAGATCAAATTGCCAACATCCTCTGGATCGTCGAAAAGCAAGAGAGTTCCAGAAAAACCTCTATTTCTGCTTTATTGACTATGCCAAAGCCTTTGACTGTGTGGATCACAATAAACTGAGGAAAATTCTGAAAGAGATGGGGATACCAGATCACCTGACCTGCCTCTTGAGAAACCTATATGCAATTCAGGAAGCAACAATTAGAACTCGACATGAAAAAACAGACTGGTTCCAAATAGGAAAAGGAGTACGTCAAGGCTGTATATTGTCACCCTGCTTATGTAACTTATATGCAGAGTACATCATGAGAAACACTGGGCTGGATGAAGCACAAGCTGGAATCAAGATTGCCAGGAGAAATATCAGTAACCTCAGATATGCAGATGACACCACCCTTATGGCAGAAAGTGAAGACCAACTAAAAACTTCTTTATGAAAGTGAAAGAGGAAAGTGAAAAAGCTGCCTTAAAGCTCAACATTCAGAGAACGAAGATCATGGCATCTGGTCCCATCACTTCATGGCAAATAGATGGGGAAACAGTGGAAACAGTGTCAGACTTTATTTTTTGGGGGGCTCCAAAATCACTGCAGATGGTGATTGCAGCCATGAAATTAAAAGATATTTACTCCTTGGAAGAAAAGTTATGACCAACGTAGATAGCATATTAAAAAGCAGAGACATTACTTTGCCAACAAAGATTCATCTAGTCAAGGCTATGGTTTTGCCAGTGGTCATATATGGATGTGAGAGTTGGACTGTGAAGAAAGCTGAGCGCTGAAGAATTGATGCTTTTGAACTGTGGTGTTGGAGAAGACTCTTGAGAGTCCCTTGGACTGCAAAGAGGTCCAACCTAAAGGAGATCAGTCCTGGGTGTTCATTGGTAGGACTGTTGCTAAAGCTGAAACTCCAGTACTTTGGCCACCTCATGAGAAGAATTGACTCACTGGAAAAGACCCTGATGCTGGGAGGGATTTGGGGCAGGAGGAGAAGGGGACAACAGAGGATAAGATGGCTGGATGGCATCTCGGTGGACATGAGTTTGAATAGACTCCAGGAGTTGGTGATGGACAGGGAGGCCTGGCGTGCTGCGATTCATGGGTTCACAAAAAATCAGACACAACTGAGCTACTGAACTGAACTGAGAGGAAACAAACTAAAAAAGAAATTGGAGGCTGTATGGAGACTAAATACAATCTCTCAGAAAAAACATGACTTTGGAAATATTGCACTCTCTAGTTATATGATTACTGCATATTGCTAATATATTCGAGTTTCAGTTTTCCAACTATGGATTGAATAAAATAAAAAACTAAGAGAAAATATCTAATCTTATTGTTAAGCACCTTATCTGATTATGTTAAAAACTTTAAATATATTATCTGATATAGTCTTCTAAATCCCCTTCCAATTAAAACAGTCTCATAAAGTTTTAGCAGGTTTCTCAGATGACAGAAATATTAAGCAGTAGAGTCAGGATTTGAAACCACATCAGCTGAAATCCAAGTTAATGCTTTTCCCTTGGTATTGCTCTGTGCTTCTAATTGCAAAATATATTACATAACCAAATGAACAAACAAATCATCTATCAACTTAGTTGAATGCCTGACATATATTAGGTAATGAACAAATAAATGGCAGCTGTTAAACCAGCATTGTTTTCATTCTCTTCCAGACCAAACTCAGGAATCTGCATAGAATATCCCATGCTTAACCAATGTTTAGCATGACAGTGACATAGGAAAGCATATTTTAGGAAAATAAATCTAAGTTCCTTTTGGTCAGGAAATGTTTATAGTTTATTTTACTGTCCCTATTCCTGCAGAGTGCCTTGTCAAATTAAAAGGAAAATCACTAGGGGAAAAATAAACACAACCACACACACCATGATTGTATAAAGAAAGGATATTTTCAATTTTGTTTTGAAACTCCCTTCCAGGTGATAGAATTAATTTCCATTGCTGACTCTTCATATTTGGTGAACTAGACTGTAACTTCACAATGGTTTTTCATGTTTAAAAACCAAAGCCCTGTGACTGGTAAGCGTTATTTTTCTTCTAACAGAAATCTAAACACAATAAAATGATACAAATTTAACTATACTATCTCTTTAAGATGACTCAATTGATTGAGAAACTTATTGAAAACAGGTACTGGGTGGCGGGGGGTAGGACAAGTAAATTTATAAGAAGCCTGTGGCCTAAGTCACATCTTCTAAGTGATATTTTATTTCTCTGAATTTAAGAGTTCAAAGTTATCTGAAGGACACCTTAAATTTCAGAATTGAAATTTCCAACTTAAAAGAAGAATGCTCAACGTGATAGTTGCAAGTTTATACTTTATTTACGGTCACAACCATTCAGTAGCTCTGAGTAAACTGCTCCTAAGAGGTAGGGAAGGAATCAGTGTGTGTGTGTGTGTGTGTGTGTGTGCACGCACATGCCCACATGCACTCTTAGTCTTTCAGTTGTGTACACAGTCCATGGAATTCTCCAGGCCAGAATACTGGAGTGGGTAGCTGTTCCCTTCTCCAGGGAATCTTCCCAACCCAGAGATCGAACCCAGGTCTCTTACATTGTAGGCAGATCCTCAACCAGCTTAGCCACAAGGGAAGTCTCTCTCTCTCTCTCTCTCTAAATATATAATATATATATTATATATATATATATATATATATATATAATTTTGGAGAGAGTTGGAACTGGGACATACATGGCAATGTAGTCATGTATCTTGTTAAGAGATTACTGCTAATCAAAAAGAACACATATCTCAACTTAGTGATTTTAGTGCTTTCTATGTGTGGGAAGATGCAAGAATCAGTGGTCAATGAAATTCATCCTAAGGAATATATCTTCACTACCTAGGGATGTTTATCCAGTGTGCAGAGCGCTGCATCCTATTTTGTTTTGTTTTAATCCTGAATTCATCTCAGGGTACACTCTTGGTAGTGACTACAGTGGGTTGTGACTGGATGATGAGGGATGCTCATTGTTAGTTTGTTTATCTTTTGTTTTATTATTTTTTTTATTGTTTTTAACAGGACCAGGCAAAGACAGCTACAATTTTGTGGTCCCATGTCATCATTAATCAGTATTACTCAAAATGCCAATCTCATTACTGCTTCTTTGAAAAGACTTTGGCTTTTCCAGATCATCTGGAATTTGGATCAGAGTTCTTTTCATGCAGAGAAGTTTTACTGTTTAATTCTGGCCTCAATCATAATCTTAAAAATCAGGGGTTTTTTATGAAGATAGGGTAATCTGAAGGAAAAAATCCATGGAGATTAGGAGACTTTGATCCCAACTATGACATTATGAATGGTGGGATAATATTGAAGAAATAACTTAACCTCTCTCATCCTCAGCCTTCTCAGCATTAAAATGAAGTCCTTGGGGTGCTCTCTGAGATAACTTAGGGAAAAGTTTATGGGGAAGGAACTCTGTGTGAATCCAGACATTCCCCAAAACTAGGAAAATCAAACTTTATCATAGTGGTCTTATGTTTTATATTCATCCAGGTAAAGAATATTATGGCTTTTCTCAAAGATGCCTGTTATTTATGGTATTATGTCAGGTGCCGTAAGCAAATTCTGTGCCTTTGACTTCCATGCCCCACTTAGGAATTATCTGAACCTAGAGAAATGTTGATGATTACTCATTGTTCCTGTAATTTTATTAGAGTCTCTATATTTCAGTCAAGTTGCATCTTAACCATCACAGGCAACTGACAATTATTCCTCTCTAAATCTTTCCAAATAAATTATTCCAGTTTTAAATAAGAATATTGTCATTGCATTTTTACTCTGGATGCACTGAGAGTTCTGTAGGTTAGAATACAGAAATCCAGATACGAGTAAATGAGCACTGCCTAATTAGGAGATGTTTGATTTTAAGAAGCCAATCCACTTAAGATCAGTGGATTGATTCCCTACTCCCTATCTCCCCTTCTCTTCTCCTCCCCTCCTTTTCTACTCTTTCACTTCCTCCTCTTCCATCTCATCCTTTTTCTTCTTTTTATATCTATTTATAAAATCAAATGCAAAGATAATTATAGCTGCCCTAACTGACTAGAAAATGAAGATTGAATTAAATATTGTATATAAAATCTGGAGTGATGGAGTGTCTGACTCAGGTCCCGCTGCTATAACAAAATATTATAATCTGAGTGGCTTAAACAACAGAAATATATGTATCACAGTTATGGAGGCTGGGAAACCCAAGAACAAGGTGACAATTGATTTGATTCCTGATGAGAACTCTTTTTCTTGCTTGCAGATAGGTATCTTCTTGCTGGGTCCTCACATGGCCAAGAAAGGGAGATGTTCCTGGGTCTCTTTGCCTTAGGACAATAATTCCATTATGAGGGCTCCACTCTTGGGACCTATGTACCTTCCAAAGGCCCTGCCTCCAACCCCGATCTCCTTAGGGGTTAGGGATTCAACACATGTGATTTCTGGGGTGGAGGCAGGCACAAACATTTAGTCCATAAGAGGAGGTAAGAACCTATTCCATAAAAGCAATAAAAGCACTATGCTATGCTATGCTATGTTAAGTCGCTTCAGTAGTGTCCGACTCTGTGCGACCCCATAGACAGCAGCCCACCAGGCTCCGCCGTCCCTGGGATTCTCCAGTCAAGAATACTGGAGTGGGTTGCCATTTCTTTCTCCAATGCATGAAAGAGAAAAGTGAAAGTGAAGTCGCTCAGTCCTGTCTGACTCTTAGCGACCCCATGGACTGCAGCCTACCAGGCTCCTCTGTCCATGGATTTTCCAGGCAAGAGTACTGGAGTGGGGTGCCATTCCCTTCTCTGAATAAAAGCACTAGGAAAAAATAAATGTCAAAATCAAGTAATTCAGAACTCTGGAAATTAATTAAAGTTGCAAGGAGTGTTTATTCAAGAAAAAAAAAATGCTAAACATCAATAGAACGAATACTTGTTGCCTTTTAAGTTGCCCTGGTACATCTCCTTCTCCCCAGTTTCCCAGTTCATGAAAACTAGCAGACTTCCAAACACTGGAGGACAAAGACAGTTTGGAACACTGGATAGTTCTGTCCATTTATGAAGCACTTGATATATGGATTTACTTTCTATGGCATAGCAAAGAGCTAAAGTTTTTCAGTAGTTTTGATCACAGACCTAATGCCCTAGCAAGAGACAGGCAAAGTAGGGAGCTAATTCTACATGATACTGCTATTAAGGAGGCCTATCTACCAAAAGGACTTTATAAATGTTCTCAGACAATTTGGAGGTAGATACATGCACATTTTAGTGATAGAATTCATGAAAGAATTCTTCAGAAAGTAAAGGTCCTGGGTATTCTAATATCTTAACTGTGTGGGTGAGTAGGCTAATGCATAGAAGATAAAAATAGGGAGATGGTGTTCGGGGATTAAAAAGTAGTGCAATTGGGTTCATGATTTTCCAATGAATTTTGCTTTTCAAAATTAATATTCCTCATACTTTCTCACATTTTGCTGCCAAAAGATTTTCTTCTTTCAGTTCAGTTCAGTCACTCAGTCATGTCCGACTCTGCGACATCATGAACTGCAGCACGTCAGGCCTCCCTGACCATCACCAACTGCTGGAGTCCACCCAAACTAATGTCCATTTAGTCGATGATGCCATCCAACCATTTCATCCTCTGTCATACCCCTCTCCTTCTGCCCTCAATCTTTCCCAGCATCAGGGTCTTTTCAAATGAGTCAGCTCTTTGCAAAAGGTGGCCAAAGTACTGGAGCTTCAGCTTCAACATCATTCCTTCCAATAAACACCCAGGACCGATCTCCTTTAAGATGGACTGGTTGGACCTCCTTGCAGTACAAGGGACACTCAAGAATTTTCTCCAACTCCACAGTTCAAAATCATCAATTCTTCGGCACTCAGCTTTCTTTATAGTCAAACCCTTGTATCCATACATGACTACTGGAAAAACCATAGCCTTGACTAGATGGACATTTGTTGGCAGAGTAATGTCTCTGCTTTGTAATATGCTATCTAGGTTGATCATAACTTTCCTTCCAAGGAGTAAGTGTTTTTTAATTTCATGGCTGCAGTCACCATCTGCAGTGATTTTGGAGCCCCCAAAAATAAAGTCTGACACTGTTTCCACTATTTCCCCATCTATTTCCCTAGAAGAGATGGGACCAGATGCTATTATCTTAGTTTTCTGAATGTTGAGCTTTAAGCCAATTTTCTCACTCTCCTCTTTCATTTTCAGCAAGAGGCTTTTGAGTTCCTCTTCACTTTCTGCCATAAGGGTGGTGTCATCTGCATATCTGAGGTTATCGATATTTCTTCTGGCAATCTTGATTCCAGTTTGTGCTTTTTCCAGCCCAGCATTTCTCATGATGTACTCTGCATAT
>NW_011495032.1:11181465-11188593 GCF_000754665.1 Bison bison bison
ATAGGTTTCTCAAGAGGCAGGTCAGGTGATCTGGTATTCCCATCTCTTTCAGAATTTTCCAGTTTATTGTGATCCACACAGTTGAAGGTTTTGGCATAGTCAATAAAGCAGAAGTAGATGTTTTTCTGGAACTCTCTTGCTTTTTCCATGATCCAGCAGATGTTGGCAATTTGATCTCTGGTTCCTCTGCCTTTTCTAAAACCAGCTTGAACATCAGGAAGTTCACGGTTCACATATTGCTGAAGCCTGCCTTGGAGAATTTTGAGCATTACTTTACTAGCGTGTGAAATGAGTGCAATTGTGTGGTAGTCTGAGCATTCTTTGTCATTGTCTTTCTTTGGGATTGGAATGAAAACTGACCTTTTCCAGTCCTGTGGCCACTGCTGAGTTTTCCCAATTTGCTGACATATTTCTCATTTACTGTATCATAATTGTCACCTCTTTAGGCACTTTTGAGCAATTTTTAAGTAAATACAGGTATTTGCCACACTTCTAAAGATGGCAAGTTTAATTAGAAGCCTATTTATTCCCTTTACTGTACTATGAATGAAGTTTTTTTTTTTTTTTTTTTTAAAGATGAGTCTTCAACTCATGCAATTTCTTAGCAGAATCTATTGTGTGGTCAAAGAACATATTTCCCTTTGATGACTAGAGCTGGCAGATATATTTAATTCAACCCTTCCTCAGAAATTCTGACCCACACAAAGGAGAATGGGCTTTGCCAGGAACACCTTTGTTGTCCCCCTATAACTGATAGGGAAACTTAATTTGTCATGCAGTGTTGTTTTTTGACCCTCTCTTTATACAATCCTTTTACATCACCTCTTTTTACTCACATTTTACTCTCTCTTTTCCTGCTCCTGCATTTGGAAAATTCCTCCAGAGTTATCCCAATTCTGCATTCCCTTCTCCCATTTCATGCATGTACAGGTGAGTTCAACTCTGAGCTGTAGTGTCACCTTTTACCTAATGCCATTCTTGTCTTTCATCCTCAGGCATGTTTACATAGGGATTGATATATCCTGCTCTAAACCAATAAACAGCCTAGTAAGGATTATTTTATTTACCTGATCTATGTTCCTGTCTCAATTCTCATGTGCAAAAATTCCATTGCTAAATGCAGGTGTTCTTTTTCCTGATAATTCTCTCATTTCAATCTACTCTGTACTTTGTTATACATTATTAATGAAGACCCAAAACATCCAAAATGTCTCAGCATTATTGATATTGTAAGCTTTCTTCTTATTCTGATTTGCTTTTGGTGCCTATTCTGATTGACTTTGTCTTGGCTTTTATTACTGCTGTTGCTATTACAACGATTGTTGGTAGCAGCATTCTTCTAATTGGGTCAAGAAACACTTCCCAGAGGAAGAAACTCGTCCCAGAGTTTTGCCTCCTTCACAAAAGAATTTGACTATCAAATATTGCACCCCAATCATGAAAATCATAATTACAATAAATCTGGGTGAGAAATTGTGCATGATTCAAAGTATAGACTCAAGAGGGAAATGGTATAACAAAGGTTTATCTTGATAGTCTCCTCTGAATTCCCACCTCCATTGCCTTTGTTCAGACAAAGAACCCTGCCAAGGTAATTTAATTGGTCTCTCTAGCTTATCTCATCAACTCTGATCTATTTTCCTAATCATGGCAGAACATACCACTACTACTACTACTAAGTCGCTTCAGTCGTGTCTGACTCTGTGCGACCCCATAGATGGCAGCCCACCAGGCTCCCCCGTCCCTGGGATTCTCCAGGCAAGAGTACTAAGTGGGTTGCCATTTCCTTCTCCAATGCATGAAAGTGAAAAGTGAAAGGAAGTCGCTCAGTCGTGTCTGACTTTTAGCGACCCCATGGACTGCAGCCCACCAAGCTCCTCCATCCATGGGATTTTCCAGGCAAGAGTATGGGAGTAGGGTGCCATTGCCTTCTTCAATGGCAGAACATATTACTACTTAAACTATTTCCTCCAGCCTTCTTTCCTTTCCTGACAAAGAAAGAGCCAATTTTCTAATTGTATTTAATTGTGGTTGGATAACATACTTTGTATCAAGTATCCCCCATACACTTGAGAAGTATGTGTTTTTTGTTGTTCTGGTGGAATGCTCTGGAGATGTCTGTTAAAACTAGATAACTTGTAGTCTTGTACAAATTTTCTATTCTCTTGCTGATCTTCTATCTAGTTGTTATGTCCATTATTGAAAATAGGAAATCAAATGTTCCAATTAGTGTTGAACTGTATCTTTCTCTCTTCATTTAGGTTAGTTTTACTTTGTGTATTTGGTACTCTGCTTTATGTGCACATGCTTATAATTATTATTTATTCCTAATGGGTTAGCCTCTATTTTATTAAGAGGTCCCTTTTTATAATGTTTTAAAACAAAATCTATTTTTAACTTGATCTCAAAATTTAAATTTTTTAATTGTCTAATATTAGTATAAGTATTCCAGTTTTTCTGTTGTTGCTGTTCATGTAATAAAAGTATTCTATCCTTTTATTCTCGATTAAATCTATCTCCTATAAACAACTTATAGTTGAGCTGGGTTTCTTTATTTTTGTTGCAATCTGACAATCTCTGCCTTTTGAGAAGACTGTTTAATTCACTCATATTTAATGTAATTATTGATATACTCAAATTTATATGAGCCATTTAAATGTTTTCTTTCTATAAGTCTCATGTCACTTTTTGTTTATTTCTTCATTTTTTGCTTTTTTTGCACTGAGTGTTTTTTTCTTAATTATAGCATTTTAATTGCATTAATAGTTTGTATTTTCTGATTTTAAAAGAAATTGGTGCAGGATTGACTGTATACATGTAACGTATCAGAATAATTTTCAAATTTACACTAGCTTGAATCAAATAATACACAGAAACAGTGCTCTGATATAGCTCTCTTCTTTTTACCCTTTTTCATGTTATTAGTGTTACATAATCCATTAAGGTTATGAACTGAACAATACTTTAACATGATTATTACTTCAGCACATGCTATCACTTACTGAGCATATTAAAGTAATTCACTACATGTATATAGGTATCTCTCACCTTTTAAAAGTCTGTTTTGTGCCACTTTGCTTTTATAAAAGGCCTATCAATTTCATACATTTTCTGGAGTACAAACTTTACAGTTGGAGATGCTTCTTTTTCAAAATATTTCAAGTGTAAGACCTTTAATTCTGTTTTTTTTTTAATGTATATTTATTTAAGGGTCTTTGTTCCTTGATCCCTTAGTGATGATATTCCTTGGATTTAAGAAGGTGAATTGATAGAGAAAAAGATGCAGAAGGAGTGTATGTCAGACATCAATATGGCCTGCCAGGGTCCAGCCCAGGCTGATCCGGGGAGTTCGAAGCGGGGACGGCGTTGGTGAGGATCAGGATACAATAGCTTCAATTAGATATTAATTAGAGATATAAAGAGTAATAGGATGAGGATAGCTTAGCAGGAAAATTCAGTGGAGAAAAGAGGCTGAGTAGCTTGGTTTACGTGGGAAATCAATAAAACTTCAAGACAAGAAGCTTGCATGACTTACGTAGGCCGCAGGCGTCCTTCCATTCTCCCAAAGGAGAGGAGACACTGAGGCCTCCCTGGTCAGATCTTAGAAGCCCAGGCACAATTAGTAAGCATGGCGGGCTCCATGCTCCAGATGGAAACTCAGCCAGAGTTTGAGAGAGAGAACGACATGGGGAGACCAGTATTTCGAGGAACTGATCCCCTTCTTTATTTTCCAGGGTCTGTTTTTATACACTGAGATGTTATACAAAATCACGTGGGGACAGCAGTCCTGACTTTTAGTAAAGTCAGGTGCTTCATACAAATGTATACAGAGGTCTTAGGGGTGTTACATCATCTTCTGGCCAGGGGGCCTGCTGACAATTTATGACCCTCTTCTTGTGACAGCAGTCAGTCAACCAGAACACTTATTTCTCCAAGGGTGATTATTCTTAAAACAGATGCCACCTTCCGAAGATACCAGATAAAGTTACATTCCTATAGGGTGAGGGTGTAGTGGGTTTTAATTAAGGAAATAATTTGCTTAGCCTAAGGTCTAACGTGATTAATATCAAAGGTTAATACTTATTTCTTCTATATATTCATTAATGTGCATAAGGGCAGGGGATGTGGAGACTTAGCAGTAAACATTGGCTCAACAAATGAAAAACCCTTCACCAATACAATTTCTAATCAACCTACTATACTATACTAATAGTTTTCTAACTTCTCTAAAGAACCTGTTTTTAGAAGGTTTAAATCATCTCGTGCCTCTCATGGTTGGGAGGCTGTGAGCAATCACATGTGGCCGGACAAGCCTGTCAGGCAGGCTAGAGAATCTTCAGAGGAGTTTGTAGATTGAAACACTCCTATCACAACCAGGAATTATTATTAACTGGAGCTCTAAGTTAACTCCTTCTCCAAAAGAGGTGGTGGGGGACAGCCCCCCGTAAAGTCAGAGGTGTAGGTGAGAGTACAAAGTAGTAAAGTAGGCAGGCTCTGGTTATGGGGGTAGATGCTCGAGGATTTCCAGGGGGACTCCTGAGGCTTGATCCCACCTTTGCGTATGTCGAGCCTCCTTCCTCATGACCTTTGCCATGGGTGGAGGTCTTCCAGCCAGCTCCCCGCAATGCCCATTAGTTAAACCTTGAAAAAAGTTTTATCTGGGTATGTAGATATGTTATTACTTTCACTTCCTGAATCATTTTCCTCAATATGTTGGCAAACTCCTAATTATCCTATGAGATCCAAAACCCTCTGAATCTTTTATAGCCTACTTTGCTGAAGAATTGATGTTTTCAAATTGTGGTCTTGGAAAAGATGCTTGAGAGTCCCTTGGACTGCAAGGAGATCAAACCAGTCAATCCTGAAGGTAATCAACCCTGAATATTCATTGAAAGGCCTGATGCTAAAGCTCCAATACTTTGGCCACCTGATGCAAAGGGCTGACCCTGATGCTGGGAAAGATTGAGGGCAGAAGGAGAAAAGGGTGACAGAAGATAGGATGGTTAAGTAATGTCACTGACTCGATGAATTTGAGCAAACTCTGGGAGATAGTGGAGGACAAAGAAGCACGGCGTGCTACAGTCCATGGGGTTGCCAAGAGTAGGATTCAACTTGGTGATTGAATAACAACAGAATATTGAGTTACTTCCTTCTTACCTCCCACGGTAAGAATGGTAATGAAAAGTGAAAGTGAAAGGCACTCAGTCATGTCTGACTCTTTGCACCCCCATGCACTGTTACCTGCCAGGTTTCTCAGTCCATGGAATTTTCCAGGCAAAAATACTGGATTGAGTACCTGTTTCCTTCTCCAGGGGATCTTCCCAACCCAGGGATCAAACCTATCTCTCCCACATTGCAGGCAGATTCTTTACCATTTAAGACACCAGGGAAGCCCAAGAAAACTGGAGTGGGTAGCCTATCTCTTCTCCAGGGGATCTTCCTGTCCCAGGTATTGAACTGATGTCTCCTGCCTTGAAGGAGGACTCTTTACCAGCTGAGCTACATTATACTGATATTATTTTTGTTGTTGATTTTGTTTTGATTTCATTGTCAGCCATTTTGGACTATGAACCCTCTGAATGCTAATTTTGAAGTTTTGTTACTGTATGATAACATATTCTATAAGTGAATCGAGAGAGGAACAGATGAAAGAAAGAATGCAACAATGAAATAATAGAATTCAAGAGGGAGATGTTGGACTCAGAGGCTTGAGCTATGGAACTCGGACACAGTTGTCAGTAAGATTCTCCCACAGTGAAAAAACAATTCAAGATCCTCTTATTTCTGGGAGATAAAAATGGTTTTATAGAAACTTATTGCTATTCCTAGAAACAAAGGTCTACTTAAGTCAGTTGTTATTGTTGTTAAGTCACTAAATCATATCTGACTCTTTGTGACTCCATAGGCTGAAGCATGCCAGGCTCCCCTGTCCTTCATTATATCCTAGAGTTTGTTCAGATTCATGTCCATTGGGTCAGTGATGCTATCTAACCATCTCATCCTCTATCATCTAAGTTTCATCCTCATCTGAGTCAGTAGAGAGAAGTGAATTTGAAAATGTTTGGAAGTAAGAAGACAGGACTCTAATACTTACCTTGCTAGGATATTTAGCACAGAATTTTGGTTCTAATCTTTTAAGGGGAAGACTAGAAAAATTCTATTAAGTGATGAGAGTTGTCATTAGCTTAAAATAGTAAATGACACACTTAAACATATCCGGTACTCTAAGGAACAAATTGAGATATGATATCCAAGCATATTACCCTGTATCCTAATTCCTGAAGATGAGAGGAAATTTTGTCCTCACTTGTTTCCTGAGGACCCTAAAAGCAAGTGATTGACGTTGCAGGATAAGTTCTAGAGATTCTTTGTGGTAAAAGACCTTGTTTATTCTCTAGTTAATTGTATTTGTATCCTTCAATGAGTGATTTTTTTTTTTTAATCACACAAGGCATCTGGGAAAGCAAGAGCAGATGAAGAGGATTGCTATAGACCAAGTAAAATAGCCTGGATGATTGTGATTATCACTGTTAACCCACATCTCTTTCAAATGCATGGCCAGTGAAGTCATTTTAATAGCTTGAAGTTGTTCATATTTACATCACGGAAGTCAACAAAGCTCTGAATCTGTTGTTTCTCCCCCTAGTTTAGCACATCTCTGAAATTTCTTGGAACAAAAGAGAGTTTGTTACATATGGCAAAAGAATGGAACTGCTTCTTAGTTGCAATTAAATGATACTTTTAATCTTGGGATATTTTAAAGTGTATTGGACTGTGGTTCAGGACCTGAATTTTACTATCTCTGTCACCTAATATAAACTATTTTATCACCCTTGGATTCTATATATCAGTGTGGTTTTTTTTTTTTTTTTCTTACTTGTTTTATTTATTTTTTTTTAATTTTTATTTTTTTAAATTTTATTTTATTTTTAAACTTTACATAGTTGTATTAGTTTTGCCAAATATCAAAATGAATCTGCCACAGGTATACATGTGTTCCCCATCCTGAACCCTCCTCCCTCCTCTCTCCCCATACCATCCCTCTGGGTCGTCCCAGTGCACTAGCCCCAAGCATCCAGTATCGTGCAACGAACCTGGACTGGCAACTTGTTTCTTACATGATATTTT
>NW_011495032.1:11188756-11194002 GCF_000754665.1 Bison bison bison
TCACTCTGTATAATAGGCTCAAGTTTCATCCACCTCATTAGAACTGATTCAAATGTATTCTTTTTAATGGCTGAGTAATACTCCATTGTGTATATGTACCATAGCTTTCTTATCCATTCATCTGCTGATGGACATCTAGGTTGCTTCCATGTCCTGGCTATTTGTTTGGCTGTTTATGGTGTTAGTTGTGGTACACAGGACCTTTGCTCCTCACTGTGGGGGCAGGAGGGTTCTTAGCTGTGGCATGAGGGATTTAGTTACCTGACTAGTGATCAGATCTGGGCCCCCTGAATTGGTAGTATGAAGTCTTAACTGCTGGACCACCAGGGAAGTCCCATATCATCAGTTTTTGAATGAAGAGATTAGATTAAATTGTGTCCTAGAAGTGTTCAGTTCTACTGATTTTAACTCTAGGCTTAGGAGAAATATGTTCTGGAGCTACTTGCCTCACAAGACATGCAACATTATTTAATAGATAAAAAGACATTAACATCCTGTTAATGTCTCTTAATAGAATAGATATTGGCCTATATTCATGCAAGCACATTCTTTTTAAGCAGACCTAGAGGAGAGTGGAAAAGTTAGCTTAAAGCTCAACATTCAGAAAACTAAGATCATGGCATCCGGTCCCATCACTTCATGGGAAACAGATGGGGAAACAGTGTCAGACTTTATTTTTTTTTTGGGGGGGGGCTCCAAAATCACTGCAGATGGTGACTGCAGCCATGAAATTAAAAGATGCTTACTCCTTGAAAGGAAAGTTATGACCAACCTGGATAGTATATTAAAAAGCAGGGATATTACTTTGCCAACAAAGGTCCGTCTAGTCAAGGCTATGGTTTTTCCTGTGGTCATGTATAGATGTGAGAATTGGACTGTGAAGAAAGCTGAGCACCGAAGAACTGATGCTTTTGAACTGTGGTGTTGGAGAGGACACTTGAGAGTCCCTTGGAATGCAAGGATGTATAACCAGTCCATCCTAAAGGAGCTCGGTCTTGGGTGTTCTTTGGAAGGACTGATGCTAAAGCTGAAACTCCAATGCTTTGGCCACCTCATGTGAAGAGTTGACTCATTGGAAAGGACCCTGATACTGGGAGGGATTGGGGGCAGGAGGAGAAGGGGACAACAGAAGATGAGATGGCTGGATGGCATTACCGACTCTATGGACATGAGTTTGAGTGAACTCCGGGAGTTGGTGATGGACAAGGAGGCCTGGCTTGCTGTGATTCATGGGGTTGCAAAGAGTCGGAAATGACTGAGATTCTGAACTGAACTGAACTGAGTTATCTCTACAGGTGAGAGAAGTTTGTTTTTTTTTTTCCATAGCTTTTTAATCCCTTGAATATTTATTTCCAATTCAATATTTTGCCAGCCTTTCATGTGTTTATCTTGATGCCTTTGAAATCATTTTGCTATTCACACCCCTCTTCTTTTCTTCACATGCCTCCTCTGTAGATGGCCTGAATCAATTCTTATCTGTACTGCAATTAAAAGAATGAATCATCATTTATTCTCAAATGCTTATTATCTTAAGTTTTATTTTCATCCCTAATTTCTTTTTCTTACTTCTCCATGTTTACATTTAAGTAAAGACTTTGCAGAAAATTATAGTTGATTTATTCAGTTATTTCTGCTTAGCTAATGAGGCTAAGCATTTCTTCTGCAGTTTGTATGGGCAAGAAGACTGGCCCTAGGCAAAGTTGCAGAGTAGCTGAAGCTTGTCTTCATCACACACTCTCTCTCTCTTTCTTTTATTTCTGATAATTATTATAATGAAAACAATAGACAATAATAACAAACAGTCACTATTAATTGAGTTATTGCTATGTACAAGACACTGTCTCATGGCATTATGAGATTAGCCTCTTCCTCACCCTGGCAGGCAAAATCCTCTATTCTCATCCTGATTTCCCCCATTCTAAACCTTTACACTTATTTTATCAAGGGAACAACCAGATATATGACCTGGATATCCTTTCAGGCCTCCTCCAGTTCACAGTTTTCTAATTTCTTAGTCTCTCCATCCTGTCTCAGCACTTCAATGCCCTAATTTCAGCTGCCTCTCATTAAAAAAAAACAACAACAAAACACCCAGCATTCTAATGGAAAAAAGTTGTGAAAAACAGTTTAAATCATAAGAAATTTTCATTCACTAAGAAAAATTGAATACAACTGAAAACAAAAATACTAAGTATCAAAAGAGATTTTTCTTTAGGAGATCAGAAAGCACCATAGGTCAAAGGCAGCCAACAACCTGCTCCCTTGTGACAGTTTGGACATTCCAAAAACATACCTTGATACAGAGTTTAAATTGTAAGGTGTTGCTAGGAATCAACGCCTGTGAAAGGAAAAGTTGGATTGTAATGCAGGCCTAGAAAGCCTCAGTCAAACTGCTAGGGAGCTCTGGAGTGTATACTGGCTGGTAGAGTTGTCTCATGTAGAATCAAAGGGTCAGTCCTGGATATCCCAACTTGCTCAATGAACACAAGGGGCTTCCCTAGGAAGAGCATGCTTTTAGGTGAGGCTAGTCTCACAAGCTGAAGCACAGCCCGTAATGGATGGCAACTGGATTCACTTTCAGAAGAAGGATAAATTGAAAAGTTCACAGTCATCCAAAATGTTATCATTTTATATTGTTGAATTTGAAAATGCTGTTCTGTCTTCCTGGAATTTCCAAAATATTCCATCCTCCATTTCCTTTAAAATTACATATAGGAGAACAGTATGGAGATCCCTTAAAAACTAAAAGCATAGCTACCATATGAACTAGCACTCCCACTCCTGGGCATATATCTAGAGAAAAACATGCTTCAAAAGGTTACACATGTTTCAGTGTTCATTGCAGCTCTGTTTACAATAGCCAAGACATGAAAACAAACTAAATGCCTATTGACAGATAATTGGATAAATATGGAATATTAATCAGTCATAAAAAATAACAAAATGAAATAATGTCATTTGCAGCAATACAGATGTACCTAGAGATTACTATACTAAATGAAGTATGTCAGACAAAGAAAGACAAATACCATATGATATCATCTGTATGTGGAATCTAAAGTATGACACAAATGAACTTACAAAATAGAAATAGGCTCACAGACATAGAAAACAAATGTATGGTAACCAAAGGGGAAAGGTGGAGGAGAAGGACAAACTGGCAAATTAGGGCAGACATGTTCACATTACTGAATTCAAAACAGATAACCAACAAGAACCTACTGTATAACACAGAGAACTCTGTCTCATATTCTCTAATAACACAAATGGGAAAATAATTTGAAATACTATATGTATGTATGTGTGTGTGTGTGTGTGTATGTATGTGTGTGTAGGGGGGGTGGTCCTAAAATGGTGGGGGAATAGGGCAGGGAGACCATTTTCTCCCCCACAAATTCAACAAAAGAACATTTGAACGCTGAGCAAATTCCACAAAACAACTTCTGAATGCTGGCAGAACATCAGGCACCCAGAAAGGTAGCCCAGTGCTGTCGAAAGGAGGTAGGACAAAATAAAAAAGATAAAAAGAGAGACAAACGAGGTAGGGGTGGAGATCCATCCCAGGAAGGGAGTCTTAAAAAAGAGAGAAGTTTCCAAACACAGGAAAGACTCTCACAAAATTCTAGCAAACAGAATCCAACAACACATTAAAAAGATTATACATCATGACCAAGTGGGCTTTATCCCAGGGATGCAAGGATTCTTCAATGTGTGCAAATCAATCAACGCAATACACCACATTAACAACTTGAAAGATAAAAACCATATGATTATCTCAATAGATGCAAAGAAAGCCTTTGACAAAATTCAATATCTATTTATGATAAAAACCCTCCAGAAAGCAGGAATAGAAGGAACATACCTCAACATAATAAAAGCTATATATGACAAACCCACAACAAACGTTATCATCAATGGTGAAAAACTGAAAGCATTTCCCTTAAGGTCAGGAACCAAGACAAGGGTGTCCACTCTCACCACTACTATTCAACATAGTTTTGGAAGTTTTGGCCACAGCAATCAGAGCAGAAAAAGAAATAAAAGGAATCCAAATTGGAAAAGAATAAGTAAAACTCTCACTGTTTGCAGATGACATGATCCTCTACATATAAAACCCTAAAGACTCCACCAGAAAATTACTAGAGCTAATCAATGAATATAGTAAAGATGCAGGATATAAAATCAACACACAGAAATCCCTTGCATTCCTATACACGAATAATGAGAAAACAGAAAGAGAAATTAAGGAAACAATTCCATTCACCATTGCAATGAAAAGAATAAAATATTTAGGAATATATCTACCTAAAGAAACAAATAGAAACTAATAGAGTTTTGCCAAGAAAATGCACTGGTCATAACAAACACCCTCTTCCAACAACACAAGAGAAGACTCTATACAGTGGATATCACCAGATGGTCAACAATAGAAATCAGTATTGATTATATTTTTTTTTTTTTTTTCACTTGTGGAAGATTTGATTCTTTATTAAGAAATTCCACCACAATGAGTTAATTAGAGAAAAATAAGAAAGTTCAGTACAGTGGGTATTACAAATCCAATGAGAAAATTAATAGCTTTCTATATGGAAATAGCTACTTATTAAAGTTTTAATTTTAACAATTCCATTTACAATAACAGTAAACACAAACCATTCAGGGAATGCTCTAACAAGGAATGGACAGGAATGAAAAATAGATTCACCCATTTCATACTTTCTGAGAACTGTTTTTATGGTTTTTACCTTTTTTGTCTATAGGAAGTCTTTTTTTATCTTTTTTTTAAATTTTATTTTATTTTTTAACTTTACAATATTGTATTGGTTTTGCCATATATCAAAATGAATCCGCTACAGGTATACATGTGTTCCCCATCCTGAACCCTCCTCCCTCCTCCCTCCCCATACCATCTCTCTGGGTCGTCCCACTGCACCAGCCCCAAGCATCCAGTATGGTGCATCGAACCTGGACTGGTGACTAGTTTCATATATATTACACATGTTTCAATGTAATTCTCTCAAATCATCCCACCCTCTCCCTCTCCCACAGAGTCCAAAAGACTGTTCTATACAACAGTGTCTCTTTTGCTGTCTCATATACAGATGCAGAAGCTCTATACAGTCAACAAAAACAAGACCAGGAGCTGACTGTGGCTCAGATCATGAACTCCTTATTGCCAAATTCAGACTGAAATTGAAGAAAGTAGGGAAAACCACTAGACCATTCAGGTATGGCCTAAATCAAAT
>NW_011495032.1:11194102-11194637 GCF_000754665.1 Bison bison bison
ATTATACAGTGGAAGTGAGAAATAGATTTAAGGGACTAGATCTGATAGATAGAGTGCCTGATGAACTATGGAATGAGGTTCATGACACTGTACAGCAGACAGGGATCAAGGCCATCTCCATGGAAAAGAAATGCAAAAAAGCAAAATGGCTGTCTGGGGAGGCCTTACAAATAGCTGTGAAAAGAAGAGAAGTGAAAAGCAAAGGAGAAAAGGAAAGATAAAAACATCTGAATGCAGAGTTCCAAAGAATAGCAAGAGGAGATAAGAAAGCCTTCTTCAACGATCAATACAAAGAAATAGAGGAAAACAACAAAATGGGAGACTAGAGATCTCTTCAGAAAATTAGAGATACCAAGGGAACATTTCATGCAAAGATGGGCTCGATAAGGGACAAAAACGGTATGGACCCAACAGAAGAAGAAGATATTAAGAAGAGATGGCAAGAATACACAGAAGAACTGTACAAAAAAGATCTTCACGACCCAGATAATCACGATTGTATGATCACTGATCTAGAGCCAGACATCCTGGACTG
>NW_011495032.1:11194789-11195225 GCF_000754665.1 Bison bison bison
ACTACCACACAATTGCACCCATCTCACATGCTAGTAAAGTAATGCTCAAAATTCTCCAAGGCAGGCTTCAGCAATATATGAACCGTGAACTTCCTGATGTTCAAGCTGGTTTTAGAAAAGGAAGAGGAACCAGAGATCAAATTTCCAACATCCGCTGGAACGTGGAAAAAACAAGAGAGTTCCAGAAAAACATCTATTTCTGCTTTATTGACTATGCCAAAGCCTTTGACTGTGTGGATCACAATAAACTGTGGAAAATTCTGAAAGAGATGGGAATAACAGACCACCTGATCTGCCTCTTGAGAAATTTCTATGCAGGTCAGGAAGCAACAGTTAGAACTGGACATGGAACAACAGACTGGTTCCAAATAGGTAAGGAGTACATCAAGGCTTTATATTGTCACCCTGTTTATTTAACTTATATGCAGAGTACATC
>NW_011495032.1:11195924-11196111 GCF_000754665.1 Bison bison bison
GAGCTGGGTCTTGGGTGTACTGGAGTGGGGTGCCATTGCCTTCTCTGACTTATATGTTAGATAGTTTCAAACATTTCTATGACTAAAAGAATGGCATTTATGTAGCAAAGGACTAACACTGCATAGCACTTAATGGAAGTCCTAAAAATATTAATAAATTGACCACTAAATTTGTACATGATCTGAC
>NW_011495032.1:11196374-11199596 GCF_000754665.1 Bison bison bison
TTTTTGGTTTTCTCATTTCTGCCAGACCACAAGTTGAACTGATCAATGGATTTGGTCTCTTCTTCCTTTATTACATCTAAATGTGCTGTTTTCCACTGTTTCATGAATGCCCACTATTGAACAGTATCATCTCTTATTTAAAGAGCTCCCAATGGCTCTCCCTGTTTCTACTTCTGAATGATATATTTTAATTTTAAATAAGATCATATCTCTCCACATTTCAGAATCTTCAATGGTTTATCTCACATATATAATTAAAGCTTAAGTCCTTACCTAGGCCATTAAAATTCTACATGGTCTAGACTTCCTGTTCCACTCCAGCTATTCCAATTTTCTTGTTCTTTCTCAAATATGACAGGCTAATTGCTTCTTCAGGCTCTAGGGCCTTTGTACTTACTGCAACAATTACTAAAATGCCAGCTAAGAAAGGCTCTGTTCATATTTACTCAAATGCTTCTAAAAATGTCTCCTCAAAGATCTTTGACCCCATGTGTAAAAAAATAATGCTTTCATTCATCCCTCAGTCAGTTTCCCACTTCTTTTCCTGCTTTATTTTCTGGAAAAACACCTATTTTCATTTGAGATTATATTGCATATTTCTTCTTTTATTTGTTTATTATCCTTCAAGGATATAAACGGTAAAAATGAAATAAAAAATGTAGTCTGTCTAGCTCATGCCCATATTCCTATTTTTATTAATGTATTTAAAAATTTTCTCAATTTTATTGAGCTAAAATTGATAGGAAAATGTGTATGTATATATGTATATATATCTTAAAATTTGATGAATTGACATACATATACTTTGTGAAATAATTATCATAATTCAGGTTAATTAACTCATTCTTCACCTCACTTAGTTATTTTTTTGTGTGTGTATATGTGGTGAGAATATTTAATATCTACTGTCTTAGCAAATATCAAGCCAAAACATAGTATTCTTGACTTTGGTCCCCATGCTATACATTAGATCCCCAGAGCTCATCCATCTTATAATTGAACAATTGTACCCTTTGACCAATCTCCCCCCATCTCCTCCATCCCCCAGCTCCTGGTAATTATCATTTTATTCTGTTTCTATGAATTTAACTTTTTTAATTATTTTTTTTTTTTACATTTCACACGTATATCACAGTATTAGTTTTTTTTTTTTTTTCTATCTAACTAATTTCAGTTAGCATAACATCTTCTAGGTTGATCCATGTTGTTAAAAATGTCAGCATTTCCTTCTTTCTCATGACTAAAAAATAGTCACTGAAAACATGCATATGTTTATGGGTCAGTTCAGTTCAGTCGCTCAGTTGTGCCCAACTCTTTGATACCCCATGAATCGCAGCATGCCAGGCCTCCCTGTCCATCACCAACTCGCAGAGTTTACTCAAACTCAAGTCCATTGAGTCAGTGATGTATAGATATACATATTTATATATCATATATTCTTTACCAATTTGTTCATTGACAAACGAGTAGTTTCCATGTCTTTGTGAATAATGTTGCAATAAATATGGGAGTTCTGATATTCCTTCAAAATGTTGATTTCATCTAATTTGAATTTATACCTAGAAGTGGGATTATTGGATCATATGGGATTCTATTTTATTTTCCCCCCTGTTTTCCATCATGGCCAAAGTAATTTATATTTCCATCAATGGGGCAAAATGCTTCCCTTTTCTCTATACCACTTACTATCTCTTGTGTTTCAGATACAAGCCATTCTATTTGATTTGAACTTCCCTGATAGTTAATGTTGAGCACCTTTTCATACCCTGTATATATGTCTTCTTTGGAAAAACCTCTATTCAAATCTTTTAAATATTTTAAAATCATGTTTACTTGTTTTTGCTCTTGAGTTGTATGAATTTCTTACATATTTTTATATTAATCTCTTAGCTAATATATGATTTGAATATATTTTTCATTCTTTAGCTTGTTATTCACTTTGTTGATCATTTCCTTCCTGTGCAGAAGCTTTTTGGTTTAATGTCATTCTACTTGCTGACTTTTTTTCCCTTTCTTTCTTGCTCTTTTAATACCATTTCCAAAACATCTGTGCCGAAACCAATGTCAATGAACCCCTTTTCTATGTGTTCCTTCAGGAATTTTATGGCTTTAGATCTTCCAGTCAAGTTTTTAGTCCACTTCAAGTTAATTTTTGTTGGTGATATAAAATTGGGGTCTAGTTTTATTTTTTGCATATGTGTATCCAGTTTTCACAACACCATTTATTGAAGAGACTATTCCTTCTGCATTTTTTGTCCTCAGCACTCTTGTCAAAGTTAGTTAACTGTACAGGCTGGATTATATCTGAGCTCTCTATTCTGTTCCATATGTCCACATGTCTGTTTTTATGACCATACCATATTGGTTTTATTACTATAGCTTTGTAATGTAGTATAAAATCAGAGAATGAGTTGTCTTCAACTTTGTTGTTCTTTCTCAGGGTTGCTTTTGCTATTCAGTGCCTTTTATGGTTTCATATGAATATTAAAATAGCTTTTTTTTTTTTTTCCTATTGCTACTAGTGAAAGTTGCTCAGTTGTGTCCAACTCTTTGTGACCCCATGGACTATACAGTCCATAGAATTCACCAGGCCACAATACTGGAGTGGGTAGCTTTTCCCTTCTCCAGGGGATCTTCCCAACATAGGGATCAAACTCAGGTCTCCCGCATTATAGGTGGATTCTTTACCAGCTGAGCCACAAGGGAAGCCCAGCTTTTTTTTTTTTTTTCCTACTTATGAGAAAAATATCAGTGGAATTTTGGTGGGGATTATGGTAAAGTTACGGATTGCTTTGTCAGTATGGATAATATTTTTAAAATATTAATTCTTCCAATCCATGAAAATGAAATATCTTTCCATTTATCTATGCTTTAAATTTCTTAAAGATTGGGCTTGGTTAAAGTATACAGGTCTTTTATCCCCTTGATTAAATTTATTCCTAGATATTTAACTTTTTGATTTTATTATAAATGGGATTACTTTTAAAATTTATGTTTCTGCTAATCATGGCATCTGATCCCATCACTTCATGGGAAATAGATGGGGAAACACTGGAAACAGTGTCAGACTTAATTTTTTTGGGCTCCAAAATCACTGCAGATGGTGATTGCAGCCATGAAATTAAAAGACTCTTACTCCTTGGAAGGAAAGTTATGACCAACCTAGATGGCATATTCAAAAGCAGAGACATTACTTTCCCAACAAAGGTCTGTCTAGTCAAG
>NW_011495032.1:11199696-11212526 GCF_000754665.1 Bison bison bison
TTTTCCAGTAGTCATGTATGGATGTGAGAGTTGGACTGTGAAGAAAGCTGAGCGCCAAAGAATTGATGTTTTTGAACTGTGGTGTTGGAGAAGACTCTTGAGGGTTACTTTGACTGCAAGGAGATCTAACCAGTCCATTCTAAAGATCAGTCCTGGGTGTTTTTTGGAAGGATGATGGTAAAGCTGAAACTGCAATACTTTGGCCACCTCATGTGAAGAGTTGACTCATTGGAAAAGACTCTGATGCTGGGAGGGATTGAGGGCAGGAGGAGAAGGGGACGACAGAGGATGAGATGGCTGGATGGAATCACCAACTCAATGGACGTGAGTTTGAGTGAACTCTGGGAGTTGGTAATGGACAGGGAGGCCTGGTGTGCTGCAATTCATGGGCTTGCAAAGAGTCGGACATGACTAAGAGACTGAACTGAACTGAACTGAATACATTGCCAGTATATGGAAATGCAACTTATTTTTATATTTTGAATTTGTATCCTGAAACTTTGTGGAATTTGTTCATCAGTTCTAAGAGGTATCTTCTATATATACCATGTAATCTGCAAATATAGACAATTTTACCACTTCCTTTCTGAGTTGGATTTTTTTCTTTTTTTCTTAATTGCTCTAGCTAGGAATTCCAGTACTATGTTGAATAGAAATAATAAGAATGGGCACCTTTGTCTTCTTTCTGAACTTAGAGAAAAAGCTTTCAGTTCCTCATCATTGAGCATAAAGTTTGTGGTGGGCTTGTCATTGTGGCCTTTACTATGTTGAGGTGCATTCCTTCTATATGTGATTCCTTGAAAATTTTAATCATGATGTTGAATTTCATCAAACGCTTTTCTTTTTACATCTATTGAGATAATCATATAATTTTACCCTCATTTTGCTAACATGGTGTATTGCATTGATTTACAGATTTGAATCATCATTGCATCTAATGGATAAATGCCACTTGATCATGATATATAATCCTTTTAGTGGAAGTGGGTTTTCTAGTATTTTGGTGAAGATTTTTGTATTTATATTCACCATAGATATTGATCTATGATTTTTTTTTTTTTTTGGTAGTGTCCTGTCTGACTTTGGTTTCAGAGTGAATTTGGTCTTGTAAAGTGATTTTGGACTGGTTCCATTTTCAGTTTTTGGAAGTTTAGAAAGACTGATATTAATTCCTCTTTAAATGTTTAATAGATTTCACCAGTAAAACTATCAGATCTGAGCCTTTTCTTTTCTAGAAAGTTTTTGATTACTGAATCAAACTCCTTACATGTTATTATTCTCTTCAGATTTTCTGTTTCTTCCTTGTTCAGTCTTGTTGTAAATTTATGGAAATATATCCATTTCTTATAGGTGATTCAATTTGTTGGCATATAATATTTTATAATAATCTCATGAATCTTTGCATTTCTCAGTAAGCATTGTAACATCTCTTTCATTTCTAAATTTTTTTATTTGATTCTCTCTATGTTTTCAGAATTGATGCTTTTGAACTGTGCTGTTGGATCACTTCAGTAACTAGATGATCTAGGAACCACCTTGTCCTCCTCTGAGGGCCCCACCCACTTCTTGCTGCTCTTCCTCCTCCTCCATTACAGCCACTTCCAGACCTGAGGAGCATTGCCAGCAACTTTAGCAGCTCCCCACATGACTTTGCATTCTAACTCAGAATGGTGGTCCCTCCCCTCTGAGCCCTGCCTGCTGCCCTGAGCACAAACCCCTGTGGACTTGCAAGAAGCTTGGGTGCAGGCTTGGGTATATACTCCCACCACAAATTTTTACTTATCTTTATTTATTTTTTTTTATGAAATGGATATTGCAAACTCTTTTCTTCTACTGTATTACAAGTTGAAAGTATGATCAAATGAAATAGTGAGAAGACTTTGAGTATTACTTAATGAAATATGAAGCACTTTGTTTGTTGTCGTTATCTTTTTTATATGAAGGGTAAAGGGAGATGAAGAGAACAGTCTTCCAACCCTTCAGGAATCTGTGTTTCTTTCGAGTAATCAAGAATAAACAGCCGGAACTTTCCAGAACGCTCGGTGAAAGGCGGAGGAGCGGTGGCTGCCCGAGCTGCGCACAGCAACGCGCTCCTTCCCGCTCCCCCACACCGGCATCGGCCCTCTCACCGGCTGTAGAAAATGGTGAAAGAAACCACTTACTATGATGTTTTGGGGGTGAAACCCAATGCCACCCCAGAAGAATTGAAAAAGGCTTACAGGAAACTGGCCTTGAAGTACCACCCTGATAAGAATCCAAATGAAGGCGAGAAGTTTAAACAGATTTCTCAAGCTTACGAAGTGCTCTCTGATGCAAAGAAAAGGGAGTTATATGACAAAGGAGGAGAACAGGCAATTAAAGAAGGTGGAGCGGGTGGTGGTTTTGGCTCCCCCATGGACATCTTTGATATGTTTTTCGGAGGAGGAGGCAGGATGCAGAGAGAGAGGAGGGGTAAAAACGTTGTCCATCAACTTACAGTAACTTTAGAAGATTTATATAATGGTGCAACAAGAAAACTAGCAATGCAAAAGAGTGTGATTTGTGACAAATGTGAAGGCCGAGGTGGTAAAAAAGGAGCGGTAGAATGCTGTCCCAATTGCCGAGGTACTGGAATGCAAATAAGAATTCATCAGATAGGACCTGGAATGGTTCAGCAAATTCAGTCTGTCTGCATGGAGTGCCAGGGCCATGGGGAGCGGATCAGTCCAAAAGATAGATGTAAAAGCTGCAATGGAAGGAAGATAGTTCGAGAAAAGAGAATTCTAGAAGTTCATATTGACAAAGGCATGAAAGATGGCCAGAAGATAACATTCCATGGTGAAGGAGACCAAGAACCAGGACTGGAGCCAGGAGATATCATCATTGTTTTAGATCAGAAGGACCATGCTGTTTTTACTCGACGAGGAGAAGACCTTTTCATGTGTATGGACATACAGCTGGTTGAGGCGTTGTGTGGCTTCCAGAAGCCAATATCTACTCTTGACAACTGAACCATAGTCATCACTTCTCATCCAGGTCAAATTGTCAAGCATGGAGATATCAAGTGTGTGCTAAATGAAGGCATGCCAATTTATCGTAGGCCATACGAAAAGGGTCGCCTAATCATTGAATTTAAGGTAAACTTTCCTGAGAATGGCTTTCTCTCTCCTGATAAACTCTCTTTGCTGGAAAAACTTCTGCCTGAGAGGAAGGAAGTAGAAGAGACTGATGAAATGGACCAGGTAGAATTAGTGGACTTTGATCCAAATCAGGAAAGACGGTGCCATTACAATGGAGAAGCATATGAGGATGATGAACATCATCCTCGGGGTGGTGTTCAATGTCAGACCTCTTAGTAGGGCCTGTGAATAACACTCACTGCTGGTGTTTTATTTGCAGTAGCGATTGAGTGAAGGACTATAATCATATGCTCACTACTTGCTTTTGTTTTAATATTCAACTATAGTAGTGTTTAAAAGTTAAATGAAGAATAAACTCAAATATAAAAGCTCTGACTTTGCCCTGTATGTATGATGACTTCAGTGCGCAAGATAAGTTTAGTACTTGTAAAAATGACTTTAAAAAATTTCCCCTAGCATTTGTTAGGCCATATTTTGTAATTGATTTCAGCTATGTATATGGAATAGCTTAGATTGAAATGCCAGGTGTATGTATTGACTTCAGTGTATGACCCTTAATTGTTAAGCTATGAAATTAAAACTGTTTAACTGGCAGTCAGACAAAGAAATTAATGTAGAGAGGTGTTGGTCTGTATGTAGTAAGTGGGATTCATTGTGATGCTTCTGCATTTATTCTATTGCCTCAACTGTTACTTGAAGATGGCATGCTGTATAATTTAATTTAGCCTGTGGTATCAGTGATAGAAATGATACCTTTGTATAGAAGGGGTTTATCATAATATGCTCCTTCTTGAGGGCTTGCATTTGTAGAATTGCATTCCCTTCTTTTGCTGTGCCATCTTTTATTAATATATATAGCTATTTGTCCTGGTTACTTTTTTTGCCCCCTGCCCCCCAACCTTTGGACCACAGTAAGCCTTAGAGTAGTGACTTCTGGAGCAGGGAAACTTAGAGGTTAGAGTGATGAGACCTTTACATGGAGAAGTAATTTGCATGTATGAGATAGGAAGGTGTTTTTGTAGGTATGTTACAGGCTTACTTTAAACCATTTACTTATGCTCCAGAGTAACTGTAATTTAATGTTGGTAGTATAGCAAATTATGATGGATAGCTTTAATTGTATGTTTAAAGTCATATGTTCACAAGCTTAAAGCTGGTATCAGAATTTAAGCAATTCTTGAAATTTATGAATGTCTCTTTAATATACTGATTACAAAGCAAAAAAAAAAGAATAAACAAAACTTTATCTTATTGTCACTTTTTACAGTGGAAAATCATGAATGATATATTTCAAGTAACATACAAATCATTTTCCACTCAAGCCAGAAAAATAACCAGCTAAACTGGATAGTTTGAGGGTAAGGCCAGATCCCATTCTTTTGTTACACCATAGCTTGACCCTTAAAAATAAAGGAGGTTATCACCTTATATTGGTCAGAATGACCATCATCAAAAATCTATAAACAAAGGATGTTAGAGAGGATGTGGAGAAAAGGGAACTCTGCTTTACTGTTGGTAAGAATGTAAATTGATACAGCCACTATAGAGAACAGTATGGATATTTCTTTAAAAACTAGGAATCAATTCATTTCAGTCACTCAGTCATGTCCAACTCTTTGCGACCCCATGGACTGCAGCATGCCAGGCCTCCTTGTCCATTACCAACTCCCGGAGTATACACAAACTCATGTCCATCGAGTTGATGATGCCATCCAACCATCTCATCCTCTGTCATCCCCTTCTTCTTTTGCCTTCAATCTTTCCCAGCATCAGGGTCTTTTCCAATGAGTCAGTGGCCAAAGTATTGGAATTTCAGCTTCTTCATCAGTCCTTCCAATGAATATTCAGGATTGATTTCCTTTAGGATGGACTGCTTAGATCTTGCAGTCCAAGGGACTCTCAACAGTGTTCTCCAACACCACAATTCAAAAGGATCAATTCTTTGACACTCGGCTTTCTTTATCGTCCAACTCTCACATCCATACATGACTACTGAAAAAACCATAGCTTTGACTTAGATGGACCTTTGTTGGCAAAGTAATGTCTCTGCTTTTTAATATGCTGTCTAGGTTGGTTATAACTTTCCTTCCAAGGAGCAGGTGTCTTTTAATTCATGGCTACAGTCACCATCTTCAGTGATTTTTGGCATCCCAAAAAATAAAGTCTGACACTGTTTCCATTGTTTCCCCATCTATATGCCATGAAGTGATGGGACCAGATGCCATGATCTTCATTTTCTGAATGTTGATTTTTAAGCCAACTTTTTCACTCTCCTCTTTCACTTTTATCAAGAAGCTCTTTAGTTCTTCTTCGCTTTCTGCCATAAGGGTCGTGCCATCTGCATATCTGAAATTATTAATATTTCTCCTGGCAATCTTGATTCCAGCTTGTGCTTCATCCAGCCCAGAACAAAGCTAGGAATAAAACTACCATATGATCCAGCAATCCCATACTGGGCATATGCCCTGAGAAAACCACAATTCTAAAGGCATATGTACCTCAGTGTTCATTGCAGCATTATTTACAATAGCCAGGACATGGAGGCAACCTGGATGTCAATCAACAGATGAATGGATGGGGAGGTTGTGGTACATATATGCGATGGGATGTTACTCAGCTATAGAAAGGAACAAATTTGAGTCCTAGTGATGTGAATGAAGCAAAAGCCTATTATACAAAAAGAAATTTGTCAGTTTAGGGAAACAATTGAGACACAGACCTACAGAATAGACTTGTGGATACAGTGGAGTAAGGAGAGGGTGAGACAAATTTAGAGAGTAGCATTGAGACATATACATTTACATTACATATGTATAACAGATAGCTAGTGGGAATTTGCTTATGAAGCAGGGAACTCAAACTGGTGCTCTCTGACAACCTAATGGGGTGGGATAAGTTGGAAGCTCAAGAGGGAGGGGACGTATAACTATGTCTGACTCATGTTTATTTATGGTAGAACCCAACACATTATAAAGCAATTGTCTTCCAATTAAAAATAAATAAATTAAACAAAAATAAAGGAGACTAATGTAGGATAAAGGCAAGTGGATAAAGAAATGTGTGACTATCAAGGCTCTTTTATTTAAAATGTGTCAATTCTCCAGCCCTCAAATTTTTCACTATTAACATCTCAGGTTAGGTTTCATTATTAAAAATGGATCCCTTTCGGAATTTGATATATTTTCTAGATTTATTATTGCAAACTAAATTAAAATCCACTTTTAAAAAAAACAGCAAAGAGTTACATATTTACCTGGTGATACCCAAGGAATGAGCTTTATTGCTTGAGATGAGAAAAAGGAATTAGACTTTCTGTTCATGTTTTTAAGGTTTATTTTGTATATTTGCCCATATTTTATGACTTTTAAATAATTTAAACTAATGTAAAATGTATGAATATGCTATTAAACTAGTTATTTAATAGCATATACTTATATTTTATAACTAGAAACTCTGTAAGTACTTATATAGATGGTACAGTAAAAACATTTTGATCAGTCAAAAAATAAAATCTGAATGTCTTTTTGTTGGGTAGAATAAAATTCTCAACAGATTCTTTCCTCCTCCTGCCACACAATCACCCATAATGTTTTATTCTATTTCACACTTAAATCATACAAAACAGTTTTGAGCTTCCTGACTATTTGATGTGGTCTTATATCACTCTGCATTTACATCCTTCAGTAACCCATCTAGAATTTTATATTTTTCCTCACCTGACAAATCTTTATATCAAAACTTTATATCAGATCTCAGATTCTATGGGAAATGTTTCCTGAATTTTTAAGCATTTTGGGAAACACCATATACACACCATAAAATCCATACATTTAATATGTGGAAATCAATGGTTTTAGTACATTCACAGAGTTACACCTTCATCACTATTATGTAACTCAAGAATATTTCATCATCTTCAAAAAGAAACCCTGCATCTATTAGTAGTCACTACCACTATTTTTGATTTGAAAATTTATACAGCTGGAGTAATTAAAATAATGTATTCCTAGAATAAGATTAGTGTATATATTTGAAGAAAATAAAATTAAAATTTAGAAATAAATCTTTGCATATATTGTCAATTTATTTTCAACAAGGATGTCAAGACAATTAAATGGGGACAGAATAGTCTTTTCAACAAGTGATGCTAGTCTTAACAGGATGTTCACATACAAAAGAATGAAGTTTGATCCCAACCATCTATCTTACACAAAAATTAATATTATACATCTAAATGCAAAATCTAAAACTGCAAAATTGTTAGAAGAAACCATATGTGTTAATAGTCATAAACTTGAGTTGGGCAGTACTTTCTTGGATATGACACCAATAGCACAAGCAACAAAGGAAAAACAGGGAATTTGGATTATTTAAAGTCAAATACCTTTGACCAGAGGAGCTTCATAAAGTTCTGTCAGCTAGGGCTTTAATGAGGATTAGTGGATGTTCATTTAAGACTTCCATGGGTGAATTTTGAGTTGAAGAGATAAGAATATAAGAAAGATAGAAGCCAGAAAGCCTAAAGATTTTTAGCTTCTCAATTTTCCTGGAGTCCAATTAAGATTTCTATAGCAAATTTTATATGTTATCAGACTTATTCCCTTTGTCATATGAGATGACCAGAAATTAGAGTCTCCAATTTTTGCTGCCAAATAACAGTGAGGTTTTCCTTCAGTCCTCATCATCAATTTTATCTCAGTCATCTTCTTTTTTCATCTTCCATCATCTTGTTCTCTCTTCTTTTTTTTTCCCACCAGACTTCATTTTTCAGGAAAGATTCTTGGTAGTCACTTACATGAAGTAAACTTAAGCCACAGTGCTCATTCTCCAAGGGTTCTGGAGTTTGTAGTTGCCTCTTAAAAATAGTCTTGGATATATTAAAGAAATGGTGGGAAAATTAGGTGGTCCATGCATCTGAAATTAATTCATGATGACCATGACTTATCTATTTAATCATAATCATGGCCCACCCATTTCTCACAAGTGTAAGAATCAAACGTTATACATATTAGAGCTATCCTGCATATAACTGACAAAATTAAATCAAAAAAACATTAAGAAGAGAAAGGCAGAAGTACTTCAGTTATTTGTGACCTTATGCTTGACTTCTTGTAGGCACACAGATGGGGAACTTCTAAATCTATGGTACATGAAGTACAATTTATTCTTAAGCTTTTGCCAAATAACGCTTGAAAATTTCTATTTGTTCTGTTTGGAGCATATACGTGTATTTTCAGAGTGAATCTTGGGTGAATTTTTTCAACTCTCTGAATCTCAATCTAATAGCAGGCTTAGATGGGCATGAGCAATAACCAATGACAAAAACAAACAAACAAATAAAACACTTTTAAACTAGTTTTCTTGATTATCTGTTAGCTTTATTACAGTAATTTTTCTCAAAAATATGACACTGAACTTGGCTAAAGTTCAACTTGTTCAACCTTCTTAGATGGAAAAGATTGTGGTCCTAGTTCTTGGAATTGTGAACAGAGAATATTCCTTAACAGAAAAATCCCCTTCACGTCTGTACCCCACAGTCTGCACTTGGCAGTGAGTTTGTTCAGTGATTGTTGGCTCCCAAACACTGTGTGCTGACAGAATGACATATGGATTATCTATGTCAGGGAACCGCATCAGTAACAAACATCCAATCTGCCCATATTTACCATTATTCTGACACAGATGTTTCTTCCCTTTCACTTCACTCTTTTCTTTGCACAGGCTCGTGTTGTTTGTTTCAGATAATTCTTGTATCAAAAAAGGGCTAAATACTTTGAAAAAAGAAAACAAAACAAAATATCAAGAGGCTTATTGAAAATGAAAGCTGGTTTCCTAAAGTTAACCCTTATAAGCAGCATAAATATTCATATTGACATGGGGGCTATTGAGCCAATGGTAAACCTATTAGTCTTGATAATCGTTTTGGAGATCACAATAGTGACCATTTATTAAGCAAATATTGTGGGTTTAGTTTGGTACCAGGAGATTTATATGCAATATGAATCATCCTTCTTCTCAGTATCATTTATCATGGGCTCCTAGAAATGTGGTCTTGACCTAGATGCATCTCACCTACTCTATTTGTATAAGAATAGCTTTTAGTATACTGTGCAACCATCACTTGTATTTTCTGTGTCATGACTGATCTGATCTGATATCAGATCAGATCAGTCACTCAGTCGTTTCCGACTCTTTGGGACCCCATGAATCGCAGTACCCCAGGCCTCCCTGTTCATCACCAACTCCCGGAGTTCACTCAGACTCATGTCCATCGAGTCAGTGATGCCATCCAGCCATCTCATCCTCTGTCATCCCCTTCTCCTCCTGCCCCCAATCCCTCCCAGCATCAAAGTCTTTTCCAATGAGTCAACTCTTCGCATGAGGTGGCCAAAGGACTGGAGTTTCAGCTTTAGCATCATTCCTTCCAAAAAAATCCCAGGGCTGATCTCCTTCAGAATGGACTGGTTGGGTATCCTTGCAGTCCAAGGGACTCTCAAGAGTCTTCTCCAACACCACAGTTCAAAAGCATCAATTCTTCAGTGCTCAGCCTTCTTCACAGTCCAACTCTCACATCCATACATGACCACAGGAAAAGCCATAGCCTTGACTAGACGGACCTTTGTTGGCAAAGTAATATCTCTGCTTTGGAATATGCTGTCTAGGTTGGTCATAACTTTCCTTCCAAGGAGTAAGTGTCTTTTAGTTTCATGGCTGCAGTCACCATCTGCAGTGATTTTGGAGCCCAGAAAAACAAAGTCTGACACTGTTACCACTGTTTCCCCATCTATTTCCCATGAAGTGGTGGGACCAGACGCCATGATCTTAGTTTTCTGAATGTTGAGCTTTTAGCCAACTTTTTCACTCTCCACTTTCACTTTCATCAAGAGGCTTTTTAGTTTCTCTTCACTTTCTGCCATAAGGGTGGTATCATCTGCATATCTGAGGTTATTGATATTTCTCCTGGCAATCCTGATTCCAGCTTGTGTTTCATTTCTTCCAGCCCAGCGTTTCTCACGAGGTACTCTACATATAAGTTAAATAAACAAGGTGACAATATATAGCCTTGACGTACTCCTTTTCCTATTTGGAACCAGTCTGTTGTTCCATGTCCAGTTCTAACTGTTGCTTCCTGACCTGCATACAAATTTCTCAAGAGGCAGATCAGGTGGTCTGGTATTCCCATCTCTTGAAGAATTTTCCAAGTTTACTGTGGGATATATATATATATTTATTTATCTATGGTATTTGGTCTGGTGCTCCACACCTAATACTAAGATAAAAGAGTAATACATATAGTACTAGACACTACTTCTTAAATAGCATATAAGCATATGGCACTATGCTAAATGTTTTCTACCTATGGATGATGATAATACTGGCCACTATATGACACACACCTTCTATTTGCTAGACATAATGTTAGCATTATTCAAACTGGTATAATAAATGTGTAAAAGTTTGGCAGGCAAGGAAACGAGGTTCAGAGATATTAAATACATCATCTAAGGTCACACTTCAGGGGCTTTGGATTGAATCTGGGTTAGGCTAAATCAGCAGTGTGATTGAACTTCTGCTGTCTGTTACACGGCTGGTGTGTTGGTGTGAGTCCATGTGTGTGAGTGTTCAGGAGACAGTGAGGTCACTCATTTTGTGCTGCCTTGCATACACACCTGAAGTAAAGGCTCTTGACAGAAGACTCATAACACAGCTGACCTTTTTCAAGATAGCCTTTTAAGAACTAAAATTATGCCTTATTTAGAGCAATAAAAGCCCTTAAAAACTAAATTGGATTTGTTCAAACCATGATGAAAGTGAGATTTTATTTACTCTTTTACAAGTATATTTTAAAAATTCTACTTATTCAAGAAAAGGATTATTTTTCTTAATTTATGGGAAATTAGTGGCTGAATTCATCAGCAAATAATACAGTAATGATATATTTGCAGGTTGAAAATAATCACACATTGAAACAAACTAAAAACCAGAGTTTCTCTAAAGCAAGGCAAGTAAACAGAGAGCATTATCTATAGTCAAAATTAAAATAAAACAAAAAGCCATGTATAGTTGTGGCTCCTTCAGTCACTGGTACTTTAATCATCACCCTCCTGCTTTATGTGCTTAGATATAACCAACTTCATAATGAATAGTTAATATACCTGTGATTATTATGGTGTGGCATTTAGGTCAGATGTACATATTATGGCATTCCCAGTATTTCTATGTCATGAAAGATAAAGGTGTCTTAACAAAATAATATAAGAATTTGAATACATTGATTTGGTCAAGGACAACACAGGATATAGTTTAAAGGGATATTTGTTTTGTACAATCTGTCTGTACAGTCTCTCTCTCTGGACCTTTGGAGAATTCTACTTTCTGTACTCAGGTACCACTGTCCATTGGTGATGCAAGTCTAGCATCCCTGCTCTTTCCATGAGATAATCAGAATCTTCATCTTACATTAACTTCTGCCTCCTGAGTCATTCCATGGGTTTCTGGTTGATTACCTTATGCTCTGCCATGAGTTTCATGCCCTGGCTCTTATTATTCTTCTGGTAATTTTTTTTTTTTAATGCCAAAAATGAGTGTTTCCTGCCCTTTGGGTCAGCTGTCTTCTGTTGGCTTTGATATGTTCCTTCCATGTCAATTAGGCACAAGTCTAATCCATTCTAAAATATGACATAAATATCCCAAGTTTATAGGGGGACTTCCCAACGAGGACCAAATTGTTCCCCTTCCCCATTGCCATCCATATCACTTGCATTGTAGTTTTTCCATTTCCCAGCTATGCAGAAGCATCCTTCCTGAGCTGACTGACCTTCTCGAAGTGGCCACTGATTCATACCTTCATCTTAGCTTTATCTACTTTCTTTCCCTTTCCCCTACACTTCCTGATCATTCAGCTCTCACAGAGAAAAGAGATTTGAGAAACTACTCAAAAGGGATCAAAACACAATAGCATGAAGTAGAGGGAATGCTTGCAGGCAACAAGTTACTTTCATTTCCTCTCAAATCACAATTATTTAAGTATCTATTTACTTTTAGGCCAGGGTTTGAATTAAGAGCAATGGGAATTACTAAAGAGATATCTTTAGACTTACAACTTTTCATGAATCATATCTTAGGTACCAGGGAGGAAAAGAAAGTACTGTACATAGATGTAGGGCTTTATACTCATAAATTGTGCACATCAATTTAGTATGTTATTTTACCTAATTCTCATTTTAAACCTTTAAACTCGATGTTATAATTAACGCAATTTTATAAAGAAGAAAATTAAGTATTAGAGAAATTTTGCAGTTCTGTCATAGGTGGATGAGCATATATTCATGGCCAAATCTATTTGTCTTCAAAAATGACAATTATATCTCAATAAATCTGCAAAACGTGAACCGTGAACTTCCAGATGTTCAGGCTGGTTTTAGAAAAGGCGGAGGAACCAGAGATCAAATTACCAGCATCCGCTGGATCATTGAAAAAGCAAGAGAGTTATAGAAAAACATCTATTTCTGCTTTATTGACTATGCCAGAGCCTTTGACTTGTGTGGATCACATAAACTGTGGAAAGTTCTGAAAGAGATGGGAATACCAGACCACCTGACCTGCCTCTTGAGAAACCTATATGCAGGTCAGGAAGCAACAGTTAGAACTGGACATGGAACAACAGACTGGTTCCAAATAGGAAAAGGAGCATGTCAAGGCTGTATATTG
>NW_011495032.1:11212903-11219784 GCF_000754665.1 Bison bison bison
TACGCCTTGGAAGGAAAGTTATGACCAACCTAGATAGCATATTCAAAAACAGAGATATTACTTTGCCAACAAAGGTTCATCTAGTCAAGGCTATGGTTCTTCCAGTAGTCATGTATGGATGTGAGAGTTGGACTGTGAAGAAAGCTGAGTGCCGAAGATTTGATGCTTTTGAACTGTGGTGTTGGAGAAGACTCTTAAGAGTCCCTTGGACTTCAGGGAGATTCAACCTGTCTATTCTAAAGGAGATCAGCCCTGGGATTTCTTTGGAAGGAATGATGCTAAAGCTGAAACTCCAGTCCTTTGGCCACCTCATGTGAAAATTTGACTCATTGGAAAAGTCTCTGTTGCTGGGAGGGATTGGGGCAGGAGCAGAAGTAGACGACAGAGAATGAGATGGCTGGATGGCATCACTGACTCGATGGACATGAGTTTGAGTGAACTCCGGGAGTTGGTGATGGACACGGAGGCCTGTCATCCTGCAATTCTTGGGGTCCCTAAGAGTCAGACATGACTGAGCGGCTGAACTGAACTGAACTGAACATATTTCTTGGGAATAGGACTTTAGGAAAAATGTGTAGATTAGCAAAGTATGTTTTTTCTTTAACATGTATATTCTCCTATCCCCTTTTCTTCTCTGTATAAAATTCCCATTCATTTTATCAGATTCCTTACTCACTTGTCAGTAATTTAATAATAAATAGCTGTGCTGTCACATAACTGATTTGAAATCATTGTATGAGCTTCTCTGGTGGCTCAGATGGTAAAGAATCTGTCTGCAGTGCAGGAGACCTGAGTTCAATCCCTGAATCAGGAAGATCCCCTGGAGAAGGGAATGGCTATCCACTCCAATAATCTTACCTAAAAATTTCTATGGACAGAGGAGCCTGGCAGGCTAGAATCCAAGGGGTCACAAAGAGTTAGACATGACTGAGTGACTAACACTTTAACACGACCTGCATGAAGGAGTAGTGGGATGAGAAATTACATTTTCATTCAAAGATTCTTGAAGCACCAATGATCTATCAATGAGAAAAAGAGTTTTGAGAGAAGAAGGTACCAGAAGTTATTCAGTGCAGGTGAGAACCAACCATTATGAACCAACAGATGTTCTATTAATAGTAGAACTGGTGTTGCCTTTGGCAGTAGAATAAATTCCATATCCACACCAAGTAGAAATGGGGCCACATGACTGCATCACCATTTAGAGCAGTGGCATATTTCATCCTGTCTACAACTCTTCTAAATGACCAAGATCAATTAGGGATGAAGATATAGAGGACAAAACAGTGGTGAATATACCATCAAGAGCTTATCAAGAGAAGAGATAGGGTTGGGGGAAGTGATATTTAGCTTGTGATGAAGACTTAGGCTACCATGATTTTTGCCTTCACATATTTAGTATGAACAAGGAATTGTTAGGCTGTTTCTATTTTGTAGCCACACAAAGAAGAACTAAGATCTATAAGTGAAAATTATGAGGAGCTACATTTGCACTTAATGGAAGAAAGGACTTTCAAATCATTACAGTTTTCCTGAAAGGGAATGAAATGTCTGGTGGGGCAGTGAATTTGCCATCACTACAAATGTGCAATAATAGGCTACAGGATCACTTATTTGGAATTTACGCATATAGTTAGAGGGTTAATATAGATGACCTCATCTATCTTTCCATTCCAAGAGCCTATGATTTGATATTTGGCTGTATCTGTTCCAAGAATGTTTTAGTGTAATTACTACAGCCTGAGCCAACACAATTTGGTAGATCTATGACCAACTTGGCCGCCTTTTGATTTTTATTTTAAGTGTTTCATTATTTGTTTTATGCCTTTTTGAAGTCCACTATAGCTGGAGTCAATAAATTGGTTCTTTTATGTTGACTGGTGTTTCTAGTCCCAGCTTAGGTCTGTCTCCCACAGATAAAGAGGATGCAATCAGCTATAATGTGTTCAGAGGTGAGGACCAAATGCCTTTCTTTAAAATCTCTTATTTTTTCTGCACAAAGACTAACTTTTTTTTTGTTTATTTGGTCCTTTCTGATTCACAATGTGTAAAATTAGGAAATTGTTGTAAAATCTTTTAGAGTGGAAAGATCATTAGGATCATATAGAAGGTAACTCCAAAATGGGGCTATAGCTTTGCAAGGTTTTAAATTCATGAAAGTGAACATGTCAACCTGTGCAATAAATCTCATTGTATTTGGTCAAAAATACAAAACAAAGTGGGAGGGAATCTCTCCAGAGCAAGAGCAGATATAGTGAATTTCTGTTGTCAATTTATGTGTCCCCAATGTCCACAAGAGGCACAGCACTACTACTGACATTTTCCATACTGAGAGGATCCTGAAAAGAAAAGTAATAAAGAAGTTGAGTATTTGCTACATCACTGTCCTTTTTACATTGTTTTACATTATTTTTCAGAAGAATATACAATAACAATCTATGTATCTGTATGTAAGTAAGCCTTCACAGAGGAACCAGAGACCAAATTGCCAACATCTGCTGGATCATCAAAAAAGCAAGAGAGTTCCAGAAAAACATCTATTTCTGCTTTATTGGCTATGCCAAAACCTTTGACTGTGTGGATCACAATAAACTGTGGAAAATTCTGAAAGAGATGGGAATACCAGATCACCTGACCTGCTTTTTGAGAAATTTGTATGCAGGTCAGGAAGCAACAGTTAGAACTGGACATGGAACAACAGACTGGTTCCAAATAGGAAAAGGATACGTCAAGGCTGTATATTGTCACCCTGCTTATTTAATTTATATGCAGAGTACATGATGAGAAACACTGGGCTGGATGAAGCACAAGCTGGAATCCAGATTGCAGGGAGAAATATCAGTAACCTCAGATATGCAGATGACACCACCCTTATGGCAGAAAGTGAAGAGGAACGAAAAAGCCTCTTGATGAAGGTGAAAGAGGAGAGTGAAAAAGTTGGCTTAAAGCTCAACATTCAGAAAACGAAGATCATGGCATCCAGTCCCATCACTTCATGGGAAATCGATGGGGAAACAGTGGAAACAGTGTCAGACTTTATTTTTCTGGGCTCCAAAATCACTGCAGATGGTGATTGCAGCCATGAAATTAAAAGACGCTTACTCCTTGGAAGGAAAGTTATGACCAACCTAGATAGCATATTGAAAAGCAGAGACATTACTTTGCCATCAAAGGTCCATTTAGTCAAGGCTATGGTTTTTCCAGTGGTCATGTATGGATGTGAGAGTTGGACTGTGAAGAAGGTTGAGCGCTGAAGAATTGATGCTTTTGAACTGTGGTGTTGGAGAAGACTCTTGAGAGTCCCTTGGACTGCAAGGAGATCCAACCAGTCCATTCTGAAGGATATCAGCCCTGGGACTTCTTTGAAAGGAATGATGCTAAAGCTGAAACTCCAGTACTTTGGCCACCTCATGAGAAGAGTTGACTCATTGGAAAAGACTCTGATGCTGTGAGGGATTGGGGGCAGGAGGAGAAGGGGACGCCAGAGGATGAGATGGCTGGATGGCATCACTGACTCGATGGAAGTGAGTCTGAGTGAACTCCGGGAGTTGGTGATGGACAGGGAGGCCTGGGGTGCTACGATTCATGGGGTCCCAAAGAGTTGGACACGACTGAGCGACTGAACTGAAGCCTTCACAGTGGGAGAAGGTAATGGCACCCCACTCCAGTACTGTTGCCTGGAAAATCCCATGGATGGAGGAGCCTGCTAGGCTGCAGTCCATGGAGTCGCTAAGAGTTGGACACAACTGAGTGACTTCACTTTCACTTTCCACTTTGATGCATTGGAGAAGGAAATGGCAACCCATTCCAGCGTTCTTGCCTGGAGAATCCCACGGATGGAGAAGCCTGGTAGGCTGCAGTCCATGGGGTCTTACAGATTCGGACACAACTGAAGCAACTTAGCAGCAGTAGCAGCAGCAAGCCTTCACAATAAGCATTAATACATTAACAGCATGACAATTGTGATGAATTAGTAAAAATGAAAGTCACTCAATTGTGTCCAACTTTTTGTGACCACATGAACTACACAGTCCATGGAATTCTCCAAGCCAGAATACTGGAATAGGTAGTTATTCCCTTACTCCAGGGGATCTTCCCAACCCAGGGATCAAACCCAGGTCTCCCACATTGCTGGCAGATTCTTTATCAGCTGGCTACCAGGGAAGCCCATGATGAATTAAAGCAAGCAAAGGCTAAGTATATATAACACTAAGAGATACCTATTGTCTTGAACATATTAAAATTACATATATGATTTGTTCTTGCCCCTTCAAGTCTTAATCATTTTAACTTGATATATTCCCATGTTTTTATTTTTTTTCTGAATTTGAATACCTCGCTTGCTTTTTTGTATATTTTGCTATTTCCTAATGTCAATAGTGATTTGTTATCTCTTGGATGCATTATAGATTTTCAAATTGCTTTGGGCCTCATCATTGTATTGCATGGATATGCAACTCTCTCTGTTCCTCTTTTCCCTGCTCATTTATCTGTTGTTTATCCTCTGCTCCATATCATTAATAACAAAAACAGATTAGATGCAACCAACTCTCATCCCCATGGCACTTCATAGGAAAGCCTCTTAGCTGAATAAACTTCTGTTTGTCAACTGACATTACATCTAGCCTGTTGGTCATTCTTCAATCCACTAGACAGTGCTTCAGATATGTCAGGGTGAATCTATGATTTTCAATTATCTAACAGAATTCAGACATTTTGGACCTTTTTGTTAATCGTTAATGTTAATCATAAGATATCAGGGATGAGGCAGTATGCTCTATAGCAGTTTGTGTTTTTGTCATCATAAAGGCATTATGTTTTTGGAGCATATACATTTGCTTTTATAGTTTTCTGTTAATAGGCTTAACCGTTGATATTAAATATTATAGATGGTGAGGGTGTGGATCAGATGTTACTTCTATGACTTGAAATTATATATACCCCAATAAAATTCCCATACCAGCTTTTCATTACTTTTCAAATTCGAGGCATTCTAGCAAAGAGTCGGACACAACTGAGTGACTGAACAACAAGCTGCAGGTAACAGTGTCTTGAAGGAAAGCATCAGTCACAGACTTTCAAGGTACTCAATCATCTGCCCCTTGTTCAATTCCTGAGGGAAGTTTTATCTACCATTTATCAATATTTGGTCACAGATTCCTAATTGTTTTAAAACTGTCCAATATTTACAGGAAGGAAAAGTTCTCTCTCAAAATGCAGTCTCTTGAGATATCAACCTGCAAAATCACTGCTTGCTTTCCTTTAATAAATCAAATTGCTAGTCTTCCAGGATAGATTTTTCTATTTCCAGTATCTTTTAAAATATCCTTCTGCAATTCACTCATTTGACTGGAAAATTATCTTCAATATTATGTAATATTGAGCAATTTACCCTAAAGGCTTCCCCAGTGGCTCAGCAATAAAGGATTTGCCTGCAATGCAGGAGATGCAGGTTTGATCTCTGAGTCAAGAAGATCCCTTGGAGAAAGAAGTGGCAACCCACTCCAGGATTCTTGCCTGGGAATTAGCAACTAAACAGCACCAACAAATACACTAAATGTGGCCAATTAGAAAGGTCAAAGCTGAAAAAGTGTCATGTGTATCATGAAAAAACTATAATGAATTACAGTACACACAGGCACATATTTAAACTAGCAATTTTGTTTTATAGCACATTCAGGAGACTACTTGGGAAAATATATTTTATATGTTAATGAAAAATGAAAGCAAATAAGTTACTTTTTTGGATAGCCTTAATAGTAAAGCTGAGATAAGTAGAGGCTGACAGTAAAGCTGAGATTATTGAACTAATTCAATTCAGCCCTTTTTCTGATGAGAGAGAACTGGAGGGGAAAAGAATAGTTTAACACAATAAGAGACCTTAGAAGAATTTGAGTGTGAATGATGCATGACAGCCAGAAGTGGCAATGAGTGGCCAGAAGAATGCTACTTACAGTATCTATTTATTTTCTTTCTTTGGGTGGGGTGGTGATCCCACTGAGATATCAGTAAAACACCCTTAAATGCTAATTCTCATTCTGTCAGAATTTCATCAGCTATCTAGAGTCCAAAAGACTAGATGAAAAAGGAGAGAAGGGTACAATGGGTTTCATTACCAAAATTTACTAAAATTGGCTAAAGGAAGACAGTAGTTCAAATATTATTTTAAATTTGGGCCTAGTGAGTCAAATAATGTTAGTATCAGCAGTAGCAGTGGAGAGACTCAAATAAAGTGTTATTCTTTATTCTGACCGTAAATACAATGTCATATACATAGAAAGTATTATGCAGAGACATGTAAGGATAGGAAAACAATTATAATGCGGAATAATAATAGTCGATTTTGTTTGTTTTACAGGCATGGTTTTAAGATCTTTATTTTCATTAATTAATTTAATCTCTCCATTAGCCCTAAGAGATACATGATACCATGACCATTTCCGTTCAGTTCAGTTCAGTCGCTCGGTCATGTCCGACTCTTTGCAACCCCATGAATTGCAGCATGCTAGGCCTCCCTGTCCATCACCAACTCCTGGAGTTCACTCAAACTCACATCCATCAAGTAGGTGATGCCATCCAGCCATCTCATCCTCTGTCATCCCCATCTCTTCCTGCCCCCAATCCCTCCCAGCATCAGAGTCTTTTCCAATGAGTCAGCTCTTAGCATGAGGTGGCCAAAGTATTGGAGTTTCAGTTTTAGCATCATTCCTTCCAAAGAACACCCAGGGCTAGAGTCTTCTCCAACACCACAGTTCAAAAGCATCAATTCTTCGGTGCTCAGCCTTCTTCACAGTCCAACTCTCACATCCATACATGACTACTGGAAAAACCATAGCCTTGACTAGACAGACCTTTGTTGGCAAAGTAATGTCTCTGCTTTT
>NW_011495032.1:11219884-11225421 GCF_000754665.1 Bison bison bison
TCATGGCTGCAATCACCACCTGCAGTGATTTTGGAGCCCCCAGAAATAAAGTCTGCCACTGTTTCCACTGTTTCCCCATCTATTTGCCATGAAGTGATGGGACCAGATGCCACGATCTTCATTTTATGAATGTTGAGCTTTAAGCCAACTTTTTCACTCTCCTCTTTCACTTAATAGACGTCAAAACTTAAGTACTTGGGGTAAAAATCATGCCTGGTGGTGAAATAGGTTGTTAAGTGCAAATTTGAGATTCAAACCCAGAAAGTCAAACTTGTGAGCTTGCTCATTTTATCACTGGATTACAGATATGAGCTAGGATTTTTGTCAGGGAAATATATTTAGAAAGAGATTAAGAAGCAGAGATCAGATGAGCAAGTGAGGTGCCTATAGCCCAATTTAAGGAGGCATTTGCAGAATCTTAAGCTTTTCTGTTCAACCTCAAATTCCCAATCTATCCTTCCTCCCCCAGTCTTCCCCCCAGTAACAATAAGTTCATTCTCTAAGTGTGTATCTATTTCTGTTTTGAAAATAAGTTTATCTGTGTGACTTTTTTTAGAAGCCACAATAAGTGACATCAAAGATATTTGTCTTTCTCTATATGACTTACATCACTTAGTATAATCATCTCTAGGTCCATCCATGTTGCCATAAATGGCATTATTTCATTCTTTTTTATGACCAAGTAACATTCCATTGTATATATGTACAACATCTTTAGCCATTTATCTGTTGATGGACATTTAGGTTGCTTCCATGTCCTGGTAGCCAGGGATCTGCCTAAAAGACTTCTGCTTTAGAAGAAATACTTAACTTCTTGATAAGGAGCGGCAAGGTCTTCACAGAGTATGGGTGGGACTAGCAATATTGCTGTGGCTATTTTTAGAATAATCTATCATAACATACAGAATGAAACATGCTTGAAAGAATGGTCAGAGGGGGTGATTTGGCATTGGATTTGGATGGGCTTATTTCAGGATTCAGGGCTTTCCAGGTGGTCCTAGTGGTAAAGAATCACCCTGACAATGCAGGTTAGATGTAAGACACATAGGTTCAATCCCTGGGTCGGAAAGATTCCCTAGAGTATGGTACAGTAAATCCCCATTATAATTGTTAGTTAATTTTACAACTACTTCTGCTTTATTGACTACACCAAAGCCTTTGATTGTGTAGATCAGAACAAACTGGAAAATTCTTAAAGAGATGGGAATACCAGACAACCTGACCTGCCTCCTGAGAATTCTGTATGCAGGCCAAGAAGCAACAATTAGAACTGGACATGGAACAACAGACTGTCCAAATAGGGAAAGAAGTATGTCAAGGCTGTATATTGTCACCCTGCTTATTTAACTTAACATCATGAGAAATGCTGGGGTGGGTGAAGCACAAGCTGGAATCAAGATTGCAAGGATAAATATCAATAACCTCAGATATGCAGATGTCATCGCCCTTATGGCAGAAAGTGAAAACTAAAGAGCCTTTTGATGGAAGTGAAAGAGGAGAGTGAAAAAGCTGGCTTAAAACTCAACACTCAGAAAACTAAGATCATGGCATCTGGTCCCATCACTTCACAGCAAATAGATGGGGAAATAATGAAAACAGTGACAGACTATTTTTGGGGGGTCTAAAATCACTGCAGATGGTGACTGAAGCCATGAAATTAAGACACTTGCTCCTTAGAAGAAAAGCTATGACCAACCTACACAGCATATTAAAAAGCAGAGACATTACTTTGCCAGTAAAGGTCAACCTTATCAAAGCTATGGTTTTTTCCAGTAGTCATGTATGGATGTGAGAGTTGGACTATAAAGAAAGCTGGGCACTGAAGAATTGAGATGCTTTTAAACTGTGGTGTTGGAGAAGATGCTTGAGAGCCCCTTGAACTGCAAGGAGATCCAAAGGATCCATCTAAAGGAAATAATTCCTGAATGTTCATTGACTGGCGCGCTAAGCACAGGCGGCTGTGACCGGTGCCCTAAGCGCTGCCAAGAGGAGCCACCCCATGTCCGAGGTCAGGGGCAGAAGCCTGGATGATCCCATTCATGAAGGGCAGTGGCCAAGAGGAATTAACCCACCTCCGAGGTCAGGGGCAATGGCCGAGAGTACCAGACTGCAATGGCGCAGGAATGGCCGAGAGGAGTTAACCCATGTCCGAGGCCAGGGGCGGCGGCCGGGAGGAGCAACCCCATGCCTGAGGCCAGGGGCGGTGGCGGGAGGACCAACCCCACGTCCAAGGAGCCATGGCTGCGCAGGCGCAGGAGGGCCTAGAGGAGCAATCCCACGTTGAAGGTCAGGAAGGGCGGTGGTGAGGACATACCCCCCGGCCAAGATAAGGAGCAATGGCTGTGCTTTGCTGGTGCAGCTGTGAAGAGATACCCCATGCCCAAGGTAAGAGAAACCCGAGTAAGACGGTAGGTGTTGCAAGAGGGCATCAGAGGGCAAACACACTGAAACCATACTCACAGAAAAGTAGTCAATCTAATCACACTAGGACCACAGCCTTGTCTAACTCAATGAAACTAAGCCATGCCCTTGGGACAACCCAAGATGGGCGGGTCATGGTGGAGAGATCTGACAGAATGTGGTCCACTGGAGAAGGGAGTGGCAAACCACTTCAGTATTCTTGCCTTGAGAACCCCATGAACAGTATGAAAAGGCAAAATGATAGGATACTGAAAGAGAAACTCCCCAGGTCAGTAGGTATCGAATATGCTACTGGAGATCAGTGGAGAAATAACTCCAGAAAGAATTAAGGGATGGAGCCAAAGCAAAAAGAATACCCAGCTGTGGATGTGACTGGTGATAGAAGCAAGGTCCAATGCTATAAAGAGAAATATTGCATAGGAACCTGGAATGTCAGGTCCATGAATCAAGGCAAACTGGAAGTGGTCAAACAAGAGATGGCAAGAGTGAATGTCAACATTCTAGGAATCAGTGAACTAAAATGGACTGGAATGGGTGAATTTAACTCAGATGACCATTATATCTACTACTGCGGGCAGGAATCCCTCAGAAGAAATGGAGTGGCCATCATGGTGAACAAAAGAGTCCGAAATGCATTACTTGAATGCAACCTCAAAAGCGACAGAATGATCTCTGTTCATTTCCAAGGCAAACCATTCAATATGAAAGTAATCCAAGTCTATGCCCCAACCAGTAACACTGAAGAAGCTGAAGTTTAATGGTTCTATGAGGACGTACAAGACCTTTTAGAAATAACACCCAAAAAAGATGTCCTTTTCATTATAGGGTACTGGAATGCAAAAGTAGGAAGTCAAGAAACACCTGGAGTAGCAGGCAAATTTGGCCTTGGAATACGGAAGGAAGCAGGGCATAGACTAATAGAGTTTTGCCAAGAAAATGCACTGGTCATAACAAACAACTCAAGAGAAGACTCTATACATGGACATCACCAGATAGGCAACACCGAAATCAGATTGATTATATTCTTTGCAGCCAAAGATGGAGAAGCTCTATATAGTCAGCAAAAACAAGACCAGGAGCTGAGTGTGGCTCAGACCATGAACTCCTTATTGCCAAATTCAGACTTAAATTGAAGAAAGTAGGGAAAGCCACTAGACGATTCAGGTATGACCTAAATCAAATCCCTTATGATTATACAGTGGAAGTGAGAAATAAATTTAAGGGCCTAGATCTGATAGATATAGTGCCTGATGAACTATGGAATGAGGTTCGTGATATTGTACAGGAGACAGGGATCAAGACCATCCCCATGGGAAAGAAATGCAAAAAAGCAAAATGGCTGTCTGGGGAGGCCTTACAAATAGCTGTGGAAAGAAGAGAAGCAAAAAGCAAGGGAGAAAAGGAAAGATATAAACATCTGAATGCAGAGTTCCAAATAATAGCAAGAAGAGATAAGAAAGCCTTCTTCAGCAATCAATGCAAAGAAATAGAGGAAAACAACAGAATGGGAAAGACTTGAGATCTCTTCAGGAAAATCAGAGATACCAAAGGAACAGTTCATGCAAAGATGGGCTCTATAAAGGACAGAAATGGTATGGACCTAACAGAAGAAGAAGATATTAAGAAGAGATGGCAAGAATACACAGAAGAACTGTACAAAGAAGATCTTCATGACCCAGATAATCACGATGGTGTGATCACTGACCTAGAGCCAGACATCCTGGAATGTGAAGTCAAGTGGGCCTTAGAAAGCATCACTACGAACAAATCTAGTGGAGGTGATAGAATTCCAGTTGAGCTATTCCAAATCCTGAAAGATGATGCTGTGAAAGTGCTGCACTCAATATGCCAGCAAATTTGGAAAACTCAGCAGTGGCCACAGGACTGGAAAAGGTCAGTTTTCATTCTAATCCCAAAGAAAGGCAATGCCAAAGAATGCTCAAACTACCACGCAATTGAATTTTCTCACACGCTAGTAAAGTAATGCTCAAAATTCTCCAAGCTAGGCTTCAGCAATATGTGAACTGTGAACTTCCTGATGTTCAAGCTGGTTTTTGAAAAGACAGAGGAACCAGAGATTAAATTGCCAACATCTGCTGGATCATGGAAAAAGCAAGAGAGTTCCAGAAAAACCTCTATTTCTGCTTTATTGACTATACCAAAGCCTTTGACTCTGTGGATCCCAATAAACTGGAAAATTCTGAAAGAGATGGGAATACCAGATCACCTGACCTGCCTCTTGAGAAATTTGCATGCAGGTCAGGAAGCAACAGTTAGAACTGGACATGGAACAACAGACTGGTTCCAAATAGGAAAAGGAGTATGTCAATGCTGTATATTGTCACTGTGTTTATTTAACTTCTATGCAGAGTACATCATGAGAAACGCTGGACTGGAAGAAACACAAGCTGGAATCAAGATTGCCGGAAGAAATATCAATAACCTCTGATATGCAGAGGACACCACCCTTATGGCAGAAAGTGAAGAGGAACTAAAAAGCCTCTTGATGAAAGTGAAAGTGGAGAGTGAATAAGTTGGCTTAAAGCTCAGCATTCAGAAAACGAAGATCATGGCATCTGGTCCCATAACTTCATGGGAAATCAATGGGGAAACAGTGTCAATTTTATTTTTCTGGGCTCCAAAATCACTACAGATGGTGACTGCAGCCATGACATTAAAAGACGCTTACTCCTTGAAAGGAAAGTTATGACCAACCTAGATAGCATATTCAAAAGCAGAGACATTACTTTGGCAACAAAGGTCCGTCTAGTCAAGGCTATGGTTTTCCAGTGGTCATGTATGGATGTGAGAGTGGAACTGTGAAGAAGGCTGAGTGCCAAAGAATTGATGCTTTTGAACTGTGGTGTTGGAGAAGACTCTTGCAAGTCCCTTGGACTGCAGGGAGATCCAACCAGTCCATTCTGAAGGAGATCAGCCCTGGGCTTTCTTTGGAAGAAATGACGCTAAAGCTGAAACTCCAGTACTTTGGCCACCTCATGCGAAGAGTTGACTCATTGGAAAAGACTCTGATGCTGGGAAGGATTGGGGACAGGAGGAGAAAGGGACGACATAGGATGAGATGGCTGGATGGCATCACTGACTCGATGGACATGCGT
>NW_011495032.1:11225521-11225676 GCF_000754665.1 Bison bison bison
AAGTTGGCTTAAAGCTCAGCATTCAGAAAACGAAGATCATGGCATCCGGTCCCATAACTTCATGGGAAATAGATGGGGGAACAGTGGAAACAGTGTCAATTTTATTTTTCTGGGCTCCAAAATCACTACAGATGGTGATTGGAGCCGTGAAATTA
>NW_011495032.1:11225776-11235537 GCF_000754665.1 Bison bison bison
TAAAGCTGAAACTCCAGTACTTTGGCCACCTCATGCGAAGAGTTGACTCATTGGAAAAGACTCTGATGCTGGGAAGGATTGGGGACAGGAGGAGAAAGGGACGACATAGGATGAGATGGCTGGATGGCATCACTGACTCGATGGACATGCGTCTGGGTGAACTCTGGGAGTTGCTGATGGACAGGGAGACCTGGCGTGCTGCGATTCATGGGGTCGCAAAGAGTTGGACACGACTGAGGGACTGATCTGATCTGTTCATTGTAAGGACTGATGCTACAGGTGAAACTCCGATACTTTTGCCACCTGATGCGAAGAACTGATTCAATGGAAAAGACGCTGATGCTGGGAAAGATTTAATGCAGGAGGAGAAGGGGATGACAGAGGATGAGATGGTTGGATGGTATTACTGACTCAATGGACATGAGTTTGAGTGAACTTTGGGAGTTAGTCATGGACAGGGAGGCCTGGAGTGCTGCAGTCCATGTGGTTGCAAAGAGTCAGACACTACTTAGTGACTGAACTGAACTGAACTGAGTTTTACAACTAACTCAAGTATTCTTACCGGGAGAATCCCATGGGCAGAGAAGCCTGGCAAGTTACAATTAATAGGGTCACACAGAGTTGAACATGACTGAAGTTACTTAGTGTGCATGCATGGAATTCAGGGTTGTAGTCAGTAAAAGGGGTCATGTTTAAGAAAATTCACTTAAGAAAAATTGGCATTAGTCACTCATTTTTGTATTCTGGTAGTTTGAGGAAGAAGCAGGATGTAGTAGAAAGAAGAGTAAGGTCAAGTGAGATGTTTCTCAAGCATCATCATGAAGGCCTCAAATGTATACTTAAGAGAAAGATTTAGAACAGAAATATTAGACACAGGAAAGAAATAGCTAATTTTTGGAGGAAATAAACTTTTTTTTTTTAATGTATCTGTAATATAGCGTGTTAGGTGTTTCACCTTTTTATCTCATTAAATCCCAACAAAAGAGTAGATGCATATTTTAAAACTCATTTTAGTCATAGAACATTGAAATCATCCAGGTTTGATAACCTTTCAAGTTTATGAACAAAGCCAATAGTGTTGGGTTTAAGGTGGCATAGCTCCAAAGTTTGTGTTCCTTTCCAATCATTAGACAAGGTACCTGTAGATAACTCCAGTCAAGTTACATCACTGTAACAATTGCTTAAAAAAATTTTTTTTTTCAATAAGGTTTGTGGTCCAGTGTATCTGCTTTTTGTACCTCTAAATACACTGATCCAGATTATATTTCCTTTTTCTTTCCCTGCTTTGACGAGTCATAGAATAACTTGAAAGTAAATGGTAGACAGGTGAGCTCTTCTCTCAACTATTTAGAATTAAATCAGAAGGCAAGTATGCTCCTAATTATAGGACTAAACTCCCAGAGTAAGGGAAGGAAAGAAAGATATGAACCAAAGACATAGTCAGTGAACGTCTTCAATGATCCAGGTATTGTCTGAGAGATCTGCATTATAGAAATAGTAGTATGCCTTCCCTAGGTTCCTGGTGTCTGAGGTTTAGACAGGCGAGACATACTGTCCAAAGTTGTCCATTTAGCTATAACCAAACCACAATTAAATTCATGACTTTCAAAATCCAAAGCTCTTTAATGCTTCCCTCTTTGAAAAATGTAATGATGACTTTTCATGGTGGCAACATTTCAAAATAAAATTTAAAAAATAAACTTTTATATTTATCAAGATTTCACAACTAAATCAAATTCCTATACATCCATTATTCTTGCATATCATATACAAAGTTAAGTTTATGTCAAACAATGAAAGACTGACTTTAAGGACTGGCTTGATCCAACAGACTAGAGTAAAGTTTATATCTAAATTAGAGAAATCTGCTGATAAGTGTTGGAAGACGATTATCCTTGGGCCTCTCACATTCCTATACCTCTTTCAACCAGTGACACCGACAGTTTTTCTGCTCAACTGTATTTTCAAGGATGTTTATAGAGTGAGCAGCTTAGGAGTATAGAAATGGTGTCTCCCTTCAGAGTAAAAGACAGATTTGTTTACTATCCATATAATAAAGATCATATCTTCTTCTAGCAGAAATAAAAGATTTGGATTCCCTAAGCTTAGGGTTCTTTGGCAGTGATAGGAACTCATTGAATGGACAGCATCCATCTGGGGCTCTCCACTCTCTCACCTTGTGGAACTAGTCTGAGGAAACAAGAAAACCAGCAGATTTGGGGATGCAATGCCCTGATTTCCAGGAATAAATGTCCTATGATTCTGATCTAGGAGTCTTGCTTGCATCTTCTCACAGAACATTGAAACTGGCTGGTGAATTTACTGGCTTGCAAGAAAGTAAAATCTCTGATCCTTCACAGTTTTTGACAATATATCTAATGGGTACCTTAAAAAAATTAAAAAAAATCTCACCACCTTTTTTTGCTTTTATTTGATAGATATCTATTTTTTAAGGTAAACTTGGAGGAGTGAAAAATTTTGAGTATGAAAATTTCCCAGGTGAAACTAGAAATGAGTCCAGAAGATAAGAAAGAATAAATATGAGATACAAAGAAATAACTGGAGAAGGGCACTCCAGTACTCTTCCCTGGAGAATTCCATGGACAGAAGAGTGTCTCAGGCTGCAGTCCATGGGGTTGCAAGTATTCAGGCATGAAGAAGTAACTAAGCACAACACAGCATGACACAGGAAGAAATAAAAGCCTCAAATGAATCTGAGAAAATATTTTACAACTAAAACAAGCTCCTATTCATTTGCTATTCTTGCAAATCATATACAAAGTTTATGTCAGATAATGAAGGAAAAGTTACTTTAGGGAATTGCTTGACCCAATATACAAAAATAAAAATTTGTCAAAAGTTTTCTTTTTGAGTTTGGAGAATGAATATCCAGTAACACTTTGACCTAAAGTCAATGACTAAATACAGCAATATGCACACATCACTGGAAGAATATTGAAACATAAGAAAGCTCCTTTTACTGACAAATACGGATTTTCAATCTGTTTGTACAGGAGAGGAACCAGAAGCCTTGTTATGTTAGTGTTCAAACATAGTTTGAAAACGAATATCTTTTTACTGCATCTCCAGTTCAGAGTAAAAACTTTATCCTGTGAATATTAGAAAAATGCACTACAATTTGTTATCTGTTTTTATATTTCTATTAGAAAAAGCAGTTAGACATATAACTTCATGAAATGGGTATTTATACAAAGAAGAGAAACGTGCCAATAGGATGTGGTTTTGATTTACACAGAAGGTAAGGTGTAGAGGAAACAAGCCTGTGTGAACCTTCTCAGGTGGTTATACCAGGGAATAATTGAAATTCATGCATGCTAGCTATCATGAATATTACTAACCAGGAAGTCACCCGGTTAATACTAAACAGGTGTATGACAACAGTTACAGCCTCAACACTTCATCAGGGTCAGAAAAATGACTTTTTAACCCTTACTTTTCAAACTCCTGCCCATGTGTCTTGTAAGCCAATACCTTCAGGCTGATAGAAATCTTGCAAATACAAAAACTCTGGCTCCAAACAGTGGATCAGAATCTTTTTCTTGTACTTTTTCATGAGGTCCTCAGGAGATTAATATACAAAATAAAATTTGAGGATAGGTAGGATAAATAGGATGGCTTAATTTTGTGTCTATCCTACCTCCCTTCATTTTCTATGATAAGGATAGATCTTTCAAAATTACAAACCTCACAATAGATCTTAATGACACATTGTCAGATGAAGCTCAGACTCATTGGGATTCTCTATAAGACCCTCTAAAACTTGGCTCATACCTCTCTAACTTCATGCCCTCTTCAGTGGTTAAGTTCTCTCTCAACATAAGAGTGCTTCATCATATTTTCAGCATTGCTGGCCCAAATGTGCACATGTGCACACATGCTCACGCACACACACACACACACACTGATACCCTATCATTCCAACATGCCTGGTCATTCATAGTGATGTAAACATGCCTTGTCACTGAATAATCACCTCTTCACATGGGATAATCCTGCTGTCTGAAATGCCCTTTTCTTTTTTGTCCCTATTAGACAAAATAAGAATCAGCTATCAAAGTGTATCTCTTCCATCTCTCCCAAAGTTAGAAACCCTTTCAGTTCTCCCAGGTCCTGATTTTTCTCCTATTGTTTTCCAAATTCTGAAAGCTATCCCTCACTATCTCACAGCCCAGGTCACCTATCAAAATTATCCCCATTTTGCCTTCAAATTATTTCTTCAACTATCGCTCCCTCAATTCTTACTATTGCTACCACCCATAAGACAAGATCAATAATTTTTCAAGAGGAGGCTGATTATTATCTTCTCCTTCACATTCTACACTTATTCCCCATATGTGTGGATGGTTTATTTAGTTTGTGTCCTCCTCTCACTATCCCTATCCCAAGTCAGAGTAATACCAAATGTATTATCTTGGTTAATTTATTTCTCACCACTGAAAACCTGCCTTTTTCTTTTCTGAGGAGCTAAATATTACTTGCTTTAAAGATGCAATAAAAATTCCACTTTTTTCCATAAAACAATTGTTTCTTGAATATATTAGCCTTATATAAATGCTAACATTTAGGAAATATGGCAATCTGAGTAACAACCACAAAACAATGTGATAATGTACCCTCTTAGATTTTCCACAACACACACACACATGCACGCACACACACATTTTTCTTTCCCATGTTTCAGATTGAAAGCGGTTTGATGGAGGGCTTGAAGAAATCACATTCAAGCACCCTCTTAAACAATCCACCATATTTTCTTTGATGCTATTGTTATTTTTTTCATCTCCATTCCCTTGCCTTGGATTTTTCATAGCTTGATTTGTGCATTATTAGAGTCATCCTTTAATTTGTCCTGTTGCTTCCAACCTCCAAAATCCCCAACTCTGGCCTTGGTACTCCCTTGTCCCAAATTCTTCTATGCCACATTGTAGAGCACGGACACTTGGCAAGAAACACAAAACCAAGTGGGACGGGCCTCATGTCTTGGATTTCCAGACTCCTTTTTCCATATATAACCACCATTTTAAGAGGTAACAGTTACAGCCAGACATGGAACAATGGACTAGTTCAAAATTTGGAAAGGGATACGACAACACTGTATATTGTCACCCAGATTATTTAACTTATACGCAGAGTACATCATGCGAAATACCAGGCTGGATGAATCACAAAATGGAATCAAGATCACTGGAAGAAATATCAACAACCTCAGATATGTAGATGATGCACTCTAATGGCAGAATGTGAAGAGGAACTAATAAAGAGTGTCTTGATGAAGGTGAAAGAGAAGCGTGAAAAAGCTGGCTCGAAACTCAACATCCAAAAAATTAAGATCAGGGCATCTTGTGCCATCAATTCATGGCACATAGAAAGGGAAAAAGTGGAAGCAGTGACAGATTTTACTTTCTTGGGCTCCAAAATCACTGTGAATAGTGACTGCAGCCATGAAATGAAAATACCCTTGCTCCTTGGAAGCTATGACAAACCTTGACAGTGTATTAAAAAGCAGAGATGTCACTTTGATGACAAAGATGCATATAGTCAAAGCTACGGGTTTTCCAGTAGTCATGTATCAATGTGAGATTTGGTCAGTAAAGAATGCTGAGTGCTGTAGAATTGATGCTTTCAAATTGTGGTGCTGGAGAAGACTCTTAAGAGTCCCTTCGACAGCAAGATCAACCTTGAATATTCATTGGAAGGGTTGATGCTCAAACTGTAGCTCCAATAGTTTGGCCACCTGATGTGAATAGCTGACTCATTTGGATTCTGGAAAAGATTGAAGGCAAAAGGAGAAGGGGGCAGTAGAAGATGAGATGGTTAGATAACACCACTGAATCAATGGACATGAATTTGAGCAAACCCCGGTAGATAGTGGAGGACAGAGTAGCCTGTCATGCTCCAGTCCATGGGGTTGCAAAGAATTGACATGACTTAGCAGCTGAAAAATGACAACCACCACCATATCACCTGTGATGACCTTGAATCCTCAAATTAAGTCAAACACATTTTTTCAGTTTTATTTTCTCAGGTCATATATTCTCTTCTTTCCTAAAACAAGCATCCTCTTCTTATCCTCCTGGTGAGTTCTTTTCTTCCTTCAAGATTCAGTTTTATCTCCTCTTGGAAATATTTGTGTACTTCTTGGTTGTTAAGTACTCTTCCTCTGTCCTCTGATACTACATGTGTTATTGATTTTTTGGCTTTTGCCATACTGTTGCAATCATTAATTTCTAGACTGTGAGTCATTGTCAACTGGGAGCATCCATTTCATTTTTAGTAATGTAGAAGATAAAGCAAAATGTTTGTTGAATGAGTGAATAAGTGATAAGCCTTTCTTATATTCATAGACTTTTCCCCCCTTCAGGTTAGGCATTCAGCATTGTGAGTTTTATGTTGTGAACACTACTATGAATATGAAGCTGCAGAATATTCATGGTTATCTTCTTTTACCAGTAAGTTTGGTTCATTGAGTTTCTAAGAAAAATTCAACTGTCTCATAAATACATGTCACTTTCTCTGCATACTGTTTTTTCTCAGTCTCTATTTCTCTTTCTCATACATCTACATTTTGTCGTCGTTTTGCAATAACAAGAATGCACTGAATTTCTTGTTTGACTCAGAGAATCCTTTTCTCATTTTGCTCCACTTGTCTATTTTCTGAATATTGCATTTTAACTGTCCTTGTCATTTCTTTTTGAATTAGTGAATTTTAAAATGGGAAAGATGGAAGTGACTTCAGCAATAACTTGATCCTACTCTTCAGTTTTGCAGATGAGGAAGTGAAGACATTGAAGGCAGAGGAAGATGAAAGCATGTCCTGGAATTGCAGCTTGAGCCTTTTATCCACTGTGGGAGATGTTTGTCATTGTTTTGGTGCTTTTTTTCTGAAACTGTCTCCTGTGTTTTAATAAACTACATATTTAGGAGACAAAGTGTGCTTCATAATCTAAAACTGAAAATATCTATTTTTATAGCCTTCCTGGATGCTAAAGAAGCCAAGTCTCCATCAGATGCACTAATCTTAGATATTTAATTGGAAGTTAGTGATACAAGTGGGGATGGCTCATTTGCCTGACAAAAAAGGCATATCCACTGACTTTCCCAAGGCCACAGTTGCAGTGATTTCCTAGCCTGTCTGATGATGAGCATGTCAGGTTATATGCAGAGCACCCAGGGGTGAGAACACAGGTCTCTGTGTTGTATTAATATTGTGGTTTGTTTGTTTGCTTGTTTTTTTAAATCTCAATTTCCTAATATTTATTTATTTATTTTAAAAAATAATTATGGCTGTATGGCTCTGGAACAGGTATGAGGAGATACCCCACGTCCAAGGGCAAAGGAGAAGCCCCAGCAAGATGGTAGGAAGGGTAAAATCGCATTTAAAATCAAACCCCATATACGCCAGAGATGCTCAGATGGCTCAAACAAACCTTGTGTGCACCAGGACCCAGAGGTCTGACAGAGACTGAGACAGAACTGTGTTTGAGTGTCTTCTGTGGAGGTACAGGTCAGCAGTGAACTGCTGCAGGGGCAGCAGCTCTGGGTGTAGCAGACCTTGGTATAGCCCTTTTGGAGGAGGTCGCTATTAAACCCACAATAGAACTACCAGAACTTACACAGGACTGGGAAACAGCCTCTTGGAGGATACAAATAGAAACTTGTGTGCACCAGGACCCAGGAGAAAGCATCACTGACCCCATGGCAGACTGACTCAGACTTACCCGTGAGTGTCCAGGAGTCTCTGGCAGAGGCATGGGTCAGCAGTGGCCTGCTGCAGGATTGAAGGAACTGAGCATAGCATTGCATGCATGGGACCTTTTGAAGGAGGTCACCATTATCTTCATTACCTCCACCATAGTTTGGCCCCAGGTAAATAACACAGCTCCACCCATCAACAGAAAATTGGATTAAAGATTTACTGAGCATGGACCCAACCATGAGAACAAGATCCAGTTTCCCCCTCAGTTAGTCTCTCCCATCAGGAAGCTTCCATAAGCCTCTTATCCTTCTCCATAAGAGGGCAGACAGAAGGAAAACCACAATTACAGAAAACTAAACAATCTGATCACATGGACCAAAGCCTTGCTAACTCAGTGAAACTATGAATAATATTGTGTAGGGTCACCCAAGATGGAGGGGTAATAGTGGAGAGTTCTGACAATATGTGGTCCACTGGAGAAGGGAATGGCAAACCACTTTATTATTCCTGCCTTGAGAACCCCATGAACAGTATGAAAAGGCAAAACGATAGGACACTAAAAGATGAACTCCCCTGGTCGGTAGGTGCCCGGTATGCTACTGGAGATCAGTGGAGAAATAACTCCAGAAAGAATGAAGAGATGGAGCCAAAGCAAAAACAACAGCCAGCTGTGGATGTGACTGAAGATGGAAGCAAGGTTCGATGCTATAAAGGGCAATACTGGATAGGAGCCTGGAATGTTAGGTCCATGAATCAAGGCAAATTGGAAGTGGCCAAACAGGAGATGGTAAGAGTGAACGTTGGCATTTTAGGAATCAGTGAATTAAAATGGACTTCAGTCCAGTTCAGTCACTCAGTCATGTTTGACTCTTTGCGACCCCATGGACCACAGCATGCCAAGCCTCTAGATCCATCACCAACTGCCGGAGTCTACCCAAACCCATGTCCATTGAGTTGGTGATGCCATCCAACCATCTCATCCTTTGTCGTCCCCTTCTCCTCCTGCCCTCAATTTTTCCCAGCATAAAATAGACTGGAATGGGTAAGTTTAACTCAGATGACCATTATGTCAACTACTGTGGGCAAAAATCCCTTAGAAGAAATGGAGTAGCCATCATAGTCAACAAAAGAGTGCAAAATGTAGTACTTGGATGCAATCTCAAAAATTACAGAATGATCTCTAATCATTTTCAAGACAAACCATTCAATATCATAGTAATCCAATTCTATGCCCCAACCAGTAATGCTGAAGAAGCTAAAGTTGAACAGTTCTATGAAGACCTACAAGACCTTCTAGAATTAACACCCAAAAAAGATGTCCTTTTTATTATAGGAGACTGGGATGCAAAAGTAGCAAGTCAAGAAACACCTGGAGTAACAGGCATATTTGGCCTTGGAGTATAGAATGAAGCCGGGGAAAGACTAACAAAGTTTTGCCAAGAGACGCACTGATCATAGCAAACACCATCTTCCAACAACACAAGAGAAGATTCTACACATGAACATCACCAGATGGTCAATACCAAAATCAGATTGATTATATTCTTTGCAGCCAAAGATGGAGAAGCTCTATACAAACAGCAAAAAAAAAGACTGGGAGTTGACTGTGGCTCAGATCATGAACTCCTTATTGCCAAATTCAGACTGAAATTGAAGAAAGTAGGGAAAACCACTAGACCATTCAGGTATGACCTAAATCAAATCCCTTATGATTATACAGTGGAAGTGAGAAATAGATTTAAGGGCCTAGATCTGATAGACAGAGTGCCTGATAAACTATGGAATGAGTTTCGTGATATTGTACAGGAGACAGGGATCAAGACCATCCTCATGGAAAAGAAATGCAAAAAAGCAAAATGACTGTCTGGGGAGGCCTTACAAATAGCTGTGAAAAGAAGAGAAGTGAAAAGCAAAGGAGAAAAGGAAACATATAAATATCTGAATGCAGAGTTTCAAGGAATAGCAAGAAGAGATAAGAAAGCCTTCTTCAGCGATCAATGCAAAGAAATAGAGGAGAACAACAGAATGGGAAAGACTAGAGCTC
>NW_011495032.1:11235637-11249492 GCF_000754665.1 Bison bison bison
GCAAGAATACACAGAAGAACTGTACAAAACAGATCTTCACAACCCAGATAATCACGATGGTGTGATCACTGACCTAGAGCCAGACATCCTGGAATGTGAAGTCAAGTGGGCCTTAGAAAGCATCACTATGAACAAAGCTAGTGGAGGTGATGGAATTCCAGTTGAGCTATTCCAAATCCTGAAAGATGATGCTGTGAAAGTGCTGCACTCAATATGCCAGCAAATTTGGAAAACTCAGCAGTGGCCACAGGACTGGAAAAGATCAGTTTTCATTCCAATCACAAAGAGAGGCAATGCCAAAGAATGCTCAAACTACCACGCAATTGCACTCATCTCACATGTTAGTAAAGTAATGCTCAAAATTCTCCAAGCCAGGCTTCAGCAATATGTGAACCGTGAACTTCCTGATGTTCAAGCTGGTTTTAGAAAAGACAGAGGAACAAGAGATCAAATTGCCAACATCCGCTGGATCATGGAAAAAGCAAGAGAGTTCCAGAAAAACATCTATTTCTGCTTTATTGACTATGCCAAAGCCTTTGACTGTGTGGATCACAATAAACTGTGGAAAATTTTGAAAGAGATGGGAATACCAGACCACCTGATCTGCCTCTTGAGAAAATTTGTATACAGATCAGGAAGCAACAGTTAGAACTGGACATGGAACAACAGACTGGTTCCAAAAAGGAAAAGGAGTACGTCAAGGCTGTATATTGTCACCCTGCTTAGTTAATTTATATGCAGAGTACATCATGAGAAACGCTGGACTGGAAGAAACACAACCTGGAATCAAGACTGCTGGGAGAAATATCAACAACCTCAGATATGCAGAGACACCACCTTATGGCAGAAAGCAAAGAAAAACCAAAGAGCCTCTTGATGAAAGTGAAAGTGGAGAGTGAAAAAGTTGGCTTAAAGCTCAACATTCAGGAAACGAACATCATGGCACCCGGTCCCATCACTTCATGGGAAATAGATGGGGAAACAGTGGAAACAGTGTCAGACTTTATATTTCTGGGCTCCAAAATCACTGCAGATGGTGACTGCAGCCATGACATTAAAAGACACTTACTCCTTGGAAGGAAAGTTATGACCAACCTAGATAGCATATTCAAAAGCAGAGACATTACTTTGCCAACAAAGTTTCATCTAGTCAAGGCTATGGTTTTTCCTGTGGTCATGTATGGATGTGAGAGTTGGACTGTGAAGAAGGCTGAGCGCCAAAGAATTGATGCTTTTGAACTTTGGTGTTGGAGAAGACTCTTGAGAGTCCCTTGGACTGCAAAGAGTTCCAACCAGTCCATTCTGAAGGAGATCAGCCCCGGGATTTCTTTGAAAGGAATGATGCTAAAGCTGAAACTCCAGTACTTTGGTCACCTCATGCGAAGAGTTGACTCTTTGGAAAAGACTCTGATGCTGGGAGGGATTGGGGGCAGGAGGAGAAAGGGACAACAGAGGATGAGATGGCTGGATGGCATCACTGACTCTATGGACGTGAGTCTGAGTGAACTCCAGGAGTTGGTGATGGACAGGGAGGCCTGGCCTGCTGCGATTCATGGGGTCTCAAAGAGTTGGACATGACTGAGCGACTGATCTGATCTGATCTGATCTGAACCATCCAACACAGCTGAATAACTAGCAGTTTCTATGGAACTGTAAAAGCTTGATTCTCCAGGCTTCCTTGAAATCCAAGTAATAAATGTATTTTCTGGGATGCTAAGAGTCAATTTTTTTGTTATTGTAACTCTTTATTTTTTTTTCCCCTAACCTGCTTAATTATCTTTTTAGTACTTTACTGCTGTCTGAAAATTATATTTCATTTGTCTTTTTTTTCCATGTGTATTTTCCTATAAAAATGTAAGCAGTTTGAGGTAAGTGCTATTATCTATCTTGGTTCAGATCAGATCAGACCAGTCGCTCAGTCGTGTCCGACTCCTTGCGTCCCCGTGAATCGAAGCACGTCAGGCCTCCCTGTCCATTACCAACTGCCGGAGTTCACTCAGACTCACGTCCATAGAGTCAGTGATGCCATCCAGCCAACTCATCCTCTGTCATCCCCTTCTCCTCCTGCCTCCAATCCCTCCTAGCATCAGTCTTTTCCAATGAGTCAACTCTTCACATGAGGTGACCAAAGTACTGCAATTTCAGCTTTAGCATCATTCCTTCCAAAGAAATCCCGGGGCTGATCTCCTCCAGAATGGACTGGTTGGATCTCCTTGCAGTCCAAGGGACTCTCAAGAGTCTTCTCCAACACCACAGTTCAAAAGCATCAATTCTTTGGCACTCAGCCTTCTTCACAGTCCAACTCTCACATCCATACATGACCACGGGAAAAACCATAGCCTTTACTAGACGAATCTTTGTTGGCAAAGTAATGTCTCTGCTTTTGAATATGCTTTCTAGGTTGGTCATAACTTTCCTTCCAAGGAGTAAGCATCTTCCGATTTCATGGCTGCAGTCACCATCTGCAGTGATTTTGGAGCCCAGAAATATAAAGTCTGACTCTGTTTCCACTGTTTCCCCTTCTACACTGTATTTTATCTTCTATAACAGTGCCTGGCTCATAGCAGGTACTGGTAAATATTTATTTTTTATTAATAAATTCATTAATAAATTCATGTTGCATTTTTATCTCCTAACTTTTTAACTTTAACATTTGATTTATTAAAATTACAGGTTAGAAGCCTTGATTTTCCTTAAACTTTAAAGATATTTTTACTGTGTTAGTTTCATATGCATAGCAAAATTAGTCAGTTACATATTATATATATCTATATAAATATATATCTCTATCTATCTATCTATATATCTATCTCCACTGTCTTTTAAATTATTTTCTCTTATAGTTCATTATAGAATAATAAGTAGAGGTCCCTGTGCTATACAGTAGGTTCTCATTAGTTATCTCTTATATATATAGTAATGTGTATTTGTTAATTCCAATCTCCCAATTCCTCCATCTCCCCTTTACACCCCTGGTAACCATAAATTTGTTTTCTATGTTTGTGACTCTATTTCTGTGTTTCAAATCTTCTAGCTTTTTATTTAATTATTTTCTCTCAAATTCCTATTTTTCTAATATTTTTAGAATGTCCATTACTATTTAAAGCAATCTATAGATTCAATGAAATGTCTATCAAAATGCAATGGAATTTTTCACAGAAACAGAGAACAAAACCTGAAATTTGTATAGAAGTACAAAGAACACTGATTACTCAAACCAATTCCAAGAAAGAAGAATGTACCTAAAGAAATCACAATTTCTGATTTCAAACTTTATTACAAAGCTACTGTAATCAAAAGAGAATATTGACATAAAAAGAGACAGAGATAGTCCAATGAAACAGGAGAGAGAGGACAGCAATAAACATATGCATACATGTCAAATCAACTTATTACAATGAAGCCAAGAGTATACAATAGGGAAATAACAGTCTCTTCAATAAATGGTGCTGGTAAAAGTGGATATACAAATTAATATACAAAATAAAGTGGTTTTTTATCTTATACTGTACACACAGACACACACACACATACAAATCAATCCGAAATGGATCAAAGACTTGACCATAAGATCAAAAGTCACAAAACTTCTAGAAGAAAACATGGTGGATCAACTATTTGATATTTATCATGGTAATGATTTTTTTTTTTTTTTTATGTGACACCAAAAACAAGTACTATGAAAGTAAGAATAAAACAAGCAGGACTACACCAAACTGAAAAACTTCTGCATAAGCAATGAAACCATCAACAAAGTTAAAAGGTAACCTATAAAATATGAAAAAAATAATTCATATATCTGATAATGAGTTAATATTCAAAATGCATAATAAAGACATAAAGCTCAATAGTAAAAATCAAACAAAAGACCCCAAACACACAAATCTGATCTATGCAAATCTGATTTAACAATAGGCAGAAGAACAGAATATAATTTTCTCAAAGAAGACTTACAAATGAAGAAGTACATGAAAAGGTGTACACATCACTAACTATTAGGGAAATGTAAATTAAACCTACATTTAAATATCTTCTCATACCTATTAGGATGGTTTTGTCAGGCAGAGAAGAGATAACAAATGCTGGCAAGGAGGTGAAGTAAATAAAACCATTGTAGCCTCTTGGTGGGGATTTACACTGGTGCAGACACCATGGAAAATAGTATGAAAGTGCCTCAAGAAATTAAACTAAATGTCTTAGAATCAAAAGGCCCAAGATGGAATTATTATATGATCCAGCAATCTCACTTCTGGGTAAACACCCAAAGGAAATTAAAACAGGATATTGAAGAGGTGTATGCAGTACCATGTTCATAGCATCATTATTCACTTAGCCAAGATATGGAAATAAATTCAGTGTCTATCAATTGATAAATGGACAAAGAGATGTGGTATAAATATACAATTGAATAGTATTTAGCCACAAGAAAGAAGACAACCTTGCTTTTTTCCCTCAACAATATGGATGGACATTAAGGACATTATCTTAAGTGTAACAATTCAAATATATTAAGATAAATATTATGATCTCACTTACTTATACAATCTAAAAAATAATCAAACTCATATAGAGACTCAATCACTTCAGTTCAGTTCAGTCGCTTAGTAGTGTCCGACTCATTGTGACCCCATGAATTGCAGCACGCCAGGCCTCCCTGTCCATCACCAACTCCCGGAGTTCACTCAAACTCACGTCCATCGAGTCGGTGATGCCATCCAGCCATCTCATCCTCTGTCGTCCCCTTCTCCTCCTGCCCCCAATCCCTCCCAGCATCAGAGTCTTTCCAATGAGTCAACTCTTTGCATGAGGAGGCCAAACTATTGGAGTTTCAGCTTCAGCATCATTCCTTCCAAAGAACACCCAGGGCTGATCGCCTTCAGAATGGACTGGTTGGATTTCCTTGTAGTCCAAGGGACTCTCAAGAGTTTTCTCCAATACCATAGTTCAAAAGCATCAATTCGTCTATGCTCAACTTTATTCACAGCCCAACTCTCACATCCATACATGACCACTGTAAAAATCATAGCCTTGCCTTGACTAGATGGGCCTTTGTTGGCAAAGTAATGTCTCTGGTTTTGAATATGCCGTCTAGATTGGTCATAACTTTCCTTCCAAGGAGTAAGCATCTTTTAATTTCATGGCTGCAATCACCATCTGCAGTGATTTTGGAGCTCAAACAAATAAAGTCTGACACTGTTTCCACTGTTTCCCCATCGATTTCCCATGAAGTGATGGGACCGGATGCCATGATCTTCGTTTTCTGAATGTTGAGCTTTAAGGCAGCTTTTTCACTCTCCTCTTTCACTTTCATCAAGAGGCTTTTTAGTTCCTCTTCACTTTCTGCCATAAGGGTGGTGTCATATGCATATCTGAGGTTATTGATATTTCTCCTGGCAATCTTGATTCCACCTTGTGCTTCTTCAGCCCAGTGTTTCTCATGATGTACTCTGCATATAAGCTAAATAAGCGTGGTGACAATATAGAGCCTTGACGTATTTCCTGTTTGGAAAAGTCTGTTGTTCCATGTCCAATTCTAACTGTTGCTTCCTGACTGGCATATAGGTTTCTCAAGAGGCACGTCAGGTGTTCTGGTATTACCATCTCTTTCAGAATTTTCCACAGTTTATTGTGATCCACACAGTCAAAGGCTTTGGCCTAGTCAATAAAGCAGAAATAAGTGTTTTTCTGGAACTCTCTTGCTTTTTCGATGATTCAGTTTATGTTGGCAATTTGATCTCTGGTTCCTCTTCCTTTTCTAAAACCAGCTTGAACATCAGGAATTTCACAGTTCACGTATTGCTGAAGCCTGGCTTGGAGAATTTTGAGCATTACTTTACTAGCGTGTGAGATGAGTGCATTTGCGTGGTAGTTTGAACATTCTTTGGCATTGCCTTTCTTTGGGACTGGAATGAAAACAGACCTTTTCCAGTCCCCTGGACACTGCCGAGATTTCCAAATTTGCTGGCATAGTGATTGCAGCACTTTCACAGCAACATCTTCCAGGATTTGAATTCGCTCAAATGGAATTCCATTACCTCCACTAGTTTTGTTCGTAGTGATGCTTTCTAAGGCCCACTTGACTTCACATTCCAGGATGTCTGGCTCTAGGTCAGTGATCACACCATCGTGATTATCTGGGTCGTGAAGATCTTTTTTGTACAGTTCTTCTGTGTATTCCTGTCACCTCTTCTTAATATCTTCTGCTTCTGTTAGGTCTGTACCATTTCTGTCCTTTATCGAACCCATCTTTGCATGAAATGTTCCTTTGATATCTCTGATTTTCTTGAAGAGATGTCTAGTCTTTCCCATTCTGTTGTTCTCCTCTATTTCTTTGCATTGATTGTTGAGGAAGGTTTTCTTATCTCTCCTTGCTAATCACTGGAACTTTGCATTCAGATGCTTGTATCTTTCCTTTTCTCCTTTGCTTTTTGCTTCTCTTCTTTTCACAGCTATTTGTAAGCTTCCCCAGACAGCCATTTTGCTTGTTTGCATTTCTTTTTCCATGAGGATGGTCTTGATCCCTGTCTCCTGTACAATGTCACGAACCTCATTCCATAGTTCACCAGGCACTCTATCTATCAGATCTAGGCCCTTAAATCTATTTCTCATTTCCACTGTATAATCATAAGGGATTTGATTTAGGTCATACCTGAATGGTCTAGTGGTTTTCCCTACTTTCTTCAATTTCAGTCTGAATTTGGCAATAAGGAGTTCATGGTCTGAGCCACAGTCAGCTCCTGGTCTTGTTTTTGCTGACTGTATAGAGCTTCTCCATCTTTGGATGCAAAGAATATAGTCAATCTGATTTCAGTGTTGCCCATCTGGTAATGTCCATGTGTAGAGTCTTCTCTTGTGTTGGAAGACAGTGTTTGCTATGACCAATGCGTTCTCTTGGCAAAACTCTATTAGCCTTTGCCCTGCTTCATTCTGTATTTTAAGGCCAAACTTGCCTGTTACACCTGGTGTTTCTTGACTTCCTACTTTTGCATTCCAGTCCCCTATAATGAAAAGGACATCTTTTTTAGGTGTTAGTTTTAAAAGGTCTCATAGGTCTTCATAGAACTATTCAACTTCAGCTTCTTCAGGGTTACTGGTTGGGGCATAGAATTGGATTACTGTGGTATTGAATGGTTTGCCTTGGAAACAAACAGAGATCATTCTGTATTTTCGAGATTGCATCCAAGTACTACATTTTGGACTTTTTTGTTGACCATGATGACCACTCCATTTCTTCTAAGGGATTGCTGCCCACAGTAATAGATATAATTGTCATCTCAGTTAAATTCACCCATTCTAGTCCATTTTAGTTCGCTGATTCCTAGAATGTCGACGTTCACTCTTGTCAACTCCTGTTTGACCACTTCCAATTTGCCTTGATTCATGGACCTGACATTTCAGGTTCCTATGCAATATTGCTCTTTATAGCATCGGACTTTGCTTATATCACCAGTCACATCCACAACTGTGTATTGTTTTGCTTTGGCTCCATCCCTTCATTCTTTCTGGAGTTATTTCTCCTCTGATCTCCAGTAGCATATTGGACACCTACCGACCTGGGGAGTTCTTTCAGTGTCCTATCATTTTGCCTTTTAATACTGTTCATGGGGTTCTCAAGGCAAAAATACTGAAGTGGTTTGCCATTCCCTTCTCCAGTGGACTGCATTCTGTCAGACCTCTCCACCATGACCTGCCTGTCTGGGTGGCCCCACATGGCATGGCTTAGTTTCATTGAGTTAGACAAGGCTGTGGTCCGTGTGATCAGACTGAGTAGTTTTCTGTGATTATGGTTTCAGTGTGTCTGCCCTCTGATGCCCTCTCGCGACACCTACTGTCTTATTTGGGTTTTTCTTACTTTAGACGTGGGGTATCTCTTCACGGCTGCTCCAGCAAAGTGCAGTCACTTCTCTTTACCTTGGACAAGGGGTATCTCCTCACAGCCTCCCCAAGAAGAAAAGTGGTTGTCAGGTATGGGGATTGGAGAAATAAGGAGAGTTTGGTAAAAATGTCTAAACTTTTACTATGAGTTAATTACGGGGATTCAAAGATTCAATGCTTACTAAAGTTTATAGAGAATTTTCTGGTGGTCCAGTGGTTAAGACTTTGTGTTTTCACTGCTGAGGATGTGGGTTCCATCTCTGATCAGGGAACTAAGATCCTGTAAACTGTGGTGCAGCAATGCCCCCTAAAAAAAGCTTTAAAAATAAAGCTTATAACACTATATTGAATAATTGAACTTTTCTAAGAAAATAGAAATCAAATTTTCTCATACACAGACACACAAAAGATAAATATGTAAAGTGATAGAAATGTTAACCAGATAAATGGTAGGAATTCTTTCACAATGTATATCTATATGTATGTGTGTACATGTGTATATATAAAGTCACCATAATGTATGCTATAAATATCTTACAATTTTGTGAATATCTCAATAAAAGTTAATTTTTTCACTTTATTTATTTTTAATTGAAGGATAATTGCTTTACAGTATTTTTTGGTTTCTACCAAACATCAACATGAATCAGCCATAGGTTTACCCATGTCCCCTCCCACTAATAAAGTTGAACTTTAAAAATCAATGAAATAAAATAAATAAGATGACACTGTGTAATTTCTGAGATTCCTTTAAGTTTCTCTTTTATAAATTAAACATATTTTGTCTTCCTAAATTGAAAATATTTTGCAACTAACACATTCATATCAGTTAATTCAAAGAGGAATTGTGCCTACTAAGATGAATTGTAATAATTTCACCTTTAGTACCAATATCCACCAGGAAGCTAAATGTCTTGGAATCAAAAGACCCAAAGATGTTCAGTGTCACTGCGGCAAACATCAAATGTAACAACAAGGAAATATTTGATCATGAACCATAAAGATCTTTTCTAAGCCATAAATTATGTTTAGAAGGAGACAGCAAACACAATTTGCTTTCAACTTTATACCTTCAGCACATTCATCTTCTTAGGTGTTAATATCAAGAGATGTAAATAGCCCAGGAACTACTTTTTGAAACTCAAGCAATAAAATTAATGACCTCTGTCAAAGATTTTCACATTTCTCATCACAATAAACAAATTGGACATAAAACAGCCTGGCTGAATGTGTCTTTGGTGGTAGAGGAGTGTCGGGGGCAGTACTGAGGAGTGGGTAGTGATATACCTTTATTTAGAAAGGGGGAAAAGAAAGGAAAATGAACAAACAGTGCTTTAAACTATATTGGCCTAAAAATGACAGGTGTTCACTACAGAACCTGAAAAGCACAAGCCAAGGCAATTAAAATTGTGGTTTCTTTATAATGTGGATATATGAAGTTTTTGTTTTAAAAACAATACCATGGGCCAGGTAAAAGGGAGACAAATGTGAGATGTGAGGCTGCAGACCTGTCAATTAGTAGCTGATGGCTCACTAAGGTTAGGGCATCTGCCAGAGTAGACCAATCTGTAATTGATTTCTCTTCGTTGCAGCCTATCTGAAGTGTGAAGGACACCATATGTCAGGACTACGTAGACTTTACTAGAGGCAAGTCAGGGACCAAAACTCTTTATAAGAATAGATAGTAAAGAAAACAGGTCAAACATATATTAAAACATAAATTTATTCATCCCCTTTTTTGAAAAAAATATATGTTATATAGATGAAAGTTATTTTCTTTTTTTTAAATTTTATTTTATTTTTAAACTTTACATAATTGTATTAGTTTTGCCAAATGTCAAAATGAATCTGCCACAGGTATACATGAACCCTCCTCCCTCCCCCCTCCCCATACCATCCCTCTGGGTCGTCCCAGTGCACCAGCCCCAAGCATCCAGTATCGTGCATCGAACCTGGACTGGCAACTTGTTTCTTACATGATATTTTACATGTTTCAATGTCATTCTCCCAAATCTTCCCACCCTCTCCCTCTCCCACAGAGTCCATAAGACTGTTCTATACATCAGTGTCTCTTTTGCTGTCTCGTACACTGGGTTATTGTTACCATCTTTCTAAATTCCATATATATGCGTTAGTATACTGTATTGGTGTTTTTCCTTCTGGGTTACTTCACTCTGTATAATAGGCTCCAGTTTCATCCACCTCATTAGAACTGATTCAAATGTATTCTTTTTAATGGCTGAGTAATACTCCATTGTGTATATACACCACAGCTTTCTTATCCATTCATCTGCTGATGGACATCTAGGTTGCTTCCATGTCCTGGCTATTATAAACAGTGCTGTGATGAACATTGGGGTACACGTGTCTCTTTCCCTTCTAGTTTCCTCAGTGTGTATGCCCAGCAGTGGGATTGCTGGATCATAAGGCAGTTCTATTTCCAGTTTTTTAAGGAATGTCCACACTGTTCTCCATAGTGGCTGTACTAGTTTGCATTCCCACCAACAGTGTAAGAGGGTTCCCTTTTCTGCACACCCTCTCCAGCATTTATTATTTGTAGACTTTTGGATCGCAGCCATTCTGACTGGTGTGAAATGGTACCTCATAGTGGTTTTGATTTGCATTTCTCTGATAATGAGTGAAAGTTATTTTCTTAATATTTATTATATGAGGAAGGAATGTACACAAAGATAGTGAATATACAAATGTAATTTTTTAATACATATAGATACATTGCCATAGATAAGATCTCCATTTTCCCATGGGATTCAATTCAGGCTGTCATTTATTTTAGGAAAACCATCTACAAAATAGATTAAATCTGTTTGAAGTATTTTGGGGGCTGAATCTTTGCAGTTATTTTTGTGCATATGAACTTCTCTGTGGTGATAAATGTAGTGGAAGAGAATCTTTCAAAATGAATACAAATAAATAGAAAATTCTCCCAGTAACAAATCACAATTGAGTGTATATTAGTTACTTAACAGAAGATCTAAAAAGCTTACCTGTACATCCAAATGATCACAATATCCAAGCTCTATCTAGTGCCTAATGTGTACCATACTTGGTTTCAAGCATCTTATGCAGATTGAAATTCACTCTGTGAATGAAGTCACCTCTTCTACTGTTCATCCTCTATAACCCTCATGTTGAGTATATTGTATAACTACCATGTGGCAGAAGCATGGGCTCCAAAATCACTGCAGGTGGTGACTGCAATCATGAAATTAAAAGATGCTTGTTTCTTGGAAGAAAAGCTATGACAAATCTAGACAGTGTCATTAAAAAGTAGAGGTGTTTCTTTGCCAACAAAGATCCATATAGTTAAAGCAATGATTTTTCCAGTAGTCACATACAGATGTGAGAGTTGGACCACAAAAAAGACTGAACATAAAATAATTGATGCATTTAAACTGTGATGCTGGAGAAGACTCTCAAGAGTCCCTTGGATGGCAAGGGGATCAAACAGGTAAATCCTAAAGTAAATCAACCCTGAATGTTCTTTGGGAGGGCTAATGCTGAAGATGAAGCTTCAGTACTTTGGCCACCTGATGTGAAGAGCCAACCCTTTGGAAAAGTCCCTGATGCTGGAAAAGATTGAGTACAGGAGAAAAAGGGGGCAACAGAGGGTGAGATGGTTGGATGACATCATTGACTCAATGGACATGAGTTGGCGCAAACTCTGGGAGGTAGTGAACGAGAGGGAAACCTGGCGTGCTACAGTCTATGGGGTTGAAAAGAGTAGGACATAGCTGAGCAACTGAACAACAACAAATGGAAAAAGAGTTGTATGGATAAACAAGACTCTTCAGAGATTTAATCTTGACAGACTTAAGGTTGGATTTATCCAATAATTGAGTTTCTTATAGATGGAGAAAAGATTGAGAATATTATAATTAATAAAATTGTGGAAAGAGACCAGTAGTCATTAGGCATCTTCCTGGTCCCAGGTCGGAGGATGAACTTTGTTTGACTTGGTTATTCCCAAGTACCGACAAGCACGTTTCATTTCTGAGAGCTTAAACAACTTGAGTGAAATCATTAGTATCAATGAAAAGACAGCCAGATTTGAAGCAGAATCCATGAAATTCCTATTTCTACTTTCTTTTGTTAGGAAAAATGTTATTATTGCTGGTGAGCTGTCTAGTGACTAGAACCAGAATATGTGGCACAGAACCTGCATTTGGTGTAGTTTTAAAACCGTTTACAATGCTTTATGTCCTTGTCTTTTGAGGTAAAAGGATGACTCAGGAGTTAATGACTGGGAAATGTGAAGATGTAGAAACAAAGAATAGCCAATGGGCTAGGGGACAGGTAATAATTTTGACAAAAATCTGCCACATGGTAAAATCACCAAACTCACAGTTCCTTGAAAGATACAGATAATGGCCTGACACACATTCCTATGTTGTTTAAACAGAAAGTATACTCCCACCAAAACCCACAAAAGATGTCCTTTTCACCACAGGGGACTGGAATGCAAAAGTAGGAAGTCAAGAGATACCTGGAATACCAGGCAAATTTAATCTTGGAGTACAAAATGAAGCAGAGCAAAGGCTAACAGAATTTTCCAAGACAAGGCACTGGTCACAGCAAACACCTTCTTTGAACAACACAAGAGATGACTCTACACATGGACATCACCAGATGGTAAATCCCAATATCAAACTGAATATATTCTTTGCAGTCAAAGATGGAGAAGGTCTATACAGTCAGCAAAAATAAGACTGGGAGCTGACTGTGGCTCAGATCATGAACTCCTAATTGCCAAATTCAGAATTAAATTGAAGAAAGTAGGGGAAACCACTAGGCCATTGAGATATGACCTAAATCAAATCCCTTATGATTATACAGTGGAAGTGACAGATTCAAGGGATTAGATCTGATAGAGAGAAAGACTGAAGAAATATGGATGGAGGTTTGTGACATTGTAAGGAGGTGGTGATCAAGACCAGCCCCAGGAAAAATGCAAAAAGGGAAATGGTTGTCTGAGGAGGCCTTAAAAATAGCTGTGAAAAGTAGAGAAGTGAAAGGCAAAGGAGAAGAAAGATATACCCATTTGAATGCAGAGTTCCAAAGAATAGAAAGGAGAGATAAGAAAGACTTCCTCAATGATCAATGCAAAGAAATAGAGGAAAACAATAGAATGGAAAGACTAGAGATTTCTTCAAGAAAATTAGAGATAACAAGGGAAATTTTCATGCAAAGATGGTCACAATAAAGGACACAAATGGTATGGACCTAACAGAAGCAGAAGATATTAAGAAGAGGTGGCAAGAATACACAGAAGAACTATACAGAAAAAAATCTTAAAGACTCAGATAGCCATAATGGTGCAATCACTCACCTACAGCCAGCCATCCTGGAATGGGAAGTCAAGTGGGACTTAGGAAGCATCACTACAAACAAAGCTAGTGGAGGTGATGGAATTCCAGTTGAGCATTTCAAATCCTGAAAGATGATGCTGTGAAAGTGCTGCACTCAGTATGCCAGCGAATTTGGAAAACTCAGCAGGGGCCACAGGAATGGAAAAGGTCAGTTTCATTCCAATCCCAAAGAAAGGCAATGTCAAAGAATGTTCGAACTACTGCACAACTGCACTCAACTCGCACTTTAGCAAAGTAATGCTCAAAATTCTCCAAGCTAGACTTCAACAGTATGTGATCTATGACATTTCAGATGTTCAAGCTGGATTTAGAAAAGGCAGAGGAAGCAGAGATCAAATTGCCATCTGTTGGATCATTGAAAAAACAAGAGATTTTCAGAAAAACATCTATTTCTTCATTATTGACTATGTCAAAGCCTTTGACTATGTGGATCACAACAAGCTGTGGAAAACTCTGAAAGAGATGGGAATACCAGACCACCTGACCTGCCTCCTGAGAAATCTGTACGCAGGTCAAGAAGCAATACATGGAAGACATGGAAGAAATGCAAAAATGGACCGGTTCTTAATTGGGAAATAATTACATCAAGCATG
>NW_011495032.1:11249767-11275233 GCF_000754665.1 Bison bison bison
AGATGGTGACTGCAGCCATGAAATAAAAAAACACGTTTTCCTTGGGAAAAAAGCTGTGACAAACCTAGACAGCGTTTTGAAAAACCAGATGTATTTCTTTACTGACAAAGTTCCATGTAGTCAAAGCTATTGTTTTTCCAATAGTAAGGTATTGATGGGAGATTTGGACCATATAGAAAGCTGAGTGCTGAAGAACTGATGCTTTTGAACTATGGTGTTGGAGAAGACTCTTGAGAGTCCCTTGGACTGCAAGGATATCAAACCAGTCAATCCTAGAGGAAATTAATCCTGAATATTCATTTGAAGGACTGGTGATGAAACTCCAATACTTTGGCCACCTGATGCAAAGAACCGACTCATTGGAAAACACCCTGATGATGAGAAAGATTGAAGGCAGGAGGCGAAGGGGATGACACAGGATGAGATGGTTGGGTGGCATCACTGACTCAATGGACATGAGTTTGAGCAAACTCCAGGAGTTGGTGTTGGGCAGTTAATCCTGGAGTGCTGCAGTCCATGGATCACAGAGTTGGACATGACGGAGGGACTGAAATGAAATGAGACACCCCACCAGATGAAAATTGCTAACCTTTAGACCCTAGACTGGTTGGAACCAGAATGCTTATGATGCTGACTCCCTTATCACCAATCAGAAGAATATCCATGAGCTGATCACACCCCCTTTAACCACTACTATAAAACTCCTCACTGCCCCTTCCAGATCCGGACACACACTCTTGAGGGCATTAGCCCACTGTGATCCCCTTGTCTGGCAAACAATAAAGCTATTCTTTTCTTCTTTACCCAAAACTCTGTCTCTGAGATTCAATTTGGTATGAGTGGTCCACAGAGGCTGGGATTTGGTGACAGTGTGGGCCAGATCAGACTTAGGGCATTCTTGACAGCCTGCTGAATATCGCATTGATTAGACACTCTGAGAAGAGGCTTTGTGTGGAGAGGGGATTTGGGACTGAGAAGGATGGGTGATGAAAATAATTGGCTTCTTCTCTGTGTTCTACCTTGCAATTTTTCGTCTCCCTTGTGTGCTGGGCACTGCAGGAATGGCTCATCTGACTAATGAGCACCTTTGAGCACCTTTGTCTCACATACATTCCTCCACCTTCCCCTCTGCTCTGAAGTTCTGGGTAGCTGGCACTTAGTGACTCTACATCCAGCAAGGGGGTGACCTCTGACAGGGCTTGACCAATGGAAAACATCGGAATAGTATTAAGATCAAGAGGAAGGAAAAACTACATCGTATTTTTGCCCTTCTTTTTGTCTCAGGTGACATTTCTTCTGTGGCTCCATCTCCAGTTTAGCAGACCCACCAGGGCTCCAGCTTCTGCCTGGTGACCCTGGATATTGGGCTCAATGTTCCTGCCTCCCTGGAGTGTGTGTATGTTTTAAAGCTTCAGAAAAGTTTATATATATGAGCATATATATATTTGGCTGTGCTGGGTCTTTTTGGTTGCATGGGGTTTTCTCTAGAGTTGGCCAGCAGTAGCTACTCTCTAGTTGCAGTGCACTAGCTTCTCATTGCAGTGGCTTCTCTTGATGCAGAGCATAGGCTTTGGGGCTTGTGGACTTCAGCAGTTGTGGACACTAGAACCAGGCCCAATAGTTGGGGTGCATGGGCTTAGTTGCCCCTTGGCATGTGGGATCTTCCCAGATCAGGGAGCAAACCCATGTGTCCTGCATTGGCAGATGATTTTTCACTGAGCTACAAGGGAAGCTGCGTAGAAGGGTTAACAACTGTCTCTGTTGGTAACCCTCTGGGTTCTTCACTGTCTCTGTCTGGATCTCCAGTGCCTTTTGGGTTGGCTTCTAGCAAGATTGTTTGAACAGGTAGGATCTCCTATGCATTCTGGATTCTGAATGAGGATTCTTTGCTTCATAGTTTCTGAAGCTCCCTGAAATTGGTAGTTTCTTGACCTCTTTTGTAATGGCTACAAATACTCTATGTGCTCCCAGATCTGAAAGCTTACCTCATTGCACAGATAATTTCTGTTGAAGTTAACTGTTGAGAATTGCTCTTTCCAAGATGATGCAGTTCTTTTCAAAATGCAAGTTCTATTGGGACTTGCCAAAAAATTCGATTGGGTTTTCCATACTATCTTACAGAAAAATTCAAAAAAACTTTTTGGACAACCCAGTATTTAAAGTGACCCAGTCGAGTTTCCATTTGTGCGACTCAAAACCAGCCCATTATAAAACAAACATTTACCTATGCCCAGAATAGTTACAAATGCCCCTGGCTCCCCAGAAACCCCCTTCAGACTCTTGAGCCGTCCTCTCAAGAATAGACTGCTTCAGGGTTCTATATGGCATAGTTTCACACTCCAAAACTCCTAGGGGTAAAGGTGAATTTTTGAAAGGTTTTCCTTAAAACTCCCTACATGTGTATCAAGGTGAAGGGAAATCTTCCCTTGTATTGCTCAGGAGAGATTGTGGGAGATGAGGGCCATAGTATGCCAGCAACAGTTTGGAAAAAACCTAACACCTGAGAACTGCCAGTCTTCTGAAAAAACAAAGTCAAAGACAAGTGAAAAATTGGGAAAACTTTTGCAGCAGTACAGATAAGTAATGCCTTTAATAAATAATCATATAAGTTAATGAAACTCCTTCATCAGTGATCTAGCAGTTTGCTTTCGAATATTTGGCAGATCTTGTTTTCTTCTTAGACTAAGAATTGTAATCAAACACAGGAGAAAAAACTTCCCTGGTGGTTCAGTGGTTAATAATCCACCTGCCAATACAGGGGACATGGGTTTGATCTCTGGTCCAGGAAAATCACACACACTGGGGGGCAACTAAGCCCATGGGCCACAACTACTTACCTCTTGCTCTGGAGCCTGAAAATCGCAACTGCCAAAGCCCATGAACCTAGAGTCTGAGTTCCACAAGTGAAGCCACTGCAATGAGAAGCCCTCACACTGCAAAAATGGAGTAACCCTTGCTTACCACAACTAGAGAAAGCCCACAACAAAGACCCAGTGTAGCCAAAAAGTATTAGCTACTTAATCTTTAAAAAGAGATATTAAAAAAATAGGAGACTAAAAGTCCTATTCTATCATCCATCCTGAATATTTTTAAAATAATTTTTTGAGTAAGTCATCTATGAACATTTCATAAAACTGATACTATACAAATAGATATATTACTGAACCAGAAGCTTTACATACAAGTGAACATCATTTATTTCTCTGAACATTCAAACCAAATAAACTTAATTAATAGGAAAAAAAAATATATATATAGTAAAATGTATGTATCCTTCTAAGGTCCTTGACCATCTCCCAAACATGCTTTTTATCAGGGTAACTCTTGCTGTTTGTTTCTTGTATCCATCCAGGGATATTTAATGTATAGAATGTGAACTGTATTTTTTAATCCAATGTTGCATATACGAGTAGTCCTATCTTCTGCTTTATTTTAATTTGTATTATATACCTTGGAGATTTGTCCACCTCAGTACATGGATTTCTCCTTCTTTTTCACAGAAGCATGATATCTAGTTTTATGTATTTGCCATACAATCTTTAAACAAGTAGTACATTGCTGGACATTTAGATTGCTTTCATCTTTGCTAATACACACACATACTCAATATTCAACCTGTACATTCATTATTATGCATATAGTATTGATATCAGCAGGACACAGTCATGGAAATCCAAGTGTTGTGCTAAAGTTTGTGTGCATTTTAAATGTGGATAAGTGTTGCTGAACTGCCCCAACAGAGAATAATCATTTTACATTGTAGGAATGTAAGAGAATTTCTGTTTCCCTATCAAACCACGAAGTGTACTATAAATTTGTTTGAAATTTATTACTGTAAGCAAAACTCATATCCCATTATAATCTTAATTTGAACATTTCTTAGTTTGAATTAAATTGTGATTTTTATTCAGCTAGCCAGAGCCACTTGTGTTTCATTTTCTGACTTGTTTACTCACATCAATTGCCATTTTCCTAAGGGTTTATTAAATGGTCCTATTAACTCATGAAACTATTTATTAAAGATGTTATCAACTCATCTGTACTATGATTAAAAAGATCTTCCTCTACTTTTAATTTATATTTTGATTTAGTGATTTTTAAATATGTAGAATCCTTTTAAAAATTCAAATTAGTAAAGCTTCAATAATTTTGAATTTCCATTATATTTTGAAAAAAGTTCTTCATATTACGACCATAAAGACCTCATATTTTTATCTAAAGTATTTTATATTTCACCTTTAATACTTGTTTCATCTGGAATTAATTGTCTATGTGAATTGATTTTCTAGATATCTATTAAATGCCTCAACATTTATTTAATAGAGTTTATTTAAACCACTGAAGTTTCATTACCACTTTTATATGCACAGTTCCTATATTTATTTAAGTATATTTCTGGACTTTCCATTTGTTTCTCTAATGTTTTATTTATTTATACACTAGCATGTTATTTTTAACTGATGTAGCTATATAGCTGGAGTTGGTTTCAAGCAGGGCTAATTTCTGCTCACAGCTCTTTGATTATAGCCAGAATTTTCCTGCCTATTAATGAGCTGAGCTTTTATTTATATTTATTAACAATAATAACTTTAGTTCTTTAAAAAACTGTTTCTTTTTTTTTTGGCTGCACCCCCATGGCTTGTGGGTCCTTGGTTCCCCTACCAGGGATAGATCCCAGTCCCTCAGCAGTGAGAGCAGACCACCGGACCACTAGGAAATTCCCCAGAATAGTTACTCAAGTTCTTTAAAAATCCTGTTGTCAATTTAATTAGGAATTTATTAACTTTATAGATGAATCTAGGAAAAATTAGAGACTTTATGATATTATTTTCTTATAAAAGGAGAGGGTATGCTTTATTATCCTCCCCCTTATTGTTTGTATTTCTCATTAAGTTTGTTTCTTTTTTAAAATTTGTACTTTTTCATATTATAAAATACTTAAAATTATATATTGAAAAATATGTTGAGCAAACATATACCCACATCACTCAGCTGAAAAAATGTTTCCATATCAATACAGTTGAAGCTTCATATCAATGTTTCTATGTCTAGCTTTTTTCATTCATTTCATTCATATTTTTGAAATGTATCTATCTTGTCAGTAGTTGGTTCATTTTTATTGCAGGAATATGCCATATTTTGTTTATTCATTTACAAGATGACAACTGTTCTGTTTTTGACTACAATGAATGATGCTGCTATGAAGTCTGTGGGCATACCCCTCCTCCCCTACAAAGGCCAAATAAATTCCTAAAGGTAGAATTGATGGGTCATATGAAAAATTTATCTTTAGAATTTTGAAAGTTTATCAAATGTTTTCCATTGTAGTTGCACCATTCTACATTCCTAGTGGCAATGCTTGAGGTTTCCAGTTTTTCTATGTGCCTTCCAACACTCTGTATTTTCTGCTTTTTTCTTTCTTTTTTTTTTTTGATGAAAGCCATTATAGTTGATATAAGTTGATATATAGCTGGAGTTTCCCAGGGGCACTAGTGGGAAAGAACCCTCCTGCCAATGCAGGGGACATAAGAGGCGTGAGTTCCATCTGTGGGTCGGGAGATCTCATGGAGGAAGGCATGGAAAAGACTGAGTGCCCAAGAATTGATGCTTTTGAACTGTGGTGTTGGAGAAGACTCTTGAGAGTCCTTGGACTGCAAAGAGATCCAACCAGTCCATCCTAAAGCAGATCAGTCCTGGGTGTTCATTGGAAGGACTGATGCTGAAGCTGAAACTCTAATACTTTGGCCACCTGATGCAAAGAACTGATTCATTTGAAAAGACCCTGATTCTGGGAAAGATTGAAGGCGGGAGGAAAAGGGGACGATAGGGGATGAGATGCTTGGATAGCATCACCAACCCAATGGACATGAGTTTAAGTAAACTCCGGGAGTTGGTGATGGACTGGGAGGCCTGGCATACTGCAGTTCATGGGTCACAAAGAGTTGGACACGACTGAGCAACTGAACTGAAGTCAACTGATAATTGATATGAAGTATGCTGGATTTCGGAAAAGGCAATGGCACCCCACTCCAGTACTCCTGCCTGGAAAATCCCATGGATGGAGGAGCCTGGAAGGCTGCAGTCCATGGGGTCGCTGAGGGTTGGACACGACTGAGCGACTTCATTTTCATGCATTGGAGAAGGAAATGGCAACTCGTTCCAGTGTTCTTACCTGGAGAATCCCAGGGATGGGGGAGCCTGGTGGGGTGCCGTCTATGGGGTCACACAGAGTCGGACGACTGAAGTGATTTAGCAGCAGCAGCAGCATGCTGGATTTGTGGATTGCTTTGTAGAAAATTGCTGATTTTGAAATTTTTAGTCTTCCAATCTGTAATCATGAAATATATTTCATTTACCTTTGTTTAAATTTTCCTAGCAATATTTTGTCATTTTTTCATTTAGATTTTAATTTGTTTTATTTAATTTATTTTTCTTCTTGAACACTATTGCTAAAGGAATTGTTTCCTTAATATTATTTTAGCTTGGATTGTTCACTGATAGTGTTTAGAGGTAAAACTAATTTTATTTTTCATGTGTTGATGCTATACTATGCCACTATAATAAACTTGGGCATTTTTTTTTTTAGCATTTTTTTCTTCTTGTGTATTAGTATTTCCCACATATAGAATTATGTCATCTGTGAAGACAGATTTTTTGTTTTTCTGTCTTGATAACTTTATCTCCTCTCTTCCTCCCTCCTTTCCTTCTTTTTTTCCTTCAACATGACTTCACTGCCTAGAAACACAGCATAATATTAATTGAAAGTAGCAAGAGCAGGCATCCTGAACTTCTTCCTTATATTAGAGTGGGTGGAATTCAGTCTTTTATCATTAGGTAAAATTTTAGCTATGAGATTTTTATAGATAGTCTTTAGGAGGTTAAACAAATTCCCTTATATTCCTAGTTTGTTAAGAGTTTCATTATGTTTATATAAACTATTGTTAATTTTTCTACATCAGCTGAGATATTCATATGCTTTATTATACTAACTTCATGTATTACATTAACTGATTTCTAGTCATTAAACCAACTTTACATTCCTAAGATAAATTCTACTTTTTATGGTGTAAAATTCTTTATGTATGTTGCAACATTAATTTTGTTACTATTTTGTTAAAGATTTTTATGTCTATGCTCATAAAAAAATGTTAGTCTGTAGTCTCCTTTGGCTGTGATATCTTTGTCTGATTTATGTGTTAATCATTCAGTCATGTCCGACTCTCTGTGACCGCATGGACTGCAGCCCACCAGACTCCTCTGTCCATGGAATTCTCCAGGCAAGAGTACTGGAGTGGGTTGCCATTTCCTTCTCCAATTTTTCTGGTTTAGTAGGAGGGTAATGAACTCATAGAATAAGCTGGAAAATGTTGTCTTATTAATAGGAAGTGTTTGTAAATGATATTTCTTCTTTAAATAAAGTGGTAGAATATATCACTGAAGCAATTTGAGTCTAAGCTTCTCTTTGGACTAATATATTTAATTATTAGTTCAACTTTTAGAAATTTATTTTTTATTTTCCTGTAGTCTTGAGTAAGTTACAGTAATTTCTGTCTTCCTAGATTTTATTAGCTTCATCTAAATTGTCTAAATTGTTGACCTATTTTTTCCCATATTTTATATTCTGAAGAGTTGGTAATTATTACCTTTTTTATTCCTCAATATGATAGTTTTTGTCTTTTTCATTTGTATTAGTCAGTCTGTATCAGAGGTTGGTACATTTTTTTTCTGTAAAAAACTAGATAAAAAATGTTTTAGAACTTACAGGCCATAATGTCTATTGCACCTAATTTACCCCATTACTGTAACATAAAAGTAACCACAGACAGCACATAAATGAGAGAGAATTGCTATGTTTTATATTATAAAAGTTTTTTTTTTTTCTTTTTTCAGGAAACAGAGCACAAGCCAAATTGCTAACCTCTGATATAGCTAAAGGTATATGAATGTTCTTGATCTGTACAGAAAGCCATTTTTTTTCTGTTTCATTGCCTTTCTTTCTTGCGTGCTGTTTTCTTTTTGAAGAAAATTCATTGATTTCTGCTCTATTTTTAAAAATTTTTGCTTGCTTTGAGTTTAGTATACTTCCATTTTTCTAGTTTCTCCTGATGGTAGTTTAGCTAACTGACTCAATCCTTTTCTTTCTTCCTGTCTAGGCATTTGCAATGTAAATTTACTTATAAATACTACTTGACCTGTTGATAGGTTTATAATATTCTGTTTTTGTTTCCATTAAGTTAAAAGTATTTTTAAAATTTCCATGAATTTTTTCTTGACTCATTAGATAGAAGAGGATAATTTAACTTCAAGATATTTGGAAGTCTCCCATATTTCTTTTCAGTATTAATTTCTAATTTAAATCTGCAATGGTCAGAGAGCATACTTTCTATGGCTTTAATATTTAAAAAATTTTTTGTAGTCTATCATATGAAAACACTTCATATATGCTGAAAAATAGTGCATATTCTTGAATAGTTGAATTCAACATTTTATATGTTAGATCAAGTTGTTAAAAGTGTTATTAAGCTCTTCTATGTCTTTGCTGATTTTTTGTTTTGTTGTTTTATCAATTATTGGTTATCATGTATTGAAATCTCCAAATGTTATTCTTGTTTTGTCTCTTTCTTCTTTCAGTTCTTCCCATTTTTGCCTCATGTATTTTGATACTCTGTTATAACATATGTACACTTATATTTGCTATGTCTTTTTAGTGTATTGACTCTTTTAGGAAAGTTCCTCTATGTTATTAGTGAGACTTTTTTTTTTTTTTTGCTTAAGTCTATTTAGTTTCATGCTAATACATTCATTTTATTTCTAATATTTTCATTGTTTCTATAATATACACTATTCTATTCCTTTAAAATAAAACATAAACTCTTTTTTTAATCTAAGGTTTGTCTCATGAAGACAACATATATTTACATCTTTGTTTTCTCTATTCAGATACTATCTAACTTTTGATTGGTCTATAGTCCTTTGCATTTAGTATGATTATTGATATGGTTGTATTTATATTTCATGTTTTGCTATTAATTTTCTATATGTAAATACTTTTTAATAATTTAAATTCTTTTCTAAGAAAAGTCTTTCTAGCCATTGCTGCTTTAACCATAGCTTTCTATAATATATTGTCTTCTTTTCCTTTCAGTGGTAACCCTTGACTTCCTAACATAGCAGTGTATATGGCAGTATACTTTATGTTTTGTACATCTCCCCATCCTCTCCTCTCAGCTTCACCACATTTTACATTTCATTATTTTATTTTTTCCTTAGTTTCATTTTTTTACATTCATATATCTAATATTTGGTTTATGTTCTTTAAGTTACATTTTGATCCCTAAAATTAAACTAAGAAAGTGTGGTTTATAATACTCCCAGTATTTATTCTTCCTTCCCCTTGTACCTGTTATGAGTCATTTTATTTCTACATCCATATTTTAAGTTTCCATCCACCCAGTTTCTAAGATTTTTGTTCTGTTCAAAATAAAAATCCCACAAAATTTTGAGACTTAATTATAAATTAAATTAATGTATGATGCTTTTGAACTGTGGTGTTGGAGAACATTCTTGAGAGCCCCTTAGACTGCAAGGAGATCAAACTGGTTCATCCTAGAAGAAATCAGTCCTGAATATTCATTGGAAGGACTGATGCTGAAGCTGAAACTCCAATACTTTGGCCACCTGATGCAAAGAACTGACTCATTGGAAAAGGCCCTGATGCTGGGAAAGATTGAAGGCAGGAGAAGGGGATGACAGAGGATGAGATGGGTGGATGGCATCACCCACTCTATGGCCATGAGTTTGAGCAAGATCTGGGAGTTGGTGATCATAGGGAAGCCTGGTATGCTGCAGTCCATGGGGTCACGGAGAGTCAGACACAACTGAATGACTGAACTGAACTGATTGCTCTCTGAGAGATATTTTGCTGTTAATTAAACAGCATTTTCTTTCGCTAAATTATATTCTATAGCAGTTCTTAAATAAACATATATGCATCATTCAAACTGTACTAAATTCTCTTATATTTATAAATATTCATCTGTTTCATTTAACTCATAGAAGTTTGATTAGATATAAAATTCTTAAACTACTGTGTTCCTTAGAGCTCTGGAGGTATTGTATAATGTCCTCTGAGACCTATCTCAGGTTTTTTGTAACCTTCCATGTAGCTTGATATTTTATTTTGCCTTAAATATTCTGGCATCAGTTTGCTAGGAGTGCCATAACAAAGTACCAGATACTGAGTGTTTTAACCAATAGGCATTTCTTTTCTCATTGTTCTGGATGCTTGATTTTCAAAGCTGAGGTGCCAGGAAGGTTTATGTCTTTGAAGGCTTCTCTCCTAAGCTTGCTGTTGGCAATTCTTATTGTTTCTTCACATGGCCAGGCCTCTATTAGTTTGCATCCTTTTATTTTACTTTCTGACATTTTATTGGACTGGATTTACTACTGTTCTTTCTTTCAAAGTCTTATCTCTAAATGCAGTCACATTCTGAGTTACTGGAGATTAAGACTTAAACATCCTGCAAAAGCCAATAATTTTAATGCATCGATTTTCAATTCTGTATAATGTTAATGATATTTTATTAATTTTTATTTTTCTTTAGGAAAGCAATATTTACCTCAATGCCTAGGTTTAGGTTTTCTTTTTTTTTTTTTTGCATTGTATCTTGGAACTTTTCAAATTTGATTCTTGTAGTTTAACAGGACAATAGTTATGTAACTGTGGCATCTCTTGTCTTTCCTAAGAAATAGTTCTATTTCCTTTTAATTTGTTGTTTGTTTTCTCTTACTCTTTTCCCCTACATTCTGCTTTGTATATACCAAGAAGATCCAGCCAGTCCATCCTAAAGGAGATCAGTCCTGGGTGTTCATTGGAGGGACTGATATTGAAGCTGAAACTCCAATACTTTGGCCACATGATGTGAAAAGCTGACTCATTTGAAAAGACGCTGATGCTGGGAAAGATTGAGAGCAGGAGGAGAAGGGGACAATAGAGGATGAGATTGTTGGATGGCGTCACCAACTTGATGGACATGGGTTTGGGTGAACTCCAGGAGTTGGTGATGGACAGGGAGGCCTGGCGTGCTGCAGTTCATGGGGTCGCAAAGAGTCAGACAGGACTGAACGACTGAACTGAACTGAACTGCTCTCAGCAGTATCGACTTTGTCTTTATGCTACTTCTTACATAGAGTTTATTTCTGGCATGAATTTATTTTCCTCTATTTCACTTTTTTTAAAAATTTGTCATTGTTTTAACTAAGGTCTGAGATCCTGAATCATATCTTACTTTATTTTGTACTATCATCTTAAACTTTGAATACCTCTGATTTTATGTCAATATCTTATAATTTTTCAAAAATTTACATAATTTCATTTTATTTGCTTATTTTTTATTGACAAATAGTTAATTTGAAATATTATATTAGTTTTAGGTGTACAGCATAGTAATTCAATGTTTGTATAGATTATACTCCATTTAAAGTTATTATATAATATCAGCTGTATTCCCTGTACTGTATAATATGTCCTATAGCTTAATTTATTTTATGCATTGTAATTTGTACCTTTCAATCCCCTACCCTTATCTTGTATTTTCCATCTTTTATGATTTATGTGTGGTCACCACTTTTATCAGCTTTGTGATTTTTCTTTCCTGTCAAGGATTCTATACTTTTCATCATGTCTCTAACCTCCTATTCCCTTTTAGTGTTACAAGTAGTGTCTCCTACATTGTATTGTTGCCTGTTTTAACATTTCTCACCTCTGAATAAAACATATACTTTGTATCAGCTATTTTAATGGGGATAAACTAGAGAAGTATTATAAACCAGAAGAAGTACTATTGTAGGAATAAGCTAGAGAAGTATTGTAAACCAGAAGTTCTCTCTAGATCTCAGTAAGAAGTTCTCTCTAGATCTCATATAGTAAAATGACTATATAATATATAGTCATTTTACCCTCACTGATCTGACTTGAACTTCTTCCCAGGCAATAGAGATCAGAGCTGCAGGTTACTCAAAGTGATAAAAACCTCTTTTATGTGATATGCTTCACAGAGAGACAGCATCCAGTGAAATGACTTCTCTGTGTACTTCATCAACAGGTTTGACTCCTTTGCTTCTTCATTATGTGAAATGAGGTTCAAGAAAACTTTCACTACTGCACCAATAGTCCATTGCCATTGTTCTAAAGATAATGTCAATTTGATCCTTCCAAGCAAGATATCTACTCTAGAAAATTGTTCAGATTTTACATTTGTGTGAGGTCACCAGCTATAAATGTCAGGTTATGTATCTCTCCACTCTTTCATGTAATTTTCAGTACATCTGTTAGCTTTCCCTTGAACACTATGAGGACATTATATGTAATTCCTAGTCTCATTGAAATTTCAACTTGATCTGATCTTATTCTTCTAATTGGTGATATTTTTATTTTCTTTCTTTTTTTCATGAAAAAAAATGTGGTGGAAATGTGCTTACACATTCCTTTAAACACAAAATTATAATTAATGCATATCATTTGATGTATTGGCAATTTCAGACATAATTTCAAAGGCTGTGTTTGTATTAACTCCTTTAGTGAGATTAGAATATCTAATTTCGTATATATTCATGTTTATGCATTTCCATGGTGAGGAGAGCATCAAAGGCTTTTATCAGACTTTCAAAAGGATATAGAATTTCAAAATGATTTAAAAACACTGATTCCAAAAGTAATATGATTAGCAAATTAAAAAGTCTTGAATGTAATTATGCTAAACACACTGGTTCTAGAACCCAAGAGACCAGAAAACTATTGAAATCAATCTGAAATTCCAAATGTACACTAAACATCCTCTACAGACTTTATGAATACACCATATGCTTGTTAACTATTGTTTTCCAGTTCCAAATTTATGGAAATGCACTTGTGAATAACATACAAATTTATACTGCCTTATTTTATCAATGCATGTTTTCTCAATCAATAATTAATAATAGTGAACACTTACTGAGCATTTAAAATTTGCAACTTTTATATGTGTATTTTTGCGTTTCATTTAAATTCTCAAAACAGCCTTATGAAGTTGATTCTGTTGTGATTATCCCATTTTTGAGATTAGGAGATCAAAATATAAGAAAGTTAAGTAGTTTGACAACTTATGATAGTAAACAGTGAAGTGAGATCTGAATGCAGGCTATTAATTTCCAGAGGCTTCAGTTCAATTTAGTCACTCAGTGGTGTCCAACTCTTTGTGACCCCATGAATCGCAGCACGCCAGGCCTCCCTGTCCATCACCAACTCCCGGAGTTCACTCAGACTCATGTCCATCAAGTTGGTGATGCCACCCAGACATCTCATCCTCTGTCGTCCCCTTCTCCTCCTGCACTCAATCCCTCCCAGCATCAGAGTCTTTTCCAACGAGTCAACACTTCCCATGAGGTGGCCAAAGTATTGGAGTTTCAGCTTTAGCATCAGTCCTTCCAAAGAACACCCAGGACTGATCTCCTTTAGAATGGACTGGTTGGATCTCCTTGCAGTCCAAGGGACTCTCAAGAGTCTTCTCCAACACCACAGTTCAAAGGCATCAATTCTTCGGTGCTCAGCTTTCTTCACACTCCAACTCTCACATCCATACATGACCACTGGAAAAACCACAGCCTTGACTAGACAGACCTTTGTTGGCAAAGTAATGTCTCTGCTTTTCAATATGCTATCTAGGTTGGTCATAAGTTTTCTTCCAAGGAGTAAGTGTCTTTTAATTTCATGTCTGCAATCATCATCTGCAGTGATTTTGGAGCCCCCCAAAATAAAGTCTGACACTGTTTCCAGTGTTTCCCCACCTATTTGCCATGAAGTGATGGGACCAGATGCCATGATCTTCGTTTTCTGAACGTTGAGTTTTAAGCCAACCTTTTCACTTTCTTCTTTCACTTTCATCAAGAGGCTTTTTAGTTCCTCTTCACTTTCTGCCATAAGGGTGGTGTCCTCTGCATATCTGAGGTTATTGGTATTTCTCCCAACAATCTTGATTTCAGCTTGTGCTTCTTCCAGACCAGCGTTTCTCTTGATGTACTCTGCATATAAATTAAATAAGCAGGGTGACAATATACAGCCTTGACGAACTCCTTTTCCTATTTGGAACCAGTCTGTTGGTCCATGTCCAGTTCTAACTGTTGCTTCCTGACCTTAACTATTATGTTAAAATCATGTTCACCATATTCTGAAACTCATCCTTTTTTGAGATCTGTCATGCTTTGCTTTTGTTTGTTTAAAATACTGCAACAGGGTCTCCATTACATGACAATAGTGAAACTGAGCGTAAACTTCTTCTGATAGTCAGTGAGTCATCCTTGCGAGCTTATTTACTATATGATGCTGTAAAATGGTTAGAAAATTAACCTACTTTGTAGTGAAGAGAGACCAGTCAAGGAAGAATGGGGCTGATTTAAAGAAGCAAGACTGGCAACAAAATGTTAGGACAAGGTTCTGAAGAGTCAATGTCCTATCTTTTGTATTTCATTCAGTAGAAAATGGGGATATATAAGAATGAACTGCGTTGGTTCTGTCCTATGACAGAAACTCAGGACAATCCATGGCAGGCTCTGAGGATGTCTGAAGTTTGTCCTGAATCCCGATGCAAGTCATCAATGCCTTTATTCTGTTTCTGCTATCCTTGTTTCAACCTCCACTTCCCCCCTTTGTCTTCTTGTCTGCTCATCACTTCCTGTTGGTCTTTTCAAGGGATCAATGATTTTCAATCATACTGCGTGACCTCTGTTCTAGATCTATTTCAGATCTATTTATTTCAGACTCTCTGCTGGAGCTGCCTGAACCAGCATAGCCCTGTACCTCTGCTCCATCAGTTTCCCAGTTCTTGTAACAGAAATAGGCAATTAGGGATGATTAAATGTATTTGGTGTGTTTGGAAGTGAGAGGAAATTAATATTAAAATGGTGTGCAAATTGAGGATTATAGATTCATTTAAAGAATCCATATCATTTTAAACATTTCTAGCCTCACCAATCTTTTTTGACTTTTTTTTCATAGCTAGGCTGAGTTCTATCTGTAGGTCATAGCGCAATCTATTAATGTTCTCATTCACTCAGTCATGTCTGACTCTTTGTGACCCCATGGACTGGAGCCTGCCAGGCAAGAATACTGGCGTGGGTTGCCATTTCCTTCTCCACAAGCTACTAACAGCACTGTACAAATGAACAGTCTTACAAAGTAATGAGATTTGAAAGTACAAACAAATCGCAATTGAATTTGTAGTTCACTTTTATAAAAGAGAAGGTCCGGTGGTAAAATCTTTCTCTTTTGTCATTATCTGATTCTGTTTGCACTGTGTTTTATCCTGAAGACATTTAATGTTTTGGTGGATAAAGAATATCTTATAGTATCTTTTTTAGGCAAAGTGCAAGAAAAGTGAAACTTTATAAACAATCACATGTTTATTGTATTACCAAAATAAACTCATACACTGGTTGGATAGGGATGTCTAGTTTGGGAGATATTTTTCCTGAATTTAAAATTTAGCTTTCTAATCTTTTGGCATTCAGTTTTGCTATTATCTTTTCTTTGTCCAGAGTATTCAGAATTTTAACAATGTTTATCTTGATTTTCTAAATATCCTCTTTTAATGTAACTATCTTTATCTCAGGTATACCTCTGGGCCCAAAGGGGATAATTTTGGGCTTGTATACCCAATGCAATAAACATTATTTTGTATTCTATAGAAAATAAACCTTTCCTTTTTCCCTTATGAAGCAGCTGTCCAACTAGGCAGAGTGGGAGAGGGAATAAATGTCTTCCATTTTAAGGAAATATAATGTTTTTAGTCCTGGCTTTACACCCAGTATTGTACCTGTTACAATGAAGTTATGCACATTTTGGTTTTCCTCTTTTCTGTCTTTCTCTTCCTTTCTTTATTCCTCTTTTCTCCTTTTCTCTCTTCCTTTATTTTGATATATACTGAGTTTCTTTTTCCCCCCACTGCTAGCTTATCACTAGACTATCACTTTCTGGTCTGTTATTTCACATGCATCTGTCAGCTTTGCAGCTTCCAAAAACATTATAGTCATTGTTTTTGCTTCTATTTCATTGTAAATTTATGCTTATAAATAAAATTTTAATGTAATCCTCATGTGATATTGGGGTAGAATATGTGTGTTTAATTTGCCAGCTGAAGAAATCCTCCAACTATTTTCCAAACCCTTATTTTCTCAACTTTAAAGTAGGGATAATACTATTTACCTTACACAGTTGTGTGAAGATTGGAAACAACATTTCCATGAATGATCTCTTTCACCTAGAAATGCTCTAAACTTTAAACTTACTTATATAGCTCTCATTCTATTTCTATTTCTGAATTGGAGACAAATTCTTTACCTGCTCTGCCATCAGAGGTAGAGTACTATGTGACAGAAATCTAAAACTTCATATTTTATGGGAGAATGCTTCTGTATAATTTTCTAATGCAAATGAAGAATAACACATTTCACAAGGTAATTAGAAATGAGTATCAAAATAATACTAATACCAAAATAAACATCAATTATATATATATAATAATAATTGCTTGAAGGAATATATAAATAACATATAAACACTAATAATATATAATACCAAAATACCACTAATAATATAAATACCAAAATAATACATAAATACCAATGATATCTTGCTTGAAGAAATGGGAATTGAGATTCCCATTGGGGAATTTCTGGTTTTTATAGCAGTTTTCATAAAATTGATTTTTTTATTGTGTACATGCATAATTAAAACATAAGCTATACTATGCAAATAAATGCATAAGAATAGAATTTTTAATGTGAAAGAAAGGAACAGAGAAAAGGATGGAGGCAGGGAAGTAGGTTCAGACTTTGCTGGAAGTCTAATGGCTAATGATTGGGCTAAGTCTAATCTGAAACTGTCTGACTTCATTACCTAATGCTGCCTGAAAATAGAAGTAATTAATATATGATCAATGGCAGACAAATCCAATGCCAATCTGTTACACAGTCATCAGCAGGAGTTTCATGGCATCATCTCAGTCACATCTTTGTGTCCTTTAATTCCAAGAAAAGATTCTACCTAGGTAAAGGGCCCTCACTCCAGTCTTAATCTACTCCAGCCCAGACTTTGCTGAATCCCATAAGTCTCTTCCTGAATTTTGAAACCACTATCTCATTCTGGCAAGAACATTTTATGACTTCTATCACCTCAAGAAAGTACAGGGAGAAAAGCTCTTTTGGATCTAGTCCCTGACTTTCTTGCCTAATTTCTTATAAAAATCCCATCCTTAAAGAAAGCTCCAGATGTTGGATTTGGAGGGCAGCATGGACTTTCTCACTCTTATATTCTCCATTAGCACAAAAGCCACTTTCAATCACTATTGCTAACATCTTTGTTAGGGAAATGCAGTTTCCAGAACATTCCTTTTATTGTACCTTTCTCACATTGTCACTCCTAAATCTTTCCTTATTTTAACCATGGAGTCATGTTTCCTAAGCTTTGGATATTCTGAAATGCTTACAATTTCCCAAATCTATCATGTCCTATCAGAGTCTGGATTTGTGCATGCTATTTCAATTTCCTGGATGCCCAATAACCTTAACTGATGACCTGGCATATTTCAACATAGCATTCATGGGTCTCCTCTGTTCAAGGTTTCCTTCACTCCTCCCTACTCATTCCGTGTACATCTTCTGTAGTGACTATACCTACTGTGAGCCACAAGAGAGTAGGAAGTATTTCTCATTTCACTTTTTATCTTTATTCTCCAGTATAAGGCCTGCACAAAAAAGGAACTCCAAAGTCTCCAGTAAGTAATAGTGAACACAATGTGGGTAGAAAACACTAGGAATGGCAAATGAGTTCATGTTAACTAATAACTTCTGCAGTCTGTGTTTTTAACTTGTAGGAAGTGGGAGCAAAGATGAAATTCATCAACGTCTGTAGTAATAAACTTTGATGATGCATGATTTCTTTGAGCCTGTGGTGAAGGAACATATGTTGAATAACTAAGTATGCAAATTTAAAGTTAAATATTAACAAAAAACAGCTATGACCATACAGTTGGGCTCCATTATCCAGAGGTCTTATTTTCATGGGCTCAACCTATCAAGGATAGAAGCTATCCCCCCAAAAATTTCAGAAACTTCCAAAAAAAAAAAAAACTCGAGTTTACCCCATGCTGGCAACTATTTACACAGCATCTATATTATAAGTAGTACTATTTACATAGAATTTACATGGCATTAGGTATTATATGTAATCTAGAAATGATTTGAAGTATCAGAGGATATGTATAGGTTATATGCAAGTACTACACCATTTTATATAACAGAAAAACTACTACATGTTTTGGTATCCACAGGAGTTCCTGAAAACAATTCCCTGCAGATACAAAGGGTGACTGTACATACAAAAACTGCATTGCATTATTTTACAGCATCTAGTAACTACAGTCATTTTTCACCCTTGACTTGAAACACAGCATTAAATGAATAATGCTCATATTGTTCACAATTTTAACTTACCTCAAAGAGCAAACCCCATATCTATTCGAATATTTTACCTTCCCCAGCTGAAAGCAACAGTGGAAACCTGAGACAGGCAGGAGGCAATTCAGTGAGCTATAGACAGGCAGAGTTGAGGCTTTGCATTTTAATGCCAGTTCTCATTTTGATGTCTAAACCAAAACAAAAATAAAGAATTTCAGTTGAAATGACTAAAGCTTCTTGTTTTAGAGTCAATAAATAAGTTATTTCTGCTACTTTGCTTTTCTGAAACAAATTGGGTAAACATGGCTTGTGAAAGTTTGATGTTTTAGCATGTATGGTTAACAAGCTTTACTGAGAAAGTTTAGGGCCTCTTGCAAAAATGTGGCAAACATTTAAAGACAATCAAATGGCAGAGTATAAGGTTCACTAAAGAAAACTGCCACCTTTTTCTCCATCCAGAAGCACTGGCTATAAATACACAAGTCTTATTGATTCTTGTGGACGTGTTTCTGTTCATGACTTTGACATTAGGAGAACACAGTTACTTCTTTTCCCTTTTGTAGACATGCTTTTCCTAACACAGCTCAAAGATATTGAAGCAGAAAGTAGTTCATTTATGAAAGTCTACACAAAAGTTACCAAGTCTAAGCTCACTCTGCTTGCTATACAAGAGGCCAGTGAATCCAAGAGATGGAATGCTGAGCTGGCCGAGAAATGGCAGACTAATGTCTCAAAATAACCATCTTGTTGGGGTCTGGATGCCAGACCCCAACTTTTATTGATCAGAGATGGGGGTGGGTGAGAAAACAAGGTAAAAAGGCCATTTAATCTTTCAAGTATCTCGTAGAATGGCAAGCCTCAGGCAGGGCAATTTGCTAATTTCTTCCTCCCTGGAATCTACAGATTGTCAGTTTTCTGAACAAAGGAAATTTAGCTTAACAGTCAGGCAGAGGGGCAGGATTCGAAGAGGCAGGCCATTATGTGTGATTATAATAACAAAAGTGCCCCCCAAACAGATCTACCACAGAAGAGTCAAAATTGGCTCTTCCCAGTTACACAAACACAGAGACAGGCTCACATTTAACCAATATCTATAAGATTTAGAGTTCACTTCTCAAGTTTTCAATTCTTTTTCTTTCATTTATTCATTCCTTCTATATAAGTAGATCTTTCTTACCTCCAGAAATGTTTACCTGAATCGCTCCCAGGATAGCATTCTGTCAGGGGAAGCACACTGACTGAAACTGCCCACCCTGGCCAGGCACCATAGTAACCATCTGCATGAGTTGTTTTACAACAGGGGATCCTGGTAAAGATTACTGAAGTAATAAGCCACCACCAACTGGAAGAGTTCAGGAAAGGTCAAAAGGAGACACCACATGTCTGACCACTTCCCAGAATCCTTCTTTCTGGCATCCATCTTGGCTGAACAAGGCGTGCACCACCAGGAAGGACTCTGAGTCAGAATGATTGGCTAAAGGCAACCTGGAAACTAATCTCATCACCCTAAAACCCGAGACTGAAAGCCAAGTGGCAGAGCTGTTCTCCTGGGTTCCCTTACCCTACTGCTCTCCACCTGGGTGCCTTTTCCCAATAAAATCTCTTGCTTTGTCAGCACGTGTGTCTCCTCAGACAATTCATTTCTGAGTGTTAGACAAGAGCCCAGTTTTGGGCCCTGGAAGGGGTCTTCCTTCCTGCAACAATTCCATTTCTTTATTTTCTTATTCAAACAGAATATTGAAAAAGTACCCATCTTATGCCTCTACATAACTAGCCATCATTCCATAGCTCACATCCAGGGGAATACGTTAATTTATTCCTTCCTGCAATCTATAGGTTGTCAGTTTTCTGAACAAAGGCAATTCAGCTTAACAGTCAGGCAGAGAGGCAGGATTCTCCTAGGCAGGCCATTATGTGTAATTATAATAATTACAGATCTACCACAGAGGAGTAAAAATTGGCTCTTACCAGTTACGCAAAACAGAGATAGGCCTGCATTTAACCAAAATCTGTAATATTTATGTTGCGGGAAGGGGGACCCCTTTCCAGGGCCCAAAACTGGGCTCTTGTCTAACACTCAGAAATAAATTGTCGGAGGAGACACATGTGCTGACAAAGCAAGAGATTTTATTGGGAAAGGGCACCTGGGTGGAGAGCAGTAGGGTAAGGGAACCCAGGAGAACAGCTCTGCCATGAGGCTTGCAGTCTCCGAATTTATGGTGATGGGATTAGTTTCCAGGTTGTCTTTAGCCAATCATTCTGACTCAGAGTCCTTCCTGGTGGTGCACGCCTTGTTCGGCCAAGATGGATGCCAGAGAGAAGGATTCTGGGAAGTGGTAAGGTAAGGGAACCCAGGAGAACTGCTCTGCCACGTGGCTTGCAGTCTCGGGTTTTATGGTGATGGGATTAGTTTCCGGGTGGTCTTTGGCCAATCATTCTAATTCAGAGTCTTTCCTGGTGGCCCATGCATCGCTCGACCAAGATGGATGCTAGCAAGGGGGATTCTGGGAAGTGGACGGACACGTGGTATCTCCTTTCAACCTTCCCCAAACTCTTCTGGTTGGTGGTGGCTTATTAGTTCTGTATTCCTTATCAGGAGCTCCTGTCATAAAACAATTCATGCAAATAGTTACTATGGTGCCTGGTCAGGGTGGGCGGTTTCAATCAGTGTTCTTCCCCTAACAACTCTCCCCTGAGAGACTCCATACTCAAGATACTTCTTGGGAATTGGGGTGGAGGTCTCTTTCTTCTGTAATTTCTTCCTGCTGTGCATGGGCATAGGCCTGCCTAGCAGAGCAGAAGTCTCTCTCTACCAGATCTAAGTCAAGGTATTTTTTGCCTGAAACCAGCGTTCACCTTGTAATAACAGCAATTTAGTTTGAAACTGTTGGCCGCTTTCAGAGATGAAATAGACAGGGGCCAAACAGGAGACCTAACAGGATGGTCATCTCTGGTCCCCGGAAACAGAAGGCAACATTTGGGTTGTGAGTTGCAGGGTTTTTGACCTTTTTTGATTGGTTGGTGGTGAGGCAACAGAGCTGTGCTCCAGGAATCTTGTGTTCAGTCTGAAGTTACCATCCTCCACCTGGTTGGGGGCTCAAAGACATTGTTATGCATATTTTTTTGAGTAGGAACCAGGACTCTGTCTGAAGGCTGTACAAACCTTGATTGTTTCTCCTGTTTCTGTATCCCCTCCCTCCCCTGATTAGCAATTATTTGAATCCACCCTTTGGAACTCAGGGAAGGTCAAGGAGGCTGAATGAAGCCTATATACTACAGACAACAAATGGATAACACAGAGCAGATCTCTACTCCAGAGCTCCACAGAGTTCTACTCAGTTCTAATTTAGGGAACTAGGCAACTATGACTGTGATAACTCCCTGTCAAAATGGAGCATAGGATGGCCTCAGCTTGGAGTATAGACACTTAATTGGAAGTATTTCTGAGTTCCAAGTTCTAGATCTGAGTCTTGTATGATTAAAATCTCAATCCCTTGGTCTGCCATTTTGGTGTAACAGACCCAATTAGAAGTAGTTGGAGGAGTGATAACTGGAATTTAGTAGAGAAAATAAATCTCATTTCTTTCTAGAAGAATAGGCCTGAAACCCAGTCTGGGCCTGGCACTTCAGGGAGACTTGTAGCCAGGTAGCCAGTTGCCTAGTTTTATAAAAAGTAAGGTTGCAATTACTAGCTTCCAGCAAACATTGTTTTGAGAATGGTGGCATCCAAGCCTGACATGATTCAGAAAACTCAAGTGTTTAGCAATACAAGGTCTAATCTGAAAGTACACCCATAGCATCGCCTAGTTATTTCCCAGGATATCTGAACCATAGCTACTCTATTTTGACTTTTAATTGTAAACTTTTCCTTATTCGCCAAAGCAGATTTCACCGTTAATGACGTCAGTGTTTCTCTAGATATGAGAAGATGCAAGAATTGGGACTCATAAAATCTTCTCCTGAAAAGATCTAACTATCTAAAGGCCTGGTCTGCCAGTTTTTCCCAGTGCACAGAGTGCCTCATTCCTGATTTTCACCCTGAACTACTTTCAAGAGTGTTGAAAGTAAGCAGTTGCAGTGGCCATGATTTAATCTTTGTAGATGTAGATGGCAAGTGTCAGTCTTCAGTTGGCAGAGCCCCTTTTTGCTCATAAACTTGACCATGATTTTGAGGGGGGCATTTCATGACCATTTTATCCCATGGTAATGAGAATGTCCATTCTCAGGTTTGGCAAAGATTTTGTTGACAGGCCACTCAATGTGCTGTTACTGGACTAGGCCATAAAACAGAATTCAAAACTCTCTGGACCACCTGTCTTACTAGCCTCTTGGTCCAAAAAATATTCCCTCTTGTTGCTTCTTCCCATATCTAGAGTTAACTGTTACCATCATCGATCTCACATGGGAGTATATATTATTCTATTAGAGGCCTCAGACACACATTTGACAGTGTAAGAAACAGCAATTTTGTCAAACAGGTGAAATACAAAAAACATAGCCGGCAGTATTAGTAAAGTCACAAGTAAGACTTAAGTTAGGAGCTTCCATTAGATGTAGCCCAGTATATCTCAGGTCATCTGACTTAGTCTGCTGTGTAGAATCTTTATCTTCCAGGGAAATTATATATTGGCACCGTCTACAAGGCACATAGCCCAGTTTTCTAGTGTTACTAGATTGATTGTCCTTAGTATGATTTAATTGTTTCCAACACACAGGAGACTTTAAGCCTAAGTTACCATAGCCTGGTGTTATCTATATAAATCCATCCCATAATTGTGGGAGATTTTTTCCTCCTTTGCTGAAACTTTTCTTATCGCTCTGATTGAGCTTGAGTAATAGAAAAAAGCTCAAATTTATGGCCAGAGTAATAATTTTCTCAGGGCCAACCAGTTAGAATCTTGTAGTAGAGAAATTTACCAAGGTAACCCAGAACTAGACACAGGTAATTGGCCATAAACCCAACAATTGAATTGATTTCTAAAACTAGCATAGAATCAGGCCTATGATAGAAAAGCATTTGATTTATATGCAAAGGTCTAAGAAGTCAAGAAAACATAAATGATCATACTAATCAGGTCCAGCATCTTGGGCAAGCTGTCTACCTCTGATGTCGTCATATTCTCATCCTGGTATAGTGTAGTTTCTCCTGCTTGAGCATCATTTTAAGGTGAGATCAGGTCAGCTGTCTTCTCTATAGACCAATCCAGTGTAGGGAAAGTGGGATTTAATCTAAGAGTTAATTTCCCTTCAGTTTCATTGTGCATGAGCTAGTTAAGAGTACCTGATAAAAAAGTCCTTCCATCCAGGCTGGAGACAGTCCCTTAAATTATGTCTTTTTCCAGTCCTGGCTGCAGGTCATGAGGCATCTGATCTTCATCCAAAGATAGATTACTGAGATAAGCTTCAGAAACAAACTTAGGGTGTTCTTTAAGAATTCAATTAAATTTTACATTAATATCACATAACAGCAAAGAACCAAGGGATGAGTCTTACTAGATGTAGACCTCCATTAACAAACTGGGATTTAACATTTTTTTTTGAAATATCTTTTTCTCCCTAAAGTTACCCTCGTTTTTATCAAACATAACCATATTAAGGCCAGCTTGTTTGCCAAATAGGTCTGTTCTCACTAATTTTGGTCTGATGATTTATATAACCATAATTGATTATAGACGTTTTATTTTGCTGAAACATCATAGAGACTCAGACTGAACTTTTAAAATAAAACAGGGCTGGGAAACTCATACCAAAGGCTTATCACAGATTTTGCCTAACAAATCTAGGTGAATTCTTCCCTTTTTAAGCTCTCAAAAATTTCTTGAGATGTTTATACCCATGAGATAACTAACCTTCCTAACTCATTTGATAAGCTTACTGGAAACCTAAGAATTTCGAATTTTTGGAGGAGTCAGAGAGAGGAAATATAATTGTTTCGTTTAATTTTTCCAAAGTATTGTCATAATTAGTTTGAGAGGAAGGTTTTCCCTACTCCCTGAAAACCTACGAATCAAATCCATAATTTTTCAGATAGAAACCAAAAAAGTTATAAGCATATTCGCTGGTTCATTCAGTCCTTTTGTTAACTTTTCTGAAGTCATCAGGTTTTCCATTAGAATACCAGGACATACCAGTATGTTCAGTTCAGTTCAGTTCTGTCACTCAGTCGTGTCTGACTCTTTGTGACCCCATGAATCACAGCACACCAGACCTCCCTGTCCATCACCAGCTCCCAGAGTTCACTCAAACTCACGTCCATCGAGTCGGTGATGCCATCCAGCCATCTCATCCTCTGTCGTCCCCTTCTCCTCCTGTCCCTAATCCCTCCCAGCATCAGAGTCTTTTCCAATGAGTCAGCTCTTTGCATGAGGTGGCCAAGTACTGGAGTTTCAGCTTTAGTTTCATTCCTTCCAAAGAAATCCCAGGGCTGATCTCCTTCAGAATGGACTGGTTGGGTCTCCTTGCAGTCCAAGGGACTCTCAAGAGTCTTCTCCAACACACAGCTTTCTTCACAGTCCAACTCTCATATCCATACATGACTGCTGGAAAAACCATAGCCTTGACTAGATGGACCTTTGTTGGCAAAGTAATGTCTCTGCTTTTTAAAATGCTATCTAGGTTGGTCATAAGTTTTCTTCCAAGGATTAAGCGTCTTTAGCGTCTTTAATTTCATGGCTGCAGTCACCATTTGCAATGATTTTGGAGCCCCCCAAAATAAAGTCTGACACTGTTTCCACTGTTTTCCCATGTATTTCCCATGAAGTGATGGGACCAGATGCCATGATCTTCGTTTTCTGAATGTTGAGCTTTAAGCCAACATTTTCACTCTCCTCTTTCACTTTCATCAAGAGGCTTTTTAGTTCCTCTTCACTTTCTGCCATAAGGGTGGTATCATCTGCATATCTGAGGTTATTGATATTTCTCCCAGCAATCTTGATTCCAGCTTGTGCTTCCTCCAGCCCAGCGTTTCTCATGATGTA
>NW_011495032.1:11275333-11281183 GCF_000754665.1 Bison bison bison
TTCTCATGATGTACTCTGCATATAAGTTAAATAAGCAGGGTGACAATATACAGCCTTGATGTACTCCATTTCCTATTTGGAACCAGTCTGTTGTTCCATGTCCAGTTCTAACTGTTGCTTCCTGACCTGCATACAGATTTCTCAAGAGGCAGATCAAGTGGTCTGGTGTTCCCATTTCTTTCAGAATTTTCCACAGTTTCTTGTGATTCACACAGTCAAAGGCTTTGGCCTAGTCAATAAAGCAGAAATAGATGTTTTTCTGGAACTCTCTTGCCTTTTCCATGTTCTCTGGTTCCTCTGCCTTTTCTAAAACCAGCTTGAACATCTGAATGTTAAGAACTCCATATAATTTCTAGGATATCTGTATTAGTAATTTTACCATACATTATACCATGATGTGTACCATGATTATCACTCATTTGATAATCTTTTTCATGTAATTTAACCAATCAAACAAACACAGTTTAATATCTCTCTTTGGGATGTTTCGGGGTCCTCTGAAGCACCCCAAATTTAGCTGAAGGTCAAAAGAACTTCAAAAGAATTCTATTTAGGAAGTTTTATTGAAAAGATCAATTAATGGGGTTTAGAACATTTCATCAGATGTAGTCAATGTTAATGGGTGTATCATTTAACTTGTTGATATGTCACAATAGGCCTAAATACAAAGGCTCAAGGTCTAGGTGAGCTCCGCCATCTTGAACCTAGTTGACTCTAACCGGTTTTGTTATGGCTGTGTCATTTCTAACAAAATCCATTTATCTAAGTAATTGTAGTACAATTTTAGAAAATCCTGATCATGCATAACTCTTTTTAGTATTTTTTCATACCTTTTTCTTTCTTTCTTTCTTTTTTTTTTTTTTACTGAAAACACACTTCCTACTTTCCTTTAGCAACCAGGAACTAACTTTTATGTTAGCATTTTATATATTGGTGAGCATAAATACCAGTGATAATTTCTAAAACCCTTGCTTTCTTAGAACATTTTAGGATGGCACCAAATATTATTCATTTATAGTCTCAAATCTCTTTAGTTTCTCTGTAAAAGGAAATTAGTGTTTAGTAGTAAATGTTTCAAAATCTTATTTTATTTGGAAATGACCTAACTATTCAACAGACTTCCAACACTCAGCACACTTGGCACAACCCTTAGAAATTTAAGTTACGCCAATCTGGAGAGACTATTTTAGACAGATATTTATAAAGATAATTATTCTTAATAGAGTTTATATAAAAGCTCATATCTCATTTACATTTTTTTTTGAAGTTTCTTCACTTGAGGTAATTTCCTTGTTGATAAACTTGTAACAGATGTAATATTTAACTTATATTAAACCTAGGTACAATGAAAATATTCTACTTAATGTTAATTACTCTAAGACATGTCTATATTAGATAGGTCAACAAACAAACATTAATATCAGGTATTTAATACTGAATATTTCCCAGTTTACATGAATCTGGAATTTATTGTTTAAATTAGGATTATTTGATTTGTAAGCACTTACCTTTTTTTTAAACCAAATAAATAGAGCTCATTTACAAATTAACCTCACAAATATTACCCAGAGACAGACATACCAAGACATATTTAGACAGACACAGTGCAAGATCTAGCTTTATTTTCTAAGTTTAGTCATGAATTAGATAGTACAATATAAAATTTACTAGTTTATAAAAATAAGTTGAAATAAATAAAATTTTTAGTCTTTTTCCCCTTTTCCCTCAGTCTCAGGAGTTAGAGATGGTCTAGATAAGTGTTCCTGAGAGCCCTGGTCTCAAGGCACAGGAAAAGAAAATCAAGTTCTAAGAAAAAGGCCGCAGGTCTAAACTAAATGGTGGCCAGACAAAGCAAAATGGCCATCAAAAATCACAACACAGAACACAGAGTTAAGACACACACATATAAACCTGGCAGTTCTCATCAGACACTCCCTTAAATACAAGAATACAGTCTCTCAGAAAACCTCCTATAGAGACACAGAACTTCAGATCCAAGTGCTAACAGCTTCAGAGATTTCAAAGGGAGGAAAAGATGCCAGGTTGAAAGAAGAAGGGGGAGGAGGCGGGAGAGGGGGGCAAAAGGGGTTGCCTTACAGACATCTTCTGTCACCTGCAGATACTCAGACCTTATGGGACTTTGCCCTGGGCCTCCAGAGAAGGGAGAACTGGAACTTGGCCCTACCAGAAATCAGGCCAGACCAGAACCAGAATTTGAGTTCTCTGACAAGAGTAGATGATCAGTGTCCAATCCTCAGCTCAGGCTGAGGCCCTTTGACCAGATTCCTGCATCCAGGACTGGGGGACTAGAAAAACGGGGAAGGATAGGAAGGGTTAAGGAGAGGAAAGGAGAGGGAAGGGGAGAGAGGTCAATAAAGTCTCTTGTTCCTTACCCGATCAGGGCACTCTGGCCAGTTGTCTGCATCAGGAGGAGACCAGGGACAAAAGGGTCCCAGTTACGGCCGCTGGATCTGGTCCATTGGCAGGCAAGCTGGCCCCTGAGTACCTCGAGTGGTCAGGATATCAGTCTCAGCAAAAAATAATCCCACCAGAGTTGCCATTTGTTGCAGGAAGGGAGACCCCTTCCAGGGCCCGAAACTGGACTCTTGTCTAACACTCGGAAATGAATTGTCTGAGGAGACACATGTGCTGACAAAGCAAGAGATTTTATTGGGAAAGGGCACCCAGGTGGAGAGCAGTAGGGTAAGGGAACCCAGGAGAACTGCTCTGCTGTGTGGCTCCCAGTCTTGGGTTTTATGGTGATGGGATTAGTTTCCGGGTGGTCTTTGGCCAATCATTCTAATTCAGAGTCTTTCCTGGTGGCGCATGCACCACTCAGCCAAGATGGATGCTAGCGAGAGGGATTCTGGGAAGTGGATGGACACACGATGTCTCCTTTTGACCTTTCCTGAACTCTTCCAGTTGGTGGTGGCTTATTAATTCCATATTCCTTATCAGGAGCTCCTGTCATAAAACAACTCATGCAAATGGTTACTGTGGTGCCTGGTCAGGGTGGGAGGTTTCAATCAGTGTGCTTCCCCTAACAACATTTAGAATTCACTTTTCAAGCTTTCAATTGTTTTTCTTTCACATATGCATTCCTCCTATATACGTAGATCTCTCTTACCTCCAGAAATTGTTTACTTGAATTGCTCCCAGGATAGCATTCCATTTCTTTTTCTTATTCTAAGAAAATACTGAAAAAGTACTCAGCTTATGCCTCTACATAACTAGCCACCATTCCATCCCAAATCTATAATATTTAGAATTCACTTCTCAAGTTTTCAATTGTTTTTCTTTCACTTATGCATTCCTCCTATATATGCAGATCTCTCTTACCTCCAGAAATTATTTATTTGAATCTCTCCCAGGATAGCATTCCATTTCTTTATTTTCTTATTCTAACAAAATACTGAAAAAGTACTCATCTTATGCTTCTACATAGCCAGCCACCATTCCATAGCTCAGTTAGTTCAGTTCATTCATTCAGTCGTGTCTGACTCTTTGCGACCCCAAGAATTGCAGCACATCAGGCCTCCGGGTCCATCACCAACTCCCATAGCTCACATCCATCTAATTCTTGCCCCTAAAACTACTCAATAAATGCCTATATCTTTTATTCACACAAATATTTTGGTTTCTTGTTAGATCTCATGATACTTAGTGTCCCAAATATTGAAGCTATTATTACTCTTCTTGAAAGTTTTTTTTTTCTTTATATCTCTTACTTCGAGTTTTTATTTACCTCCTGACATTTTCTTCTCCCACCACCTGCCTTCTTCCTCTTCTCTACATAAAGATCTTCACCTATGACATTGTCATTTTCCAATTTTTAACTTGCAGAACCCAAGTTGATGTGCCCAACGCATAGTGACTCCAAACAAATTGATGTGTTGGAGTTTGGAGCAGATTCAGTGTCTAGACCAGGGAAAGATTATTTGCAAGGACCAAGTAAGGAGAATGGGTGGCTCATGCGCAAAAGACCCAGACTCTCCAATGGTTTTGGGGGAAGAGATTTATAGGCAAAAATTGGGGAACTATCTGCAAGGTGTGTGACCTCCCTCTGTTTGGTTGGTGGTGAGGAAATAGGGTGGCCCAGGAATCAAACTTCTAGTTCCAATTGGTCTGGTGTCCTCAGGTTTATGCTCAGTCCAAAGTTACCATCCTCCACCTGGGTAGGGGCCTTAGTTCTTATAGAAAAACTCAGAGCTCTGCATCAGATTGTTACGTATATTCTTTGAGGAAGTACCAAGAGGAACTAGAACCCTACTCCATAGCTGCACTACTGATTATTTCTGCATTCCCTCACATCTACCTCTCCCAAGGAGTAACTGTTTGAAGCTGCCCTTTGGAACTCAGGGAGTGTCTAGGAAGTTGAAGCCTATTTCCTACAAAGAAGAAACAGGGACATGGGAAGGCTTTTGTACTCAGGAGGATCCCATCCTGCTTGGTTTCACAAATTGTTCTCCATCTTTAACTTACAGATATTTCTAAATCACCATAACTTATTCTCTCCATCATATCAAGAAGAAATATTTAACATGTACTTGGATAAAGGTGGAGGGAAAGAAATCACAATAAAATCTGCCTGGAAGAGTAAAAGGAATAATACAGTAGTATTCACTGTATCCATGTAAGGCTTCAAAACCATCAGCATTCCTTTTCTCTCTCCTCAAACTCAGTCATAATTCTGATGAACCTGGTTTACTTAGCTTCCATCTTCTTACTAACATTTTGTCCTCCTCTTCCCAGAGTCACCAGTTAGTTCTGGATCTCTGTGTTATTACAACTTAGCACCTAAATGATATCTTCTTATTTCCAATATATTCTGTACATTATCCACAGAATTATCTCCATAAAACATAAAACACTTTTTTCTTTTTTTTTCCCTCATTCAAAATCCTTCAGTTGTCCTAGTGATTCTTTTAATATTCATAGCACAGAACAGCCTCCACAACAGGTAATGGTCTCATGCAACATGTCACAGATGTTAAGGTTAAGAAACCTTGCTTTAATCTAATATATATGCCCTCTGAATTTGGTTTGATAATACCTTTGCAACTGCACGATCCATTATTCTCTAATATTAGTACTATACTCTATCTGTCTATCATCCTTAAACATGCTAAAAACATTTTGGTCCCTCTGCTAGACAGGCAGTTTACCTTTTCTGCCTTTGGCCATTAAAAAAAGAGAGAAAGAAAAAGTCTTTTTAATCTTCTTCTTCATGAAACTTTAATATGGCCACCACATTAAGCAATAATCCCCATTTCTCCTATATTGTCAAGAATGTAAGCCCTTTTTGGAGGACCTGATCCTCTGGGGGTAATTCATCAGTCTTAGAAGCCTTGTCATGCCTCCAGAATGTAGCCTATGTATCTCATCAGAAAATATCCAGAACATTAAAAAATATAAGACAGATTTAACTAGGTGATGTGCAAATCAAATCAGAGTAGGGTGAGTTGAATTCTTAGGAGGACTTATAAATCTGAGCCTTTCTTTTAAACTCTGAAAAGCACTGGTTATAAAGCCTAAAGGCCCATTCTCAGTGTCTTTGTTTTTCTAATAAGTCTTAAACTGTTGTGCCAACTTGTGACTGTAAAGGGAGAGGTGTCCTATGTTCATTTTAGTGCTCAGCTGTGATACACAGACTTTAGTGATCAGGGCACAGGGAAGAATCTCAGTTGCTCCTATCTAACATTTATGGTTTCTATCACTTTGTACTTTGGATGCAAGAAACTGGAATATAGCATCTGATGGAAAATTCAGACTGAATGACTAGTAATCATGAACCTGAATCATGACCCTGAATGAACTGAGTATTTTATAATCAGAGCTTATATTCTGTTT
>NW_011495032.1:11281283-11285280 GCF_000754665.1 Bison bison bison
CACATACCAATTACTTTTAGAAATGCTAAGTAATGTATATTCCACTGGATAATTCATATTGTCCACTATGATTCTCTAGTGGCTCAGATGGTAAAGAATCCTCCTGAAATGGAGGGGACTTGGGTTTGACCCCTGTTTAGGGAAGATCCTTTGGAGAAGGGAATGGCTACTTACTGCATTACTGTTGCTTGGAGAATTCCATGGACAGAGGAGCCTGGTGAGCTCTGTCCATGGGAGTCCCAAAGAGTTAATATGACTGAGTGACTAACATTAACATACTAGACTTTATGATAGCCTGAATTAAGTAACAAAACAAGACAAAACAAATACAACAAAGTTTAAATTATTTGGGAGTTTCCCTGCCCTAGATAGTAGACAGGCTATAGCCTGGTCTAGAAGGAAGAAGGTTTTTCTGAGTCTTGAGAATCAGAGACTAGAAGGAAAGGGGAATGGAAAAGCCCATGGTTAAGAGTTGGAATCGAAATTTAGAAGAGTTGAAATGCAGAAGTGAGTGCCTGATTATGGTTGAAGAGCTTTGTGGCCCAAAGAGAAGAGGAATTAAGACTATTGACAAAGGATGAAGTCATGATTCCACATCAAATTGAATACAGTTGACCTTTGTCAATACAGGTTTGAACTGCAGGAGTCCACTTATACACAGATTTTTTCCCCAGTAAATACATACAGTACTGCAAGTTTCATGATAGGTTGAACTGTAGATGAGTAACAGCAGATACACATGGCCACCTCTGGGACTTGAATATCCATGGATTTTGGTATCTGGGGTAGGTCCTTACAGATGACTGTACTTCTAATAAAGTAAGAAAGGAACTATTAATAATTGAGAGAATGTGCATATTAGAAACATAGGAAGAAAGTTTTAAAACATATGGATGTTCAGAATGCTTATCAAATCAGTTGAATCAGAATTCCTACAGGTGGAGGCTAGGCAAATGCATTAAAAAAAAATTACTGATAACTATGATAAGAGCCAGGATGGAGAATCATTGCCATGTAAATTCCATGAAAACAGACTGGAACTAATGAAGTACTTAGAATGATAGGAAATAATAGGAGAAAGTGAAATGATTTAATTTGATACTTAGTTTGTAAAGCTGTTTAAGGTCACTGAAATTGAAAATCTAAGTAAATGAGCAATTGGTGTGTTGGATGGTGAACATATCACTTCTATGGCAAGAAGAAGGTCTTTCAAAATATTCAGAGATAGATGGCCATAACCTGTAGAATGAAATGGATATTTAAAATTGCAGTATTTTCAAAGGAACTTAGATATAGGAAAACAACTTCTAATTATCTTAATATGGTTTTCAATAAAGTGTTATTAAGTCTGGAGTGACAGAAGATTATTTAAACAGAAGAAAAAAGTTTTCTTTACCAGATAATTAAGTTTTGGAGGGTACAGTAGAAAGGGCTTATGACAACACATCTTGTACTTATTTGGTATGGATTGCTTAAATTTAGAAGCATCATTCACACAAGGACCCAAATAAGGATGCTTGGGACACTATAAATCATCACTTAAAATTCTTTAGGTAAATCACTTAACTTCTCTATGCTTCAGTGATCTAATTTGCAAGATGGAGATAATTTTATTGATATACAACTCACAAGTTTTGTTAGAGTTAATGCTTTGAAATTTTGAAATAATACCTGCAATATAGAAAGCAATACATATGTATTAGTTTTGGCTACATAATTATATAATGGTATCAGATACCATATTTTGAGCTTCAACTATAAAGCTTTGTGTTAAGAATGTTTATATACTACTTAAATAATTCACAACACTGCTATGAAGTAAATTTTAAAAAAAGATGCTAGGATCACATATCCAGTAAATAATCATGATGGAGGAGAATCTTGAGACTATCTGATGCTAATCTCATAATTAATACTCCAGATTGCTTCTACAACCAATTCCCTAAGAAGTAAGGGGAGTTAAGGGTGTGTGTGTGTGTTTGTGTGTGTGTATGTGTGTGCGTGTAGTAAACAGAGTCAATATGTATCTGCAAATGTTATAAAATTGATGCCCAGTGTTTTATATCCAAAGAATAATTTTCAAGCTCAGCGAGACTTCTGCCAAACAGTTCATATGTTAAAATTATAATGAGCAAGTGTACTCATCATTTCAAAATTGACTGTAAAATGATAGCAGAAATACCTGTTAAACAAAATTTAATTAAGCTGAACTAATATAACCAAAGTTTTTTAAATAAATAATTACTGAAAAGTAGAATTCAGTCAACTGCGGATACTGTTCCCATGAAAGGAAATCTGAAGGGCCTCGGTGTTAATATTTCAAGCACTCTATTACAATTTAAACAAAAAGAGCAATTATAACAAGCTTTGAACAGGGCATGCTGCGTTAAAAATATAAGAATATTTTGAGGTTTTAGATCACCCAAGGGGAATTACTTACGTCCTCATACATACTTTGTAAATGGGCATGAAAAGGGCAAATGTTCCATAGGTCAATCTCTCTTTTTTTTCCTCGCTCTCTCTCTCTTACACACAGGCACATACACATACACAGAGTATTTTAGGCTTAAAATTTCTCTTTATATCTTTATATCTACATGCTTGTCATGTTATTTTATTCGTTGAGTTATGCACATATATTCTTAAGCCTTATACTTCTGCAAATATAATTTCTGCAGCAAGGTGAGATGACAAACTATGATCTGTGAATTGGTTGTAGATGCCATGGTATCGTTCTCCTCAGCTTGGAAGCACCCAGATAGGAATGAAGCATCAGGAATTCCTCCCCATTTAACCCAGTGTATCATCAAATAGTCATGTATGGATGTGAGTTTTGGACTATTAAAAAAGCTGAGCGCCAAAGAATTAATGCTTTTGAACTGTGGTGTTGGAGAAGACTCTTGAGAGTCCCTTGGACTGCAAGGAGATCAAACCAGTCAATCCTAAAGGAAATAAACCCTGAATATTCATTGGAAGGACTGATGCTGAAGCTGAAGCTACAATACTTTGGCTACCAGATGCGAAGAGCTGAATGATTAGAAAAGACCCTGATGCTGGGAAAGATTGAAGGCAGGAGGAGAAGGGGATGAAAGAGGATAAGATGGTTGGATGTCATCACTGACTCAATGGACATGAGTTTGAGCAAGGTCTGGGAGATGGTGAAGGACAGGGAAGTCTGGCATGCTGCAGTCCATGGGGTCACAAAGAGCGTGACTGAGTGACTGAACAACAATCATAGAAATATTATAGTGGAAAGATGCTGTAAAGGATGGGAACCTCAGCTCAGTGCTCTGTGATGACCTAGAGGGGTGCAGTGGGGGGTGAGAGGGAGGTTCGAGAGAGGGTATATACGTATACTTATGGCTGATTCGCATTTATGGCAGAAACTAACACAACATTGTAAATCAACTATACTACAATTTAAAAAATTTTAAAACAGAAGGCTAAAAGTAAAAAATTTGGTAAAGTGCTGATATGTAACACACTGGCCATCAAAAGTTGTTCTCCTCCCTACCATGTGACACAGTCTTACAATGCCAACTGAAATCATTTCATAACTTGACCATTAGATATCAAGAGTTTGTGTGACTTTTGACTACAGTGTGACAGTTCCATGAAATTAGAACTAGGTAAGCAAGGACAGAAATGGTATGGACCTAACAGAAGCAGAAGATATTAAGAAGAGATGGCAAGAATACACAGAAGAACTGTACAAAACAGATCTTCACAACCCAGATAATCACGATGGTATGATCACTGACCTAGAGCCAGACATCCTGGAATGTGAAGTCAAGTGGGCCTTAGAAAGCATCACTACGAACAAAGCTAGTGGAGGTGATGGAATTCCAGTTGAGCTATTCCAAATCCTGAAAGATGATGCTGTAAAAGTGCTGCACTCAATATGCCAGCAAATTTGGAAAACTCAGCAGTGGCCACAGGACTGGAAAAGGTCCATTTTCATTCCAATCCCAAAGAAAGGCAATGCCAAAGAACGCTC
>NW_011495032.1:11285458-11288667 GCF_000754665.1 Bison bison bison
ATGGAGAAAGCAAGAGAGTTACAGAAAAACGTCTATTTCTGCTTTATTGACTAAGCCAAAGCCTTTGACTGTGTGGATCACAATAAACTGTGGAAAATTCTGAGAGATGGGAATACCAGACCACTTGATCTGCCTCTTGAGAAATCTGTATGCAGGTCAGGAAGCAACAGTTAGAACTGGACATGGAACAACAGACTGGTTCCAAATAGGAAAAGGAGTACGTCAAGGCTGTATATTGTCACCCTGCTTATTTAACTTATATGCAGAGTACCTCATGAGAAACGCTGGGCTGGAAGAAGCACAAGCTGGAATCCAGATTGCAGGGAGAAATATCAATAAGCTCAGATATGCAGATGACACCACCCTTATGGCAGAAAGTGAAGAGGAACTAAAAAGCCTCTTGATGAAAGTGAAAGTGGAGAGTGAAAAAGTTGGCTTAAAGCTCAACATTCAGAAAACGAAGATCCTGGCATCTAGTCCCATCACTTCATGGGAAATAGATGTGGAAACAGTGTCAGACTTTAATTTTTGGGGCTCCAAAATCACTGCAGATGGTGACTGCAGCCATGAAATTAAAAGACGCTTACTCCTTGGAAGTAAAGTTATGACCAACCTAGACAGCATATTCAAAAGCAGAGACATTACTTTGCCAACAAAAGTTCGTCTAGTCAAGGCTATGGTTTTTCCAGTGGTCATGTATGGATGTGAGATTTGGACTGTGAAGAAGACTGAGCACCAAAGAATTGATGCTTTTGAACTGTGGTGTTGGAGAAGACTCTTGAGAGTCCCTTGGACTGCAAGGAGATCTAACCAGTCCATTCTGAAGGAGATCAGCTCTGGGACTTCTTTGGAAGGAATGATGCTAAAGCTGAAACTCCAGTACTTTGGCCACCTCATGGGAAGAGTTGACTCATTGGAAAAGACTCTGATGCTGGGAGGGATTGGGGGCAGGAGGAGAAGGGGACGACAGAGGATGAGATGGCTGGATGGCATCACTGACTCGATGGACGTGAGTCTGGGTGAACTCCGGGAGTTGGTAATGGACAGGGAGGCCTGGCGTGCTGCGATTCATGGGGTTGCAAAGAGTAGGACATGACTGAGCGACTGAACTGAACTGAAGCTTAGGATCATAGCAGCAACCAGCAAATTATACCCACTAAAATTTCCTAGATCACCATTCATGCCCTTCCTTTTTCCTATAATGAACCCCACCTTCAACTCCCATTCACAGAATTCTCAAAGTTATTATTACTCCCACTGTTGTTTTGTTTTGTTTTTTTTCAATAAATATACCTATGTTTTTAATTGGTCTAAATTTGTTTGAAAAAAATCAGCAATCTATGTTGATTAAAAATCACATAAATTTTGTGTTTTTTATTTTTACAAATGTTTTCTATATTATTGATGTGTTCATAATCAAACTTCATATTATAGATTTTTAAAAAATGTCTACATTCATTTTTATCAATTTGCAGTTTTTTTCATTTTTTGGATAGAGAAAATGTTTGCATATGTATAGAAATATACCCAGTTGCTATATAGTCATGATTCATTAAATAATTTATAAATGAAAAATAACTTCTTGGGTCCTATTAATGTACTCACCTTGAATTTTATTTTTCCTGATATTAATGTTGACAAGTTTCATTTTTGTTTTTGATATTATAGCTATTTCATTTTTTTCACATATGCACTTTTTATTTTATTATGTTGAATTTTTCAGTTATATTTTTAGAAAAGATGTGATTGTGATAATTATTTTTTATTTTTGTATGTGTAAATTTTAAAATATATTTATTATTTTAATGCTATTAATAGTATTTCCAGGTATGAAATTCTAGTTTACATGGCAATCTTCATATGAACTTTGACATTATTTCTCAATTATGTTTTTGCAATAAATAATAGGTCTATTTTTTTCTTTTAGAAGCTTCCATATTTTTTGTTCATGCTCAATTTTCAAAAATTCACCAAAATATATTAATCGTTGTTATTAATGCTTTTCTGTACTCTCAAGGAACAAATTTTATAATCTGATGACTTAAATATGTTTGCAAATTTAAATACATTTTTAAGTTAGTATTTCTGATTCTATCCTTATCTCTTGAATTTTCTTTCCCACACTAAATTTTTGCCCTTTTCTGCCATGCTCTAGAGAATGACTTTTCATCAGTTCTTTTCATTCCTCTTGGTGTGTGTGTGTGTGTGTGTGTGTGTGTGTGTGTAGTTGTTCAGTTATTCAGTAGTATTCAACTTTTTGAGACCCCATGAACTGCAGCACCAGGTTTCCCTGTTCACCATCTCCCAGATATGTGTGTGTGTGTAATTAAATTTCAAATGCCAAAATGTCTGTTTTATTCTTTTGTATAGATGTCAATGTATGAAACAATATTCTATTCACTCTCTGACAATAGGAATTATCTTTATTTTTAAATGTCTTTATTGGTCTACTGATTCATTTTTCTAATATACTAGTCCCTCCCCTAACTTTCCTTCTGTCTTGATTTTAATTCCTTCAAATTGAGAAAGTAAGGCAGGAATGTTCAGTTCAGTTGCTCAGTCGTGTCCGACTCTTTGTGACCCCATGAATCGCAGCACGCCAGGCCTCCCTGTCCATCACCAACTCCTGGAGTTCACTCAAACTCACGTCCATAGAGTCGGTGATGCCATCCAGCCATCTCATCCTCTGTCGTCCCCTTCTCCTCCTGCCCCCAGTCCCTGCCAGCATCAGAGTCTTTTCCAATGAGTCAACTCTTCGCATGAGGTGGCCAAAGTATTGGAGCTTCAACTTTAGCATCATTCCCTCCAAAGAACACCCAGGGCTGATTTCCTTTAGAATGGACTGTTTGGATCTCCTTGCAGTCCAAGAGACTCTCAAGAGTCTTCTCCAACACCACAGTTCAAAAGCATCAATTCTTCAGTGCTCAACCTTCTTCACAGTCCAACTCTCACATCCATACATGACCACAGGAAAAACCATAACCTTGACTAGACAGACCTTTGTTGGCAAAGTAATGTCTCTGTTTTTCAGTATGCTATCTATGTTGGTCATAACTTTTCTTCCAAGGAATAAGTGTCTTTTAATTTCATGGCTGCAGTCACCATCTGCAGTGATTTTGGAGCCCAAAATATAAAGTCTGACACTGTTTCCACTGTTTCCCTATCTATTTCCCATGAAGTGATGGGACTGGATGCCATGATCTTCGTTT
>NW_011495032.1:11288767-11304490 GCF_000754665.1 Bison bison bison
TATTTCCCATGAAGTGATGGGACTGGATGCCATGATCTTCGTTTTCCGAATGTTGAACTTTAAGCCAACTTTTTCACTCTCCTCTTTCACTTTCATCAAGAGGCTTTTTTGTTCCTCTTCACTTTCTGCCATAAGGGTGGTGTCATCTGCATATCTGAGTTTATTGATATTTCTCCTGGCAATTTGATTCCAGCTTGTGCTTCTTCCAGCCCGGCTAAGGTCTCCAAATGGAGGAAATAAACTACAAGTGTCAGATTTTTCCCTTCTCTATACAAAATTAAAAGGAGGTTTCTTTTAAAATTCTGTTGCCATGATGACACCTGGTTCCACCTGAACTTAACTTTTCTCAAACCTTCAGCTAACCAATGAGTTTTTCTTATGGAAATGTTTTTCTTAAGCTACATTAATGAACTATGTATTTAACCTAGACTCTGTCTTTCTTCAAGTTTGTTCTGCTTAAGACTCAGAACTGTTAAGTGTTCAACAAACCAGTATGTTTGACTCATACATTGTTCTCCTAATCTATGTTAATGAAAGTATATATTTACTTGGAAACCTGCCTTTCTTCAAGATTCATGTCAATCATTTTCTGGCCTGGAATGACTCAACTGGTACCAATGTTATCTCAAAATGCATGTTGTGGGTGAGGGACCTGGTGACACTCTGAGTTTTGAGACATCTCTTTTCTCTAATTAACAGCTTGCTGATAGGTATATAACATACTGCTAAAGGCTAGTGAGGGGCACTCTTTCTGCCCCCTTCTGATGTCTACATCAGAAGCTTTGTCTATCTCTTTTTTACTTTAATAAAATTTTATCACACAAAAGTTCTGAATGATCAAGCCTCATCATTGGCCCCAGATTGAATTCCTCTTCCTTGGAGGTGAAGAATCCTGGCGTCTTTCATGGCTCAGCAACAACCTTTCAAAATGTTGGCTGTTTTGGCTGTGTCTCCTGTCTTTTGTACTTTGTGTGTTTAGTCACTCAGTCATGTCTGACTCTTTGTGACTCTTTGGACTGTAGACCACAGGCCCCTCTGTCCATGGGATTTTTCAAGAAAGAATGCTGGAGTAGGTTGCCATTTCCTTCTCCAGTGGATCTTCCCTACCCAGGGATCAAACCCCCATCTCCTATGTTTCCTGCACTGCAGGCATATCCTTTAACCCCTGAGTCATCAGAGAATCCCTTTCTTACTCTTCATTCCTATTTTATCATCATGGTAGGGACTAGTTACCATGATGCTTGACTGATCCTGGTGGTGGTAAGGACTAGGTGGTAAGGAGTAAGTATACTAAAAGTAGGGCAGGACTTGCCATCTTGGTGTGTGGTCTCTACATCCCTAGTTAATTATGGTCTAGATGGAGATATGTCTCTTACCTTGTGCAAGATAAGTACATCCTCTACCTCCCCCATATCATCATTCTGACCATTGCTCTGGAGTTCTTTTCTGCTCTCAAATCCACTGACCATGAACTTGATCACAATAGGAACAATGACAACTGTACTAGAAGATTTATTTTTCTGGTCCACTTTCAAAATGATTTATGAACCAGAAATAATTCAAAATTTTGTGTTGCTAATGACATCCTTCATTGTTTTCCAGAATATCATGTTTCATATTTTCAAGTGTTCAAGAATTTATTTTTTACAGGAAAAATTATAGACTTAGGCATTCAATCTACATCCTTGATTCATTATAGCATTTTCTTTAAGTCTTTCATGTGCTTATGAGAGGCTTTCATTATTTTTTCCCTAGGAGTGACTTTAAATATCAGCTTTTTTACAGTTCATGCTAATTCTAGAAGTTACTTAATTTTTGAAGCATCCACTTCCATTTATAAAAAGGAGATAAAACCACAAACTTCAGAGAGTTGGGAGGAAATTCATGTAAGTGCCATGTGAAAATAGCTAGTCATCCTGGCTTAATTTCAGCTCTCAATAAATGTTAGTTTCCTGCCCTTACTTTTCCTTACTTTGTATGTGTGTAATTCTTTAAGAGGCAAGGGCCATTGCTGTATTTTGTAAGCACTGTAGCACATATTGTAGAACAAATACTGAAAAAGGGCTAGCTGAATAAGCACATTGTGTAGAAACATAATATTCTGGAAATTGGCTGTCGGTACCGTGAACTTCCAGATGTTCAAGTTGGTTTTAGAAAAGGCAGAGGAACCAGAGATCAAAGTGCCAACATCCACTGGATCATCAAAAAAGCAAGAGAGTTCCAGAAAAACATCTATTTCTACTTTATTGACTATGCCAAAGCCTTTGACTGTGTGGACCAAAATAAACTGAGGAAAATTCTGAAATAAATGGGAATACCAAACCACCTGACCTGCCTCTTGAGAAACCTACATGCAGGGCAGGAAGCAACAGTTAGAACTGGACATGGAACAACAGACTGGTTCCAAATAGGCAAAGGAGTATGTCAAGGCTGTATATTGTCACCCTGCTTATTTAACTTATATGCAGATTACATCATGAGAAATGCTGGGCGGGAAGAAGCACAAGCTGGAATCAAGATTGCCAGGAGAAATATCGTTAAACTTAGATATGCAGATGACACCACCCTTATGGCAGAAAGTGAAGAGGAACTAAAAAGCCTCTTGATGAAAGAGGGGAGTGAAAAAGTTGGCTTAAAGCTCAGAAAACGAAGACCATGGCATCTGGCCCCATCACTTCATGGGAATTAGATGGGGAAACAGTGGAAACAGTGTCAGACTTTATTTTTGGGAGCTCCAAAATCACTGCAAATTGCAGTCATGAATTTAAAAGACGCTTGCTCCTTGGAAGGAGTAAAGCAGAGACATTACTTTTCCAACAAAGTTCCGTCTAGTCAAGGCTGTGGTTTTTCTAGCAGTCATGTATGTATGTGAGAGTTGGACTCTAAAGAAAGCTGAGTGCCGAAGAATTGATGCTTTTGAACTGTGGTGTTGGCGAAGACTCTTGAGAGTCCCTTGGACTGCAAGGAGATCCACCCAGTCCATCGTAAAGGAGATCAGTTCTGGGAATGATGTTGAAGCTGAAACAAGAACCCATATGAAAATGGTAAGATGATTTTTACACTTTTCACTTATGAAAAGCTGCATTCATAGAAAGTTTGCAAGTTGGATGTCAGAAAATATTATTGTTTTTAATAGTGGCTTATTCTAGAAGTCTCTGCAGTAGCTAAAGTATTCTCCTTCAAAACCAAACAATCTTTTCCAAACTGTTTTATACAATTATGAATCCAGTAGTGCACATAATAGGAAACCTAATGTAAACACAGGCTTTTTGAGTCTCTAAAAACTCTAGATTTTTCCACCCTTCTGTTCTGCAATCAACATAATTCCCTGTATTGTAAGGCATGCTATTTTATTGTTCATAAAATATATTAATAATGCTGCACATTTCTTTTTGACATCCTGATGGAACGTGTTCTTTTAACTTGCTTTAGTGCATGAAAACTGTTTCCAAATCTTGCTGCAACCTTGCCTTGTATTTCATCTGCCAGTCACATGTTCATTCCTGGACCAATTGCTATCAATAGGATGGACTCCTGACTAATCAGGCTCCCTTCTGGGTTATTCCCCAGGTAACATTTCTTCTACTTCATGTGTATTAACCACAATGGCCATCTCACACTCATAATAATGTCTCATTATTATCTCTTTAAGTAATTTCCTTACCTGTAATTTGAATGCACTTCTTTTTCTTCTTTCTTAGATGTATGTGCAGCATACATTTAAAATAGCAGTTAATCATATTTCAGAATGCTGGGGGAGTTTTTGTACACTTTTTAATTCTGAAAATCCTAAAAAATCAGGAGTTCACAAGTATTAAAATATTTTGATTAAAAATACAAATGTTGTGTAATTGCAAGGAACTCTTTATATTATGTTCTACCATTTCCAGTGCTAAATATGTATTGACTCTCTTACATGGAAAAAAATAGTCTAGTTTTAGGCAATAAATTCATAATAAATAGTCAAACTTTTCTCTCTTATGGAGTGTAAAACTGAAATATCATCAATACCATATGGTCATTCAAAAAGACTATATAGTCATATAGTATTTTTGAGAGTAAACTTGAATTTCATTGTATTTATGTAAGCACTGAAGTGTATTGAGGGTTATCTGAGGTGGAGAAATGTTAAGATTTTGGGGATTTGGTGCTTACATAAAGCATAAATCCAACATAGTGCTTAATCTCTTGTGATTCTCAAAATAGAGTGACATACACAATACAGCAAGAGATTCTTGGATGCTATAATCCTCAGACTGTCTTAATCTTTTCTTGCTTGTCTCCGGAAGTAAAACTTCTTGATATTTTATGTGCTAGTTGTCAATAAGAAAGTTGTTCTGATTTATTTTTTAATTATGCAACTCTCTACCCCTTACAACTGGCCAGGGAAGGAAATGGTGAAAAGAATTAAAGGAAGCTTTCCAAAAGAATAGATACAACTGAACATATATTCTCTTTGCTATGTCACTTCTTTTTCAATTTTTGAGTACATTGCAATACAAACACATTGAGTTCCTACTTTGTGTGGAGTACATTGTGGGCACTGAAAAAAAGTAAATAAAGAGAATTTTGTGTATACACAAAATGATGCAAATGATGGAGTGAAAAATTTATTAATGGATTCATGTATGATAAAAATGGAAATAACATCTTAGTCTTGCAACCAGAAGTGGGGATCCAGCAGCAAACTGATTAAAGCTAATAAAGAGTCAAGGCTGATGGAAAGAAAACGTTGCTTTATTTTGAATGCCAGCAACTAAGGAGGGCACAATAAAGGACAAATGGGCAATATAAAGGACAGAAATGCTGTGGACCTAACAGAAGCAGAGGATATTATGAAGAGGTGGCAAGAATACACAGAAGAACTATACAGAAAAAATCTTCATGACCCAGAAAATGACGATGGTGTGATCATTCACCTAAAACCAGACATCCTGGAATGTGAAGTCAAGTGGGCCTTAGGAAGCATCACTATGAACAAAGCTAGTGTAGGTGATGGAATTCCAGTTGAGCTATTTCAAATCCTAAAAGATGATGCTGTGAAAGTCCTACACTCATATGCCAGCAAATTTGGAAAATTCAGCAGTGGTCACAGGACTGGAGAAGGTCAGTTTTTATTCCAATCCCAAAGAAAGGCAATGCTAAAGAATGCTCAAACTACTGCACAATTGCACTCATCTCACATGCTATCAAAGTATTGCTCAAAATTCTCTAATCAGGTTCCAACAGTATGTGTACTGTGAACTTCCAGATGTTCAAGCTGGATTTAGAAAAGGCAGAGGAGCCAGAGATCAAATTGTCAACATCCGTTGGATTATTGAAAAAGGGAGAGAGTTCCAGAAAAATGTCTATATCTGCTTTATTGAGTATGCTAAAAACTTTGATTTTGTGGATCACAACCAACTGCAGAAAATTCTTCAAGAGATGTGAATACCATAACACCTGACCTGCCTCCTGAGAAATCTGCATGCAGATCAAGAAGCAACACTTAGAACTGGACATGAAACAACTGGTTCCATGTCCAGATTTGGAACAGACAGGTTCCAAATTAAAAAAGGAGTATGTCAAGACTGTATACTGTCTCCCTGCTTATTTAACTTGTATGCAGAGTACATCATGAGAAATGCTGGACTGGATGAAGCACAAGCTGGAGTCAAGATTGCTGTGAGAAATATCAATAATCTCAGATGTGCAGATGACCCCACACTTACAGCAGAAAGAGAAGAAGAACTAAAGAGTATTTTGATAAAAGTGAAAGAGGAGAGTGAAAAATTGACTTAAAACTCAACATTCAGAAAACGAAGATCATGGCATCTGGTCCCATCACTTCATGGCAAATAGATGGGGAAACAGTGGAAACAGTGACAGACTTTATTTGGGGGGCTCCAAAATCACTGCAGATGGTGACTGAAGCCATGAAATTAAAAAACACTTGCTCCTTGGAAGGAAAATTATGACCAAGTAGACAGCATATTCAGAGAAGGCAATAGCACCCCACTCCAGTACTCTTGCCTGGAAAATCCCATGGATGGAGGAGCCTGGTAGGCTGTAGTCCATGGGGTAGCTATGAGTCGGACACGACTGAATGACTTCCCTTTCATTTTTCACTTTCATGCACTGGAGAAGGCAATGGCAACCCACTCCAGTGTTCTTGCCTGGAGAATCCCAGGGACGGCAAAGCCTGGTGGGCTTCCATCTATAGGGTCGCACAGAGTCAGACATGACTGAAGTGACTTAGCAGCAACAGCAGCAGACAGCATATTAAAAAGCAGAGATATTACTTTGCCAACTAAGGTCCGTCTAGTCAAAGGTATGGTTTTTCCAGTAGTAAAAATGTATGCATGTGAGAGTTGGACTATAAAGAAAGCTAAGAGCTGCAAAATTGATGCTTTTGAACTGTGGTGTTGGAGAAGACTCTTGAGAGTCCCTTGGACTGAAAGGAGATCCAACTAGTCCATCCTAAAGGAGATCAGTCCGGGTGTTCATTGGAAGGACTGATGCTAAAGCTTAAACTCCAATACTTTGGCCACCTGATGTGAAGAACTGGCTCATCTGAAAAGACCCTGATGCTGGGACAGGTTGAAGTGGGGAGAAGGGGACAACAGAGGATCAGATGCTTGGATGGCATCATCCAACTTGATGGACATGAGTTTGGGTAAACTCTGGGAGTTGGTTATGGACAGGGAGGCCTGGCATGCTGCAGTCCATGGGGTCTCAAAGAGTCAGAAATGACTGAGTGACTGAACTGAACTGAACTGAGGAGGGGGCAGACTGCAGTTTGAAGGACAACACCATGCACTAATTACCAGTGGTCCAGAGATTTTATAGGTGAAGGGAGGGGCTGCATGCAGAAACAGCACAGTCAGCTCTGACAGTCTTCTGGAGATTGATCATTTCTCTGATCAAACTTATTCTTTGGTGAAAAATTTTCTACAGTCAGAAGTTGTGTGGAAGACATGGGCAGGGAGGGAGGGAGAATGACCACAGAGTCCACTCCATCTCAGTATAAGATTAAGAGGGTTGACTCTAGGAGTAGAATTGTTTGATCATTAGATGTACATACCTTCAACTTCAAAGTTTTCAGCAATCTTTGTAACAGTTTACATCTTAAAAGCAAAAGAATAAAATCAGTAATAAATGTTTTAACATATCTATCAATTGTAGAAAATAGATTTCAAATAAGTTTCTAAATCAAGAAGTTAAAAAATACTAATTATGAAAACCTCACCATAAATACAATTATGCAGAAAAGAAAACAATAGAAAATAGTATTTAGAAAAGCAAATAATGCAATCAAAGCCTGATCTAATTATACTCAGCTGCTAGTTATCCTGGGCTTATTTCTATTCTCAAAGCACTTCAAACTCACCCCTGCCTCTGTGTCTAAATGGATCATGACCTCTAGAACCAACCTGCTCTGGTTGATTAATAACAGTGATTGCCTAGAACATTGCTTAGGATTCATTTAAACACTCAACAAATGTTGGCTGAATCAGAGCCTGAAGTGTGGTCATAAGGTTAAGAGTATATGTTATGGGTTCAGATGACATGAGCTCAACTCCTACCTTGTGGCAAGTAAATGTCTCTGAACCTCATTATTTTTTTTTTAACCAGTAGAGCTGGGATACATAATAATACCTATTGCACAGGGTTGTTGTTAGAATCAAATCAGGTAGTACCCATAAAATATTAAGAATAATCTATGACATATAAGGGAAGCACTCAATATATTTAAAATTGTTACTTTTGTTGTTGTTGTATGTACTCATGTTGTATCACTTCCCTGGTAGCTCAGCTGGTAAAGCATCTGCCTACAATTCAGGATTCAATTTCTGGGTTAGGAAGATCTACTGGATAAGTGATAGGCTACCCACTCCAGTATTCTTGGGCTTCCCTGGTGGCTAAGCTAGCAAAGAATCCTTCTGCCATGTGGGAGACCTGGATTCAATTCCTGGGTTGGGAAGATTCCCTGGAGAAGAGAACGGCTACCCACTCCAGTATTCTGGCCTGGAGAATTTCATGGAGTCTATAGCGCATGGGATTGCAAAGAGTCGGACATGACTGAGCAACTTTCACTTTCACTGTAACCATTGTTATTGGGTTGGCTGAAATATTCCTTCAGTTTTTAAGTAAAATTAAAAGACACACTTCATTTTCACCAAGAACTTCATTAAACAATGTATTCACCATTTTGTTCTACTACCTTCTGCCTTTTTTAAAGCAACTTCATATTCCAAACTTTTTTTTTATCTTTTTGAGCAAAGAACTGTCCCAAGTGCCTTTTATAGTCTTTTGGGGAATCAAAAATTTTTCCATTAAGATAATTTTGTATAGGCCAAAATAATTGCAATCCAAAGGACAATGTCTGGTGAACATAGTAGATGAAGCAGAACTTAGTCAAGCTGTAACTGCTTTTGTCTGGTCATCAAAGAAACATTCATTCTTTCATTATCCTGATGGAAGATTATATGTTTTCTGTTAACTAATTCCAGACGCTTTTTGTTGAGTACTGCTTTTCAGGTGGCCTAATTGTGAGCAGCTTTTGGAATTAATTGTGTGGTTTTCTGGAAGGAACTCATAATAGAGAACTCCCTTCCAATCCCATCATACATACACATTATCTGATGTGGATGAAGACTGGATTTTGCTGTGGTTGGTGGTGGTTTATTTCACTTGTCCCTTGATCTCATCTACTGTACATTATGGTACAGTATCTATGTTTCATCACCCATCATAATTTGTTTTAAAAACAGAACATTTTTGTTACATTTAAGTAGAAAATTGAATGCAGAAAAATGGTCAAGAAGGTTTTTTTTTTTTCTTTCTTTCTTGTTTGCTTAACTTATATAGAACCCAAACATCACAGTAATTAATGTAACCAAGCTGGTATAAATTATTTTCAAATCTTGGTTTGGATATTTTGAGTATATCAGCTATCTCCCATGTGGTATAACCTTGATGGTTCTCAGTTGATGTCTCGATTTGATTGCTATCAACTTTAACTGGTCTACCCAACTGTGGAGCATCATTCAGCAAGAAATCTCAAGCACAAAGCTTTGCAAACCACTTTTCACACATTTGATCTGTCACAGGACCTTCTCCATACACTACGTGAATCTCTTTTTGTGTTTTAGTTGCATTTTTACCTTTCTTGAAATAATAAAGCATATATGCCAAAATGGTACTTTTTCTTCCATCTTCAATATTAAAGTGGCTATCAAAATTTCACCAATTTTAAGTTTTTTTTGAAATGTGTGCTGATATTATACCTATCACAATACAATCTTAAAAAATTGTTTTGAATGAAGTTAAAGACAACTAACCACTACAAGAGCTATCCTATAGGAAAAAAATAAAAACAAAAAACAAAACAGGATTTTTGGCCCTTCCTTGCTTTTGAAGTCTCTGATTCTTTCTTACCTTCTAGACCTGAGCTGAGATGTAGTTGCCTAAAGATCAAAATAAATGTATTTTTATTGCTGCAGCAAATATGGTTTATGGGTGAGTACTAATAAACACAATAATAACTTGTCAAAAGAAAATAATTTGAAAATATTTTACTTATTTTAAAATTGCTGTTTTATTTTGCATAATATGTGAGTGAATAGTCAGAGTCTGGGTGGTTTTTAACACTGTAACTTGCCTTGCTGATAATCTGGCTAAATATCAATACATATCAAACATCAACATCTGTTTTGTCTCACAAAGACACTTTATTTTAATATATGATTCATTCCCTTATCATTTTATGTTATGCAAAATTATCATTTTATTAGTTTACCCATTTTTGGTTTGTCTTTTTCCTAGTATATGAGATCAGAGAGGCAGAAATTTCATCTGGTTTTTCTCATCACTTGATCTGCTTTTCCTCTAAAGGGTCTGAACATAGGCACTTAGAGTCCCACATTTCAATTTATAGAATAATTACTTGGAGGGTTGTGAGAGTTCACAAATATCCCACACCTAGTTTCTCCTATTGATAATATTTTGCATGATTCATTTGTTAAAACTAATGAATTGATATTGATACACTAGAATTATTCAAATTTCCTCAGTTTCGGTGCAATGTCCTTTTTCCGTTTCAGGATCTCATTTAAGACGTCATATTGCATTTATTAGTTACACTTTAGAGTCCTGTGGCCTGTGAAAGTTTCTCAGACTTTCCTTGTTTCTCATGATATTGATGATTTTGAGGAGGTTTGGTCAAGTGTTTTGTAGAATAATGCTCAATTGGAATTTGTTTGATGTTTTTCTTTTTTAATTTGTCTTTTACTAAAGCATAGTTGATTTGCAGTGTTATGTTAGTTTATGGTATATAGCAAACTGATTCAGTTACATACATATATATATATAATATATATATGTTTTAATAAATCCTTTTCATTATGGTTTACTAAAAGATATTTCATATAGTTGTCTTTGCTAGACAGTAGAACCTTTTTGTTTATACAGTCTATATATAATAGTTTTCATCAGCTAATCCCAAACTCCCAATCCATACCTCCCCCATCTGTCTCCCATTGATAATCACAAGTCTGTTTCCTATGTCTGTTACTCTATTTTCATTTCATAATATGTTCATCTATATTGTATTTTATATTCCACATATAAATTATATCATATGGTATTAGTCTCTCTTTTTCTGATTTATTTCACTTAGTATGATCATCTCTGAGTCCATCCATGTTTGCTGCAAATGGCATTGTTTCATTCTCTTTTATGGCTGAGTAGTATTGCGTTGTGTGTATGTGCGGTATGTGTGTGTGTGTGTGTGTGTGTAGCATCTTCTTTATCTATTCATTTGTCGATGGGCCTTTAGGTTGCTTCCATGTCTTGGCTACAGTATACAGTGCTGCTCTGAATATTGGAGTGCATGTATCTTCTTAAATTAGAGTTTTGTCTGGAGATATGCCTGGGAGTGGGGTCATTGCATCATTATTTGATGTTTTTTCCATTATTAGACTGGAGCTATACCGGCTTCCCTGATATCTCAGTTGATAAAGAAACCACCTGCAATGCAGGAGACCCCAGTTCCATTCCTGGATCAGGAAGATCCAACTGAAGAACTCCATGGACTGTATAGTCCATGAGGTAGTAAAGAATTGGACACAACTGAGCGACTTTCACTTCATTTCATGAGTTTTGGGGTTTGAGCAAATTCTGGGAGGTGGTGAAGGACAGGGAGGCCTGGCATGCTGCAGTCCATGGGGGTGGCAAAGAATCAGACACGACTGAATGACTGAACAACAACAACAAATGGGTTTTAGGGAGGAAGACCACAAAGGTAAAGTGTCATTTTCTTATATCATATCATGTTAATATTAGCTATCAACATATTATTTTTCATGACATTGCTGAGATAGTGTGGAAAAAAATTTAAAAAAACTCTGTTTTAAACTGGAATCAAAAACCCGTAAAGGAAGAAGTCCCACACAGGCATCAGCAGCAGCTTACAGACTCCAACAAGAAGGAAGATTTTCTTCAGATGCAGCCACAACATGCTGCCCATTGTTTGAAGCCAGTAAAGAATCACCAAAGTCCTCCCAAGTTCCCTGCTTTCTCCTGGAAAAGCCAGCCCCATCCCCCTTTCTCCAGACATGCCTATGTTTGCCGTAGTTTGCTTGTCTCAAATTACAATTTCCTGCTACTTTTAAAAAGTTAGTCATTTTAGTAGCAACATCAATTTTTTAAATAGGTTAACTATGTTTGACAGATTTCTTCACTATACACTTACTCTTCTTATCTCCCTTTCTGTATGATTTTCTTTGAAATAAAGTTACAATGCAGTGCCCACACTTGAGTGGGGAAATATGCTCTATCTTCTTTCAGTTCAGTTTAGTTGCTCAGTCATGTCTGACTCTGATACCCCATGGACTGCAGCAGACCAGGCTTTTCTGTCCATGACCAACACCCAAAGCCTATTCAAACTCATGTCCATCACATCAGTGATACCATCCAATCATCTCATCCTCAGGTGTCCCTGTCTCCTGCCGCCTTCAATCTTTCCCAGCATCAGGTTCTTTTCAAATGAGTCAGTTCTTCACATCAGGTGGCCAAAGTATTGGAGTTACAGCTTCAGCATCAGTTCTTCCAATGATTATTCAGGACTGATTTCCTTTAGGATGGACTGGTTGGATCTCCTTGCAGTCCAAGGGACTCTCAAGAGTCTTCTCCAACACCACAGTTCAAAAGCATCAATTCTTCAGTTCTCAGCTTTCTTTATAGTCCAACTCTCACATCCATACATGACTACTGGAAAAACCACAGCTTTGACTAGACAGACCTTTGTTGGCAAAGTAATGTATCTGTTTTTTAATAGGCTATCCAGGTTGATCATAACTTTTCTTCCAAGGAGTAAGCATCTTTAAATTTCATGGCTTCAGTCACCATATGCAGTGATTTTGGAGCCTCCAAAATAAGTCACTGTTTCCACTATTTCCCCATATATTTGCCATGAAATGATGGGACCAGATGCCATGATCTTCATTTTCTGAATGTTGAATTTGAAGCCAACTTTTTCATTCTCCTCTTTCACTTTCATCAAGAGGCTCTTTAGTTCTTCTTCGCATTCTGCCATAAAGGTTGTACCATCTGTATATCTGAGGTTATTGATATTTCTCCTGGCAATCTTGACTCCAGCTTGTGCTTCATCCAGTCCAGCATTTGTCATGAAGTACACTGCATATAAGTTAAATAAGCAGGGTGACAATACATAGCCTTGAGATACTCCTTTCCTGATTTGGAACCAGTCTGTTATTCCATGTCCAGTTCTAAGTGTTGCTTCTTGACCTGCATACAGATCTCTCAGGAGGCAGGTCAGATGATCTGGTATTCCCATCCCTTTAAGAATTTTACACAGTGTTTTTTTTGTGTGTGTGTGTGTGTGATTCACACAGTCAAAGACTTTGGCATAATCAGTAAAGCAGAAGTAGATGATTTTCTGGAACTCTCTTCCTTTTTCCATGATCCAACAAATGTTGGCAATTTGATCTCTAGTCCCCCTGCCTTTTCTAGATCCAAATTGAACTTCTGGAAAACTAATGGTTTATGTACTGTTGAAGCCTGACTTGGAGAATTTTGAGCATTACTTTGCTAGCGTGTGAAATGAGGACAATTGTGTGTTAGCGTTAGCAATTTTTAGCATTGTCTTTCTTCGGGTTTGCAATGAAAACTGATTTTTTCCAGTCCTGTGGCCACTGCTGAGTTTTCCAAATTTGCTGGCATGTTGAGTGCAGCATTTTCACAGCATCATCTTTTAGGATTTGAAATAGCTTACCTGGAATTTCATCACCTCTACTAGCTTTGTTCATAGTGATACTTCCTAAGGCCCACTTGACTTTGCATTCCAGATGTCTGGTTCTAGGTGAGTGATCATACCATCATGATTATCTGGGTCGTGAAGATCTTTTTTGTATAGTTCTTATGTGTATTCTTGCCACCTCTTAATATCTTCTGCTTCTGTTAGTTCCATACTATTTTTGTCCTTTATTGTGCTCATCTTTGCATGAAAATTTCCCTTGGTGTCTCTGATTTTCTTGAAGAGATCTCTAGTCTTTTGCATTCTATTGTTTTCCTCTTTTACTTTTCATTGATTACTGAGGAAGGCTTTCTTACCTCTCCTTGCTATTCTTTGAAACTCTGCATTCAAATGCATATATCTTTCCTTTTCCTTTCACTTATCTTCTTTTCATAGCTGTTTGTAAGGCCTCCTCAGATAACCATTTGGCCTTTCTGCATTTCTTTTTCTTGGGGATGTTGTTGATCACTGCCTCCTGTACAGTGTCACTAACCTCTGTTCATAGTTTTTCAGACACTCTATCAGATCTAATCCTAGGAATCTATTTCTCACTTCCACTGTATAGCTGCAAGGGATTTGATTTAGGTCATACCTTAATGATCTAGTGATTTTCCCTACTTTCTTCAATTTACGTTGGAATTTGACAATCAGGAGTTCATGATTTGAGCCACATCCTTGTCTTGCTTTGGCTGACTGTAGAGAGCTTCTCCATCTTTGGCTGCAAAGAATATAATCAATCTGATTTTGGCGTTGACCATCTGGTGATGTCCATGTGCAGAGTCTTCCCCTGTGCTGTTGGAAGAGGTGTTTCCTATGACCAGTGCATTCTCTTGGCAAAACTCTATTAGCTTTTGCCCTGCTTCATTCCGTATTCCAAGGCCAAATTTGCCTGTTACTCCAGGTGTTTCTTGATTTCCTTCTTTAGCATTCCACTCCCCTATAATGAAAAGGACATCTTTTTTGGGTGTTATTTTTAGAAGGTCTTGTAGATGTTCATATCACTTTTAAACTTCAGCTTCTTTGGCATTATTGTTCAGGGCATAGACTTGGATTACTATGATATTGAATGGTTTGCCTTGGAAACAAATAGAGATCATTCTGTCTTTTTTGAGATTGCATCCAAGTATTGCATTTTGGACTCTTTTGTTGACTATGATGGGTACTCCATTTCTTCTAAGGGATTCTTGCCCACAGTAGTAGATATATTGGTCATCTGAGTTAAATTCACCCATTCCAGTCCATTTTAGTTTGTTGATTCCTAAAATGTTGATGTTCCCTCTTGCCACTTACTTATTGACCACTTCCAATTTGCCTTGATTCATGGATCTAACATTCCAGATTCCTATGCAATATTGTTCTTTACACTATAGGAGTTTACTTCCATCACCAGTCACATCCACAACTGGGTGTTGTTTTGCTTTGGCTCCTTCTGTTTAATTGAAATATAGTTCATTCACACAATTATGTTAGTTTTAGGTGTAAAACATAGTGGTTCAATATTCTGATAGATTGCACTTCATAAATTATTACAAATATTGGCTATATTACTTATTCTTACAACATATCCATTTTGTATATATTATTTATTTTATACATAGTTGTTTGTATCTCTTAATCCCATAACACTATCTCACCCCCTCTCAGCTTCAAATGTCTCATTAGTAACCATTAGTTTGTCCTCTGTATCTGTGAATCCATTTCTCTTTTGTTGTATATGTCCATTTGTATTATTTTTTAGATTTTTCATATAATGATATCATACAGTATTTATATTTCTCAGTCTGACTTATTTTACCTAGAATAGTACCCTATAGGTCCATTTAAACTGTTGCAAATGGCAGAATTTCATTCTTTTTCATGGTTCAGTAGAATTCTATTATATATGAAATATATTTGAGTGGGTTTCCCTGGTAGCTCGGCAAGTAAAGTATCTACCTGCAATGCAGGAGAACTCAGTTAGATTCCTGGGTTGGGAAGATCCCCTGGAGAAGGGATAGGCTACCCACTCCAGTACTCTTGGTGGCTCAGATGATAAATAATCTGCCTGCAATTGCTGCCTATGGGAGACCTGGGTTTGATCCCTGGGTTGGGAAGATCTCCTAGAGAAGGGCATTACAATCCACTCCAGTATTCTTGCCTGGAGATTCCCCGTGGGCAGAGGAGCCCGGCAGGCTATAGTCCATGGCGTCACAAAGAGTCAGACATGACTGAGTGATGAAGCACAGCACAACACATATCTAAGAAGGAAGAAGAAACAATCAATGAACTGAATATAGGATAATTGAAGTTACCGAGCCTGGGGAAGAGAGAAAGAAAAATGAGCACAACATAAAGGATCCATCATTGTTATGAAGCAGGGCCAATATACAATGTGAATACAAAATGATGAGAGAAAGAAAATGAAGCAGAGAGAGCATTTGAAAAAA
>NW_011495032.1:11304590-11310914 GCF_000754665.1 Bison bison bison
ATTTGAAAAAACAATGGCTAGAAAGTCCCAAAGTTAATGAAAGGCATGAATCTACAAATCCAAGAAATTCAGTGAATTTTCATTAAGATAAGCTCCAAGAGACCTCCAATTAAACAAATTATAATCAAATTGGTTAAAGACAAAGAGAAAGAAAAAATCTTGAAAACAGTATGAGAAAATTAACTTATTATATATACAAGAGTTCCTCAATCTGGTTACTACCAGTAGCTGATTTATCATAAAAAAAATAAGAGTACACAAGACAGAAGAATTGACATATTCAAAGTACTGAAAGAAAAGGAAAGTTAACTTAAATTTCCATATCCTGCAAAACTGTCCTTTAAAAATTAAGGAGAAATGAAGACATAAAAACAATGAAGACATAAATATAAAATATGAGAAAGTTGATAATCACTGTACCTAGCCTATAACAAATACTGAAAATTGCCCTTCAGGTTGACAAAAAGAATACTAGAAAGTAATTCAAAACCATATGAAGACATAAGTATCCTGATAAATACATGAGGAGTGTAAAAGCCAGCTCTATTATAATTTTAATATTTAATTCCATTTAAAAAATTTCCACAGACTTTAAAAGACAAATGCAAAAATATAATTTACATTGTTAGGCACACAATGCATAAAGTTGTTTGTGTTATGACTAATGTAGAGATGGAAGAGTGATGTAGGAGTCAAATTATCATATGTGGTTGATGTTAATTTTATGTCAATTGATATTAAATTGTTATATCTTTAGAATGTTATGTGTAATCCCCATGGTAACCACACAAATAGACAAAGTTTGCAGTATATACAAAAAAGAAAGTGAAAAATGAACCAAACTTTATCAACTAAAACATTAGCTAAATAAAAAAGAAAACATTGATGGAGAAATAAGGGACAGAAATATCAAGGCATACAGAAAAATGACAGAAATAATATCAGAATTGCTTTGTGTTGTTTAGTTGCTAAGTTTTGTCCAACTTTTTGTGACCCCATAAACTGCAGCACACCACTCTTCCCTGTTCTTCACTATCTTCTGGAGTTTGCTCAAATTCATGTCCACTGAGTCTGTATAAATGCATTAAAATCTCTTAGCAAAAAGCAGAGACTGACAGGGTGGATGAAAAAGCATGATCCAGTATATGTCCTCTTTAGATCTAAAGATATTAATAGATTGAAGGTGAAATACGGGAAAAAGAATTCTATGCAAGTAATAACAAAATGCTAGCATGGTTGGACTAATATCAGACAAAATATGCTTACATGAAATAGATTGGAGAGAAAAATTATCTTTGTTGCTCCAGACTGGTCTAGCTGCCAGTTGCCAGTTATCAGGTTTGCTTGATTGATGTCATGTGTAGATGAAATTCCCACCTGAACCCTACTCATTTTACTAACCCATAGATTCATGAGATATAATAATACTAATAAATTATTTTTAAGTTGCTTAGTTGTGAGGTGTTTGTGTGCTCAGCCTCTCAATCATGTTCAACAATGTGTAACCCCATGGACTGTAGCCCACCAGGCTCCTCTGTCCTTGGAATTTTCCAGGCAAGACTGCTGGAGTGGGTTGCTATTTCCTATTCCAGGGGATCTTCCCAACTCATGGATCAAACCCCTGTCTCTTGTGTCTCCTACATTTGCAGGCAGATTCTTTACCACTTGCATCACCTGGGAAGTCCAGTTATGAGACAACTTGATCAATTGTTCAGAACAACTCATATTTTATAGTAAATAAAGTAGGAATTAAACATTAAGTGGTTTCTTAAGGCTATCCCACCAACCAGTAGCCAAATATACTTGAAGCCTCCTCTACTATTAATAGCTCCAAATTTTGTGCACTTTCTACACTTTGCTGCATCTACATGGAATGTAGATGCCTAAATTACATAGCAAATAGTGGAAATAAAAGGGTATTCTAGTGAAAAATTCTGGGTATAATCATAGACAGTGTTCCCAGATTTAGCAAGTGTAAATACAAAATATACAGTTAAGTTTAAATTGCAGATAAGCTATGTATATTTGGCATAGATATGTATTTGATACTTACTTATACTAAAAATAATAGTTATTTATCTGATTAAAACTTAAATGAGTAGCCTGCATTTAGCTACCAAACTTAGATATATACATAAAATACCTTGCAAAACTTTGGAAAGAATCATTGACTTCTGAAACTCAATTATCTAATCTATAAAATAAGAGCAACATCATTTATAGGAGAATTTAGGAGATAAAGTGGCATAGTCATTGAATGAATTCTCAGTTTTATGTCTATCATACCTTAGATTTTCTGGAAATGTTAGCTGGACTTTAAATAGTCCCATTCTGATTCTGTATCTTAGTATCTTTGGAGTATATTATGCTTTGCTTTTTATTCATTTTATTCCATGTTTACTCCATTCAGAAATAAGCAATTATATTTTTAAGGGCTTGTTAAAAGCTTGTACTGTGTTTGGTAAAATGATGTTGAATAAGTGTATTCATATAAGTGCATATTCAACTTTATGTAATATTATCTAATGCTATTTAATTTTAACTTTTTGAGCTATTTCTTGACCATGTCAATATTCTGATGTGAGAAAAACAGAGTTTCATTGAACATAAATTACTTGATAAAACTCTATAGGTAGTAAACACACTTTGAGAAAGAAATGAAAGAAAAAGAGAATCTTTTGAAATCTCTGCAAGACTCAAATACATAACAAATACCCATCTTTCACAATGTTGCTTCCTATTTGGAAAAATCACCTGTTTCTTCCTTAAAGAATTCTTTTGAGTGCATAACTTTAAAATTTCTGTACCAAAAACTATTTTCCAATTGTATTCCATTCTGAGACATAATAGGTGAAAAGTCACACATTCATAAAAGTCACCTAAAATAAATTGTCTCATATAGATAAAACAGGCTGAAACATTCAGTGCTATCTTTCAATAAGAAAACCAACCACTTGAACCAAATGTATTTCCTGGCCACATAGACTTTTGTACAATAAAGTTATTTTTAGGGCATAAGTCAAGACTTTCTTTGCTCACCCAGAATGATAACCAGGATATCTCACTTAATCATGGGCTTTTGAAGAACCATCTATAGGCATTTAATAAACTACCAACAAGAGTTATATAGTAGTGTTCAACAATATATAAAATCAGAGCTTTAGACTTGAAAGGAATTGGAAATAGTGTCTAGTTCAGAAACCCCATTTTATAGAGAACAAAATTGAAACACATAGGAGTTGAAAGAAACATGGTCACAGTATTTTATTTGTGCCAAACCAAGTCAACTTACTGAATATTTGTTGATAATTTCTACATGATTAGTCCAGTGTTGGTGGTCTGGCTTCCTAACACCTTTTAAGAAGCTTATAATCTACTTAATGTACATGCAGTAAACTATTATGCAAAATGAGTAAAATGAGTAGTATTTGATTATAGCCTTATTGGAATAGTTTTATGTATTGTCTCTATATTGCTTTCATTCCCTGATGACTCAGACAGTAAAGAATCTGCCTGCAATGCAGGAAATATGGGTTCAACCCTGGTTGGAGAAGATCCCCTGGAGAAGGGAATACCCACTCCAGTATTCTTTCCTGGAGAATCCCACGGTTATAGGAGCCTGGAGGGCTACAGTCCATGGGGTTGCAAAGAGTCAACACAACTGAGTGACTAACACTTTCACTTTAGATGAAATAGTTTCACATATTGTTCATATATCAGTGCCTCAGAAACTCATAACTTCAGAACACCTTTACAAGTTCCAGACACATAAACCTCACTCTGAATTTAACATGTCCACCATAATGTGCCACTTGTATTTCCAACTAAGTATGTTCAAAACTCAACTCAAACTCACACTTATGTTTAACTTTTTCACTGAAAACACACACCTCTGAGTTCTCTTGGCTTTCTTTTCCCAGGTCACTTGGACATAAAACATAATAAATTAGGTTTAAGTAAAATCACATTTTAAATCTAGGCTTGGTGATACAAGGTGATAATATCATTAATATTTATTTATTTATTTACTGGGGGGCTGTAGCAGGTCTTAGTTGTGGCATGTGAGATCTACTTCCCCAACGAGAAACTGAACTTGAGTCCCCTGAATTAAGAATCTCTGGACTACCAGGGAAGTCTCAAAATGATAACGTTTTATTAGAGGAGGGACCACAGATCTTGTCAGGCAGTTCATGAAAATAATCTGTATTAGTGCCATATGCTAAGTTGTTATTGTTGCTCAGTCACGCAGTAGAGTGTCCAACTCTTTGCGACCCCGTGGACTGCAGCACGCAGGCTTCCCAGTCCTTCACCATTTCCTGGAGTTTGCTCAGACTCATGTCCACTGATAAGGATTATCCTCCAAATTTTGTACACTGGCTATAGCAAATGTATGTTTAGGATAAAATTATTTAATTCCTCTGAATTACTGATGTTATTTTTAAATTTAACTTTCTTACATACATGTAGATGAAAGATAAGATTATCATATAATTAATTGTCAAATGCTATCCTTTTGAGAGTAAGAGCAAGAACTTTTTTTCTTTTTAATGAAACACACTGGTGCAACAGACACTACTATTGCTTTTAATTAAAGGTGTTTATAAAGTTCCTGGCACTTGAGTAGCTGTTTGAACTCCTATCCCATCCACCCACATGACCCTAGTGGCTCAGATGTTAAAGCGTCTGCCTCCAATGCGGGAGACCCGGGCTCAATCCCTGGGTCGGGAAGATCCCATGGAGAAGGAAATGATAACCCACTCCAGTATTCTTCCCTGGAGAATCCCATGGATGGAGAAGCCTGGTAGGCTACCGTCCATGGGGTTGCAAAGAGTTGGACATGACTGAGCGACTTCACTTTCATAGGCAATGATTCATACTTCCTTCTTTGAATATTTGTAATATGTAAAATTATAAGATTCATTTCTTGAGAAGTTGCTCCACTTAAGCAAAATACAAAAAAAAAAAGAAAGAAAGAAAGAAAGAAAACTCTGTGACTTTCCAATACAGTTTGTTCAAGACATTAATAACTTAATATAAGTGAGTTTATTAAAAGAGCACTTAGAAAATCTCCTTAGAAATGGGGCATAAAATGAAGAACGTGTGTTTTGAGCAAGCAGGGAGAAAAGTGGGAATGCTGAAGAATTAAGAGAGTCTAAGACTCTTGTGCATCTGTGGAGAGATGCATGGAGCAACTTAATGTGTTGGGAGCCTAAAATGGGGTTCAGAACTCTGTCAAGGCTTTATTGAAGAAATAGGATGCAGATTGACCCTTTTCAGTTAACTTAATACATTGTAATACATATAAATATTAGTCTGTTTCCCATGTCTATGAGTATTTCTGTTTTGTAAATAGGTCTATTTGTATCAGTTTTTCTGGTTCCACATATAAGCGATATCATATATTTGTCTTCTTCTGTCTGGTTTACTTCACATTTTATGATCATTTCTAGGTTCATCCATGTTGCTGCAGATGGCATTATTTCATTCTTTTTTATGGCTGAGTAGTGTCTCATTGTATATATGCATCATATCTGCTTTATGACATTCATCTGTTTATGAACATTTAGGGTGCTTCCATGTTTCGACCACTGTAAACAGTGTGTCAATAAACATTGTGGTGTATGTATCTTTTCAGATTAGAGTTTTCTCCAGATATATGCCCATAAGTGGGCTCACTGGATCATAAAGCTGCTCTATTTTTAATTTTATGAGAAACTGTCATACTGTTCTCTATGGTGGTTACCAAAGGGAAAAGGGGATGGATAAATCATGTTTTGGGGATTAAAATATACATACAACCATACATAAAATAGATAAACAACAAGCACCTGCTATATAGCACAGGGAACTAGACTTAGCATCTTGTAATAACTTTTAATGGAAAATAATGTAAAAAGGATAAATAAATACATGTATATTCAGTTACACACACACACACACATAAATAGCAATCATTTTGCTGTACATAAGAAACTAACACAAAATTGTTAATCAACTACATTTTCAATAAAAATTTAAATAAATAAATATTGGCTCTGGCTTTTAGTATTGTTTTATTGAATGTGATATTTTAGAGCTAATATTATGTCCCTGGGTTTCCCTAGTGGCTCAGATAGCAAGGAATCTGCCTGCAATGCAGGAGACCTGAGTTGGATCCTTGGGTAGAGAAGATCCCCTCGAGAAGGGAATGATTCAGTTCAGTTCAGTTCAGTTCAGTCGCTCAGTCGTGTCTGACTCTTTGCCACCCCATGAATTGCAGCACACCAGGCCTCCCTGTCCATCACCAACTCCAGGAGTTCACCCAGACTCACGTCCATTGAGTCA
>NW_011495032.1:11311205-11319473 GCF_000754665.1 Bison bison bison
TTTGTTGGCAAAGTAATGTCTCTGCTTTTGAATATGCTATCTAGGTTGGTCATAACTTTCCTTCCAAGGAGTAAACGTCTTTTAATTTCATGGCTGCGGTCACCATCTGCAGTGATTTTGGAGCCCAAAAAAACAAAGTCTGACACTGTTTCCACTGTTTCCCCATCTATTTCCCATGAAGTGATGAGACCAGAAGGGAATGATTACCCACTCCACTATTCTGGCCTGGAGAATTGAATGGACTGAGGAGCCTGACAGACCATAGTCAATGAGGCTACAAAGAGTCAGGCATGATTGAAGGACTGAGCATAAGGGAACTAACATTGGTTGAACATTCACTCTGTAAGTAACAATTCTCAGAGCTTTATGTTGTTGTTGTTCAGTCATCCAGTCATGTCTGATTTTTGGCAACTGCATGGACTGCAGCATGCCAGGCATCCCTGTCTGTCACCATTTCCTGGAGTTTGACCAAGTTCATGTCCATCACTTCGGTGATGCCAGAGTTTTATACACATTATTTAACTGAATCTTCAAAATGACACTATTCTGGCTGTTAACATTTTACAGGTTAGAAAGATTTTCAGGAAGATCTTTCTAGAAGCTTTAGAAAGGTCTAACATGTCCAAGGTCACACAGTTTGATAACTAGCACAGATGGAATTTCAAACCAAATTTATTTACTTGCAAGCCCTGTGCCCTGCCTTGAAAGAAAGATCTTTAAAAAAATATAAAAAAGACACTTGGTAGGGATGAGGAGCCTCTTCAAGTAGCCATCACTAATGCTTTGCTAAGTGATGTTAGTTAGAATTTCACATCTACATTTTCTCCTTTGTGTTTATTGGGTCACAAGCACCAACCTTCTTTTATGCAAAACTTTAAAAAGACTAATTAGATAATGTCCATAGAAATCCTTTAGCTCCTGGGAGAAGGTTTTTACATTAATCTCAGGAATTATTACTCAAAGAATATTGCAACTCAATGCAGATTAGTTTGGAAGAAACTCTCAGACAACCTAAATGGACAATAACAAAAGCAATACACTTCCTTATCTTTATTCTTATCTCAACTCCTATTTTAATTATGTAACACTGCAGGGAAGACAAAATACAGCCTCTCTCTGAATATTAAATGTATTTGCTTACTTGACTTCTAGCACCAGCTTGGGTAGCAAGATTTCTTGGAAATTAAATGGCTAAATTACTTGAGGTTGTTTAAAAACAGAAATTCCAGGTATGAAAGAGAAAGTTTATAAGAAACATTCAATAAAACAATGAATTTCTTGGAAAAAAAAGAACAGAAATTCTACCTAAGAGGGAAAAATAGTTACTCAGAGAAATTCCTCCTTCCTTCTTTTCCCACCCTCTTTCCCTGTGAAAATTTGCCAATTCTTTTCCATCAAAATCTTTTGTGTCTGCCCCAGATGCCTTTGAGTTTCCTCTCCTCAGAATTCATTAACAGTGGTTGAGTTTTTCCAGATAATCTGAGAGTAATTTCTGTACAATGATAACAGACTGAGCTTCAGAGACTAAGGAAATAACACTCATTGTTCAGATCCTGTATGGAGACAAAATCTGCCACCACATTGTTCCTGTTTAAGTTCAGTTTAGTTACTCAGTCATGTCCGACTCTTTGCAACATCATGGACTGCAGCATGCCAGGCCTCCCTGTCCATCATCAACTCCCAGAGCTTACTCAAATTCATGTTCATTGAATCGGTGATGCCATCCAACCATCTCATCCTCTATCATTCCCTTCTCTTCTCACCTTCAATCTTTCCCAGAATCAGGGTCTTTTCCAATGGGTCAGTTCTAGGCATCAGGTGTCCAAAGTATTAGAGCTTCAGCTTCAGCATCAGTCCATCCAATGAATATTCAGGACTGATTTCCTTTAGGATGGACTGGTTGGATCTCCTTGCAGTCCAAGGGACTCTTAAGAATGTTCTCCAACACCATAGTTCAAAAGCATCGATTCTTTGGCTCTCAGATTTCTTCACAGTCCAACTCTCACATCCATACATGACTACTGGAAAAACCATAGCTTTGACTAGACGGACCTTTGTCAGCAAAATAATGTCTCTGCTTTTTTAATATGCTGTCTAGGTTGGTCATAGCTTTACTTTCAAGGAGTAAGCATCTTTTAATTTCATGGCTGCAGTCACCATCTGCAATGATTTTGGAGCCCAAGAAAATAAAGTCTCCCAGTGTTTCCACTGTTTCCCCATCTATTTACCATGAAGTGATGGGACCAGATGTCATGATCTTAGTTTTCTGAATGTTGAATTTTAAGCCAACATTTTCACTCTCCTCTTTAAATTTCATCAAGAGGTTCTTTAGTTCTTCTCTGTTTTCTGCCATAAAAGTGGTGTCATCTGTGTATCTGAGATTATTGATATTTCTCCCAATAATCTTGATTCCATCTTGTGCTTCATGCAGCCTGGCATTTCAGATGATCTGTTCTGTGTATAGGTTAAATAAGCAGGGTGACAATATACAGCCTTGACAAACTCTTCTCCTGATTTGTAACCAGTCTGTTGTTCCATGTCCAGTTCTAACTGTTGCTTCTTGACCTGCATACAGATTTCTCAGGGGAATGTATGGTGATCTGGCATTCTAATCTCTTTAAGAATTTTCCAGTTTGTTGTGATCCACACAGTCAAAGACTTTGGTATAGTAGTAGATGTATTTTTCTGGAACTCTCTTCCTTTATAGGTGATTCAACAGATGCTGTCAATTAGATCTCTGCTTCCTCTGCCTTTTCTAAATCCAGCTTGAACATCTGGAAGTTCACCGCTCATGTACTGTTGAAGCCTGGCTTGGAGAATTTTGAGCATTACTTTGTCAGTGTGTGAGATGAGTGCTATTTTGCAGTAGTTTTAACATTCTTTGGCATTGCCTATCTTTGGGATTAGAATGAAAACTGACCTTTTCTAGTCCTGTGGCCACTGCTTAGTTTTCCATTTTGCTTGCATATGAGTGCAGCATTTTCACAGCATCATCTTTTAGGAATTTAAATAGCTCAACTGGAATTCCATCACCTCCACTAGCTTTGTCTGTAGTGATACTTGCTAAGGCCCACTTGACTTCACATTCCAGGATATCTGGCTCTAGGTGAGTGGTCACACCATTGTGTTTACCTGGGTTGTGAAGATCTTTTTTTTTTTTTTTGTATAGTTCTTCTGTGTATTCTTGCCACTTGTTCTTAATATCGTCTGCTTCTCTTAGTTTATACAATTTCTGTCCTTTATTGTGCCCATCTCAGCATGAAATGTTCCCTTTGTATCTCTAAATTTCTTGAAGAGATCTCTAGTCTTTCCCATTCTACTGTTTTCCTCCATTTCTTTGCATTTATCACTGAGGAAGGCTTTCTTTTCTCTCCTTGCTTTTTTTGGAACTCTGCATTCAAATGGGTGTATCTTTCCTTTTCTCCTTTTCCTTTAGCTTCTCTTCTTTTCTCAGCTATTTGTAAGGACTCCTCAGGTAACCATTCTGCCTTTTTTGTACTTCTTTTTCTTGGGGATGGTCTTGATCCCTGCCTCCTGTAGAATGTCATAAACCTCTATCCATAGTTCTATTCCCTTTTTGCCAGAATAGAATGATGTTCAGTGGATCATGAACCCTAAAATTTTTTAAAATAAATCTTTGCCAAGTTTAAAAATAAACTCTAAGAAATAATGATACTCATCTCTTCATAGTTTCTAGAAAATTACTACCAGCCTTATTGTTTCATGAATTATTTTTTTCTGAATATTACTTTCTGAAGCCAGCAATTGTGGCACATACACAAAACTTTCTAGACTAGATATTGTTTATTCTGAATCCAAAGTTTATGCATGTGTGTATGTGTGTGTATTACAATTTGTCTGTGTAACAACCCAGCAAAGCCCTTAAGGGAAGAATATTTTCTCCCCTAAAGTGAAGAGGAACTAAAAAGCCTCTTGAAGAAAATGAAAGAGGAGAGTTAAAAAGTTGGTTTAAAGCTCAACATTCAGAAAACGAAGATCATGACATCTGGTCCCATCACTTCATGGCAAATAGATGGGGAAACAGTGGAAGCAGTGTCAGACTTTATTTTTGGGGGCTCCAAAATCATTGCAGATGGTCATTGCAGCCATGAAATTAAAAGACGCTTGCTGCTTGGAAGGAAAGTTATGACCAACCTAGATAGCATATTCAAAAGCAGAGACATTACTTTGCCAACAAAGGTCCGTCTAGTCAAGGCTCTGGTTTTTCCAGTGTCATGTATGGATGTGAGAGTTGGACTGTGAAGAAAGCTGAGTGCCAAAGAATTGAATTGAACTGTGGTGTTGGAGAAGACTCTTGAGAGTCCTTTGGACTGCAAGGAGATTCAACCAATCCATTCTAGAGGAGATCGGTCCTGGGTGTTCTTTGGAAGAAATGATGTTAAAGCTGAAACTCCAGTACTTTGGTCACCTCATGCTAAGAGTTGACTCATTGGAAAAGACTCTGATGCTGGGAGGGATTGGGGGCAGGAGGAGAAGGGGCCAACAGAGGATGAGATGGCTGGATGGCATCACCAACTCGATGGACATGAGTTTGAGTGAACTTCGGGAGTTGGTGATGGACAGGGAGGCCTGGCGTGCTGCGATTCACCGGGTCGCAAAGAGTCGACTGAGCGACTGAACTGAAATGAACACATAGTAGGTGATCATTCATTCAACATTTAATGTAGGTAACATTCATAGTAGGTGATCCATTCATTCAACATTTAATGGATTGATAACTGATTAAATGAGATATATAAAAGCATCATTGCCTTATAGAATTTACTTCAAGTCATAAAAGCATAACTACCCTCTCAGAATTCACCTCTTTATGGATAATCTCTATAATGACAGGGAAGTATCAATGAGAAAAGTATAGTTAATGATCATGGGCCCATTGTTGGCCTTGTAATTAGTTATTTAAATACATTTTGCTTTTTCCCTAATAGAAAATTTTTATTTAACTATGCATGAAATTAAAGATCTTTGTAGTTTAGAGCTTGGGTACTTAAAATTTTGTAAACAGTTAGGCTCTCATTTTCTTTCCTTTTATCCCCCTAGTGTTAGCATTCTAAAATTTTTGAGTAGGCAATATATTCACAGGATTCAAAATTTAAAATTAAAGGATAAAATTAATATGGTGAAAAATTTTCCTCCCATATCCCTGTATTCTAGTCTAAGTTCCTTTCTGCATAAATTTGTATATTTCCAGAAATACTTTAATATATATAGGCTATTTAAAGCTATCTTAATATAAGATTATTTAAAAGATTTTTTAAAAAGTGTTATTGAAATATAGGTGATTTACAATGTGTTAATTTCAGATCTACAGCAAAGTGGTTCAATTACACACAGACATAGTCTTTACTAGATTTTAAAGGACATTTTGAGATAGATATCTCCCCTCCTTCCCCATGTTCAGGCTTCCCTCGTGGTTCAGCTGGTAAAGAATTTGCCTGCAATACGGAAAATCTGAGTTAGATTCCTGAGTTGGGAAGAGTCCCTGGAGAAAGAAATGGCTACCCACTTCAGTATTCTGGCCTGAAGAATTCCATGGACTATATAGTTCATCAGGTCACAAAGAGTCAGACTGAGTGACTTTCTCTTCCCCCATACTTATCTCTGCTCCTCCATTTTCATTTACTGCTTGTTTGCTACCTGGCATACAGTAAAACACTTTTGTTATGAGTTTTCAAATAATCTTTTACCTTTTCCCATTATCCGTCATCTTTGCAGCATGGATGCACTGCTTTGAACTTTAGGATTCATTAGACATTTGTATTTTGGCTCTTCCAGATTTATGCCATCCAGTCATCTTCATGTTATATTGTATAAGTTTAGGATGCACATGTTGATTTGATACATTTATATATTGCAATGTGATTATTTTTATATCATTAGCTAATACCCCCTCAAGTCACATACTTATTGTTTTTTTTTAAATTTATTTATTTTTTAATTGGAGGACACTTGCTTTACATTATTGTGTTGTTTTCTGCCGTGTGAAAGTGAAAATCGCTCAGTTATCTTCGACGCTTTGTGACCCCATGGACTAATACAGTCCATGGAATTCTCCAGGTCAAAATACTGGAGTGGGTAGATGTTCCCTTCTCCAAGGGATCTTCCCAATCCAGGGACTGAATCCAGGTCTCCTGGATTGAAGGTGGATTCTTTACCAGCTGAGCTGATTTCTGCCATACATTGACATGAATCAGCCATAGGTACAATAGCTTAGCAGTGAATGGTGAACAATGCTGTCACATTTGTTGTCTCTGAAGGAGGAGATTTAACTTGGGGACCAAAAACAGTCTCAGTCACTCAGAGCTTTGTGTAGATTTTATTTAAAGTGAAAGTGACAGAAAAATCTTCTGACATAGATATCAGAAGGGAGCAGGAGAGTACCCACCTAACTAGTTTAAATGGGGTCTTATGTACTTCTCGGGCTTCCCTTGTGGCTCAGCTGGTAAAGAATCTGCCTGTGTTGTGGAAGACCTGGGTTCAATCCCTGGGTTGGGAAGATGCCCTGGAAAACAAAAGGATACTCACTCCAGTATTCTGGCCTGGAGAATGCCGTGGCCTGTATAGTCCACGGGGTCGCAAAGAGTCAGACACAACTGAGCGACTTTCACTCGTTCTTCTCAATTAGCTACTGAGAATAAATAAAAAAAATACCTTGAGGCTGTGATAATTTTGCCCAGACCCTTTCCCATAACATTCACCCTGGGATGACATCAGCATGAGATTAGCCAGAAGGAACAGGTGAACCCAGAACTTAAGGCTATGGAAGTTTTTAGCCAGACCTCTTCCATAACATACATCTGAAGCTCAAAAAAAAAAGGCATGCCCCTGAACAAGAAATGTTGCTCCTGCCAGCCCTATTGTCTAAAGCAAAAGAATGTGAAAAAGAAAGAATGTTTATCTCCTCCTTAAAGAGGCCTTAAGCTTGGACTCCTTATCATCTTGCCAAAGTTAACTGTCTCAGGTATACATATATCCCCTCCCTCTTGAATCCCCCAACCCCCAACCTCCCATTCCACCCCACCCCTCTAGGTTGTCCCAGAGCATTGAATATTCTTGGCTCATTTGTTAAAATGTTAGCTGATCATATATGTGGGGGTTATTTGTGGGCTCTCTGTTGTGTTTCATTGATTTATGTGTCTATTTCTATGCTTGTATCTTATTGTTTAAATTACTATATCTTTGTAGTATAGATTGAAATCAGGAAGTGTGATGCCTCCAGCTTTCTCAGGACTGTTTCTGGCTTTTGTGTTTTTGCAGTTTCTTACAGATTTTATTTTGTTCTACTTCTACAAAAAAATGTTACTGATATTTGATAGAAATAGCATTGAATCTATATTTGGCTTTGAATAATATGGACATTTTAACAATACTAAGTATTTTGATCTATGAAAATGGAATATCCTCAATTTTTTGTCCCTTCATTTTTTTATGACATAGTCTTGTTTTTCTTTGTACAGATTACCCCTTTCTTCATTAACTTTATTCCTAAATACGTATTGTTTTTGGTGTTATTGAGAATGGGCTTACTTTATTTCTTTTGCAGCAAATAACAGAAATTTAATTTCTTCCTTTCCAATTGTGGATGGATTTTATTTATTTACCTTGCCTGATGATTGCTTTAGCTAGGACATCCAGAACTATACTGAATAAGAGTGGTAAGAGTGGACATGCTAGTCTTGTCTGTGATTTTAAGAGAAAAGCTTTTAACCTTCCCTCATTGTATATATTAGCTTTGAGTATGTCATAGATGGTCTTTTTTAAATTTTTTATAGAATATTCCTATATCCAATCCATTGAGTACTTTCATTATAAAAGAATATTGAACTCTGTCAAATACTCTGTTTTTTGCATCTATGGAGTTGACTTTATTTTTCTGGGCTCCAAAATCACTGCAGAGGGTGACTGCAGCCACGAGATTAAAAGACGCTTAATCTTTGGAAGAAAAGTTATGACCAACCTAGATAGCATATTGAAAAGCAGAGACATTACTTTGCCAACAAAGGTCCGTCTAGTCAAGGCTATGGTTTTTTCAGTGGTCATGTATGGATGTGAGAGTTGGACTGTGCAGAAAGCTGAGTGCCAAAGAATTGATGCTTTTAAACTGTGGTGTTGGAGAAGACTCTTTAGAGTCCCTTGCCGGTGCAGGAACGGCAGAGAGGAGCTACCCCACGTTCGAGGTCAGGGGGGGCGGGCGAGAGGAGATACCCAAGGTGCCCCTAAGCCCAAGTCCTGGAGTGGCGGCCTGGA
>NW_011495032.1:11320296-11320838 GCF_000754665.1 Bison bison bison
CTAGACACAGGGATCAAGCCCATGGCTCCTGCAGCTCCTGAATTGCAGGCAGATTCTTTCCCACTGAGCCACTGAACTGTGGTGTTGGAGAAGACTCTTGAGACCCTTGGACTTCAGGGAGATCCAACCAGTCCATCTTAAAGGAAATCAGTCCTGAATATTCATTTGAAGGACTGATGCTGTAGCTGAAACTCTAGTACTTTGGTTACCTGATGCGAAGAACTGACTCACTAGGAAAGGCCCTGACGCTTGGAAAGATTAAAGGTGGGAGGAGAAGGGGACAACAGAGGATGACATAGTTGGATGGCATCACCAACTCAATGGGCATGAATTTGAGCAAGCTGGTGATGGAGAGGGAAGCCTGGCATGCTGCAGTCCATGGAGTTGCAAAGAGTCAGACAAGACTGTGTGACTGAACTGAACTAAACTGAACTGAAAGTTAAAGAAAGACCCATGAGAAGCAGCATGTGTTTCCTGGGGTTATTTTGACTTGAATAAAATACCATATGAATGCAAAAAAAAAAAAAAAAAAAATAAAGGGA
>NW_011495032.1:11321846-11322211 GCF_000754665.1 Bison bison bison
ACAGGACTGGAAAAGGTCAGTTTTCATTCCAATCCCAAAGAAAGGCAATGCCAAAGAATGCTCAAACTACCACACAATTGCACTCATCTCACATGCTAGTAAAGTAATGCTCAAAATTCTCCAAGCCAGGCTTCAGCAATATGTGAACCATAAACTTCGTGATGTTCAAGCTGGTTTTAGAAAAGGCAGCGGAACCAGAGATCAAATTGCCAACATCCGCTGGATCATAGAAAAAGCAAGAGAGTTCCAGAAAAACCTCTATTTCTGCTTCATTGACTATGCCAAAGCCTTTGACTGTGTGGATCACAATAAACTGGAAAATTCTGAAAGACATGGGAATACCAGACCACCTGATCTGCCTCTTG
>NW_011495032.1:11323138-11323358 GCF_000754665.1 Bison bison bison
CGGGGCAAGAGGAGAAGGGGACGACAGAGGATGAGATGGCTGGATGGCATCGCTGACTCGATGGACGTGAGTCTAGGTAAACTCCTGGAGTTGGTGATGGACAGGGAGGCCTGGCATGCTGCGATTCATGGGGTAGCAAAGAGTTGGAAATGACTGAGCGACTGATCTGAACTGATCTGATCTGAATGTCTCTGCTTTTGAATATGTTATCTAGGTTGGT
>NW_011495032.1:11323579-11325843 GCF_000754665.1 Bison bison bison
CAAGTCAGGTGGTCTGGTATTCCCATCTCTTTCAGAATTTTCCAGTTTATTGTGATCCACACAGTCAAAGGCTTTGGCATAGTCAATAAAGCAGAAATAGAGGTTTTTCTGGAACTATCTTCCTTTTTTGATGATCCAGTGAATGTTGAAAATTTTACCTCTGGTTCCTCTGCCTTTCATAAAACCAGCTTGAACATCTGGAAGTTCACCGTTCATGTATTGTTGAAGCCTGGCTTGGAGAATTTTGAGCATTACTTTACTAGCATGTGAGATGAGTGCAATTGTGCGGGAGTTTGAGCATTCTTTGGCATTGCCTTTCTTTGGGATTGGAATGAAAATTGACCTTGTCTACTCCTGTGGCCACTGCTGAGTTTTCCAAATTTGCTGGCATATTGAGTGCAGCATTTTCACAGCATCATCTTCCAGGATTTGAAATAGCTTAACTGGAATTCCATCACCTCCACTAGCTTTGTTCGTAGTGATGCTTTCTAAGGCCCACTTGACTTCACATTCCAGGTTGTCTGGCCATAGTTGAGTGATCACACCATCTTGATTATCTTGGTCATGAAGATCTTTTTGTGTACAGTTCTTCTGTGTATTCTTGCCACTTCTTCTTAATATCTTCTGCTTGTGTTAGGTCCATACCACTTCTGTCCTTTATTCAGCCCATCTTTGCGCTAAATATTCCCTTGGTATCTCTATTTTCATGAAGAGATCTCTAGTCTTTCTCATTCTGTTGTTTTCCTCTATTTCTTGGCATTGATTGCTAAGGAAGGCTTTCTTATCTCTCCTTGCTATTCTTTGGAACTCTGCATTCAGATGTCTATATTTCCTTTTATCCTTCGCTTTTTGCTTCTTTTCTTTTTACAGCTATTTGTGAGGCCTCCCCAGACAGCCATTTTACTTTTTTGCATTTCTCTTCAATGCGGATGATCTTGATCCCTGTCTCCTGTACAATGTCACAAACCTCTGTCCATAGTTTTTCAGGCACTCTGTTTATCAGATCTAGTCCCTTAAATATATTTTTCACTTCCACTGTATTATCGTAAGGAATTTGATTTAGGTCATATATGAATGGTCTAGTGTTTTTCCCTATGTTCTTCAATTTAAGTCTGACTTTGGCAATAAGGAGTTCATGATCTGAGCCACAGTCAGGTCCCAGTTTGTTTTTGCTGACAAAACAAAGCTCTTATATACAGCTTCTCCATATTTGGCTGCAGGGATACAATCAATCTGATTTCAGTGTTGACCATCCTGTGATGTCCATATGTAGAGTCTTCTTTTGTGTTGTTGGAAGAGGGTGTTTGCTATGACCAGTGCATTCTCTTGGCAAAACTCTATTAGGCTTTGTCCTGCTTCATTCCGTATTCCAAGGCCAAATTTACCTGTTACTCTAGGTGTTTGTTGACTTCCTACTTTAGCATTCCAGTCCCCTATAATTAAAAGGACATCTTTTGTGGGTGTTAGTTCTAAAAGGTCTTTAGGTCTTCATAGAACCATTCAACTTCAGCTTCTTCAGTGTTACTGGTTGGGGCATAAACTTGGATTACTGTGATATTCAATCACAGTAATCACAGTACATGACATCACAGATGGACATTACTGTCCATCTCAGTAATGATGGACTTCATGGCAGAAGTGTGCCGGCTGCGATGGACCGTGCAGAAGCACGGTGGAGAGGAGCTACTCCTTGTCCAAGGTCAGGGGCAACGGCCAAGAGGAGCTACCCCACATCTGAGGTCAGGGGCGGGGGCCTGGAGGAGCTATCTATCACCTGAAGTCAGGGGCTGTGGCCAGGAAGAGCTACCCCTCACCCAAGGTCAGGGGTGGCAACCGAGAGGAGCTACCCCAGGTCCAAGGAGTGGTGGCTGCACTGGCACAGGAGGGCTGAGAGGAGATACTCAAGGTTCAAGGTCAGGAGAGGTGGCGGTGAGGAGATACCCCTCATCCAAGGTAAGGAGCAGTGGCTGTGCTTTGCTGGAGCAGCTGTGAAGAGAGCCCATGTCCAAGGTAAGAGAAATCCAAGTAAGTGTAGGTGTTGTGAGAGACATCAGAGGGCAGACACACAAACCATAATCACAGAAAACTAGTTAATCTAATCACACAGATCACAGCCTTGTCTAACTCAGTGAAACTAAGCCATGCTGCGTGGGGCCACCCAAGACAGACGAGTCATGGTGGAGGGGTCTGACAGAATGTGGTCCACTGGAGAAGGGAATGGCAAACCACTTCAGTATTCTTGCCTTGAGAACCCCATAAACAGT
>NW_011495032.1:11326123-11327140 GCF_000754665.1 Bison bison bison
CTTGAAATTGAAAAGTGAATGTGAAGTCGCTCAGTTCTGTCCAACCCTCAGTGACCCTATGGACTATAGCCTACCAGGCTCCTCTGTCCATCGGATTTTCTAGGCAAGAGTACTGGAGGTCCATGAATCAAGGCAAATTGGAAGTAGTCAAACAGGACATGGCAAGAGTGAATGTCGACATTCTAGGAATCAGCGAACTAAAATGGACTGGAATGGGTGAATTTAAGTAAGATGACCATTGTATCTACTACTGTGGGCAGAAATCCCTTAGAAGAAATGGAGTAGCCATCATGGTCAATAAAAGAGTACAAAATGCAGTACTTGGATGCAATCCCAAAAATGACAGAATGATCTCTGTTCGTTTATACTGAATACTCATTATCAAATTATAGTAGTTATTATTTGAGTGAGGGGCAGTAGTGGCAAAGAATATGCCTGCAATGCAAGAGAAACAAGAGACATGAGTTTGATCCCTGGTTTGGGAAGATCCCCTGGAAACAAAAATGGCAACCCATGTCAGTAATCTTGCCTGGAAAATTCCATGAATAGAGTTGCCTGGTGGTCTGCAGCCCATGGATCACAAAGAGTTAGACATAACTGAGCACACACTCACATTGTTATTTTTAACATACTTTAACATTTGTACTATAGCTAAGTGGTCAGTTCATCATTCTGTTATGGAATTAAAGTTTTCCAAAATGACTATATATTTTCACCTTTACTAGTGTATTGTTTATTTTCCCATTTTTTTTCACATTACTAATTACACGTTCTTCTTTTAGCTTGAAGAGCTCATTTCTGCATTTCTTTTAAGGCAGGTCTAGTGGTGATAAACTCCCTCAGCTTTTATTTATTTGGGAAATTCTTCATTTCTCCTTCATATCCGAAAGCTAACTTTGCCAGATAGGATATTCTTGGTTGCTATATGTATTTACTCATTGCACTATTTCCTGACCTGTAAGGTGTTTTACTGAGAACTCTGATAGTCTATTGCAGTTCCTTTGTAGGTTATAATCT
>NW_011495032.1:11327240-11339225 GCF_000754665.1 Bison bison bison
AGTTATAATTCTTTTTTTTTTTTTTTTCCTCTCTTGGTCCTTTTAGGAATTCTGTTAATCTTTGATTTTTGACAGTTTCATTATCATGTTTGGGAGATCATTTTGGATTGAAATTATAAGTGATCTATTAACTTCAGAAAAATAAATATTTAAGTTCCTTCCAAAACTTGGGAAGTGCTCAGCCACTATTTGTTTAAATAAACATTACACACCCTTCTCCATCTTCTTTCCTTCTGGGACTTTAGTGATTCTGATATTTGCTTTTTTGTTGGAATCTTATAGATCACAAAGACTTTCTGTATTCTTTTTCATCCTTTTTCTTTGTTCTCCTCTTACTGGATTGTTTCAAAATTCTTACAGTCCAATTCACTGATTCTCTTTTCTGTTTGGTCTATTTTGCTGTCTGTGTTCTCTTTTGCATTCATCATTTCAGTCACTAAATTCTTTAGTTTCAGAATTTATTTTTTTTATTCAAAATCTGTTTTTCATTTACATATCTTTACTATATCTCTCATTTTATTCATGTATTAATTTTCTATTATCTTTGATTTGTGTCTCTGTGTTTTTTGTTTGTATTTTTTTCACTTTGTTTCTGTAGCTCACTGATTTTCCTCAAGATAGCTATTTTAAATATTTTTGAGTTGAGATGTTCCTGACAGTCCTGTGGTTAAATCTTTGAGCTTCCATTGAAGGGGGCACAGGTTTGATCCTTGGTCAGCAAACTAAGACCTCTCAGGTTAGGCAGGCGGTGTGGCCAAAGAAATATATTTTGGAGTAAATCTCAGGTTTCCATGTATTTGGTTTGATTACTGAAAGACTATTGATATCTTTTAGTGATTCCATACTTCCTTGATTCTTCATGTTCTTTGGAATGTTGCTTTGCTGTTTGACATTTGAAAGAGTTGTCATATCCAACAGTGTTTACTAGCTGCTTTTCAGATGGGAGATACTTCTTACATCAGATTTTATCTGAGATATTCTCTAATTTTTTATCAATACAGTTGTTTCATGACCCTTGCTTCTTCTTGTGGCAGAATTCTTGAGTGTTTTTCCTTGATTTCATAGCTCATCAGGATGGTTGCTGGAAACCTCAGATTTGTTTTCTTGAAGGTGGTATTGCAGCTGAGGTTTATAGTTTCTTTTCTTCAAGAACCCACCTGCCAATGCAGGAAACACAAAAGACACAGGTTCCCTTCCTGGGTCTAAGAGATCCCCTCAGAGAAGGAAATGGCAACCCACCCCGGTATTCTTGCCTGGGAAATTCCAGGCTATAATCCAGGGGCCACAGAGAGTCAGACAGGACTGAGTGGCTCAGAAAACACATATATTCTTGCCATAAGACTTCAGCTTGTTTTCTACATGTACTTACTATTTACTGGAGCCTGCTCTCACTGTCACTCTTGAAAGAGCATGAAAGGAACTGGCAGTGTAGTAAGGAGGAGAGGTAGGGATTTGATACTTTATGAATTTGGGCCAGTTAAGGGGTTCAGACAGTTATGCTTACCCAGCAGTTTGTGGGCATGCTTTCTGCTGGATCCTTTTAATGCCATCTCATGTTCTCATTTGCCTCTTTCTTGACCTACCTTCTCCCCAGTCATGGAGGTCTTGTCTCTGTACTCAGGGTGCTGTGGTACCAAAAAAGTTTTCCCCTGCAGCACTATGCACACTGGTGAAGCTGAGCACTCACCACACTTCATTTCCCTCACAGGAGCGGTCACGGCAGGCTAGTTCAGTTCCACATTGCTCTTTCATAGGTAAGGGGCACACTGGTAAAGTTTCTCTTACTCTTTCCTATGCCTTCAAGCTTGCATTTCCACCCCTCCAACAGAATATTTGAACCTCTCCTCTAGACACTGGGACTACTAAAAAAAAAACCTGCCTTATTTGCTCAAGTCAGTGCTCCCCAGGTGTTTGCTGAATATAGCTAAGGGGGATGAGGCTCCTGCTGGTACCACAGTTTGCACCAAAGTCTATCCTATTTCCTGATGCATGGATGGTCAGTGCTCCTTCTGAGAAGCTTGGCATATGGTGCTGGTCTCAAAGCTCCCAAGGAGGCATTTTTTGTTCATGAATGAAAGGTAAATTTTAGATTTTAAAGGAGAAGACAAAAAGGAGAGACAACTTATACCATCATGATGCTAACCTTTACTTTCAATTTGATTATATCTTGGGACTTCTCTGGTTGCTCAGTGGTAAAGAATCCACCTGCCAATGCAGAAGTTGTGGGTTCCATATCCAGGATGAGAACATCTCCTGGAGAAGGAAATAGCAACCCACTCCAGTATTCTTGCCCAGGAAATCTCATGGACAGAGGAGACTGCCCATGAGATTGCAAAATAGTTGGATACAACTTAGTAAATAAACAACAACCATTTGAATAAAATGTATTCAATACCTGTAACCATGTTCCTACTCTAAAATGTATTTTAAATTAGTATTTATGGCATCTTATTAAAATTAATTTAATAAGCATTATTGCACCTGTTAGTTCCTTGTAGCTTTCTTTGAACACAGTGGACTAAACATTCCAGAACATGGTCTATATAATTGTCCAGCAAGATATATATCAACAGCAAATATATTAGAATTATTTCACTATTCAGAAGCTATTCAGGGGGATTTATACACTGACAAGGGTAATTTGAAAATTCTAAACTTTGGAAAATTGCTTTGTTGTTGAAAATAATGAATAGAATAAAAATTAGATTACATGTTTCTTAAGTGCTCTAAGATCTCCTCAAGGAGGAAATGGCAAGTTGCTTCAGTATTTTTGCCTGAAGAGATCCATAGACAGAAGAGCCTGTTGGGCTACACAGTCCAAAGGGTCACAAGAGTTGGACACAACTGAGTGACACACTGAGCAGCACAAACTACTAGTATATGTTATAAGCCTATTTAGTTTTTAAAATTTTTTGAAATACAGCAAACTCATAAAGAATAAAATTAAAAAAAATTGTTTCAGCTTTATAAGTAAATATCATACTTCTAATCCAGTTATAGTACCTGATGCCCATCTGGTTGCATCAAATACAATTGTTTTCCTTTCTAATAATCAGCAATAATCTGAATTTTATTTCTTTATTCATATGTGTATGTATATACTATCTTTGTAAATATGTACATCTATATAAAATTATGTTATATTTTATTATATATATCTTGTCTTTCATGTTTATCTAAGTAGTTACTTACTGTGTATGTTTTGTCAATCAATAAATTTGTCAAACTCTTCGTGTTGGCATTTGTTACTTCAGTGTTTCTAGTTTTACCGACTATATTCATATTGTATAAATAAACCCCTATTTACCCCATTCTTCTGTTGATAAGAAAATGGCTGTGTTACTGTGGGTATATGTACATAATGTATACACAAGTATTTCCATATATAAACACACACTCTAAGCACTGTTATTTGTAACAACAATTAAGATATGTAACTCATTTATAAACATATACGAAATTCTCTAAGAAATATGTTTAGGAATGGATTGCTAGGTAACAGAAGATGTGTATCTTCAACTTTAATATAAAAAATAGTTACTCAAAGAGATTGCAGCAATTAACATCTATAATCCCATTAACAAAGGAATTACAAAACCACTCCCATTGATCTATGTCTTCATCAAGTCATAGTATTCTCTGTTCTCTGTTCTTTCTAGAAAAATAGAGTAAGAATGAGAAAGGTGTACCCCAGGACCCAGGAGAAAGGAGCAGTGACCCCACAAGAGACTAACTTAGACTTGTCTGTGAGTGTCCAGGCAATTGCACTACAGGATGTGGATGAAAGTGAAAGAGGAGAGTGAAAAAGTTGGCTTAAACCTCAACATTCAGAAAACTAAGATCATGGCATCCAGTCCCATCACTTCATGGCAAATAGATGGGGAAACAAGGGAAACCGTGAGAGACTTTATTTTTGGGGCTCCAAAATCACTGCAGATGGTGACTGAAGCCATGAAATTAAAAGGTGCTTGCTCTTTGGAAGAAAAGCTATGACCAACCTAGACAGCATATTAAAAAGCAGAGAGACATTACTCTGCCAACCAAGGTCCATCCAGTCAAAGCTATGGATTTTCCAGTAGTCATGTTTGGATGTGAGAGTTGGACTATAAAGAAAGCTGAGTGCCGAAGATATTTTTCGGTTTATTCATATTGTTTATTTCCCTTTGAGCAAATTTTGGTTACTATGTATTTTTAGTAAAGTGTTCTAAGAGTTTTCAAATGTATTGGTATATTTTTGAAATTACATATGTATTTTTTTAATGTCCAGCATAGTTAAGCATATGTCTTCTTTTTATATGTAATACTATTTGCATATGTGCTTATGTGTGTACATTCTGTTTCTTTGTCTCTAACTAACTCTATTGTTCTTTCATTGATTGTGTCAGAAGTTTGCTATTTTATTAGTCTTTAAAAAAAACATAAAAACTTTTGGCTTTGTTTGCCATCTCCACTTTATAATTATTTTCAGAAAGTTAAGAGTTATTATGCAAGGAATTATCAAGGAAAGGCTCCTGAAACTGTCCTTATCTGATTAATGGAATAAATGAAAAACAATGTTTTATCTCAGGAAGAATTAACACATACCAACACCAAAGACTTAAATTGTACTATGATGAACTCCATTATAACTACAGTCCATTTACCTTTACCACCTTCAAAATTATGATGACAAAGAACTACAACTTGACAAGTTGTAACATCTATAGCCTGGGATGAGTGTACTGAAATATATCAGTATAGCATCCGGCATTTGGGCTATAACTACTGATATGGCAAAATCATTTCCTTTCCAATCATCATTATCAAAGAGTATTCAGTTCAGTTCAGTTCAGTCACTCAGTCATGTCCGACACTTTCTGAGCCTGTGAACCGCAACATGCCAGGCCTCCCTGTCCATCACCAACTCCCAGAATCCACCCAAATCCATCTCCATTGAGTCCGTGATGCCATCCAACCATCTCATCCTCTGTCATCCACTTCTTCTCCTGCCTTCAGTCTTTCCCAGCATCAGGCTCTTTTCAAATGAGTCAGCTCTCCACATCTTGTGGCCAAAGTATTTGAGTTTCAAATTCAACATCAGTCCATCCAATGAACACCCTGGACTGATATTCTTTAGGATGGACTGGTTGGATCTCCTTGCAGTCCAAGGGACTCTCAAGAGTCTTCTCCAACACTGCAGTTCAAAAGCATCAGTTCTTCAGCTCTCAGCTTTCTTTATAGTTCAACTCTCACATCCATACATGACCACTGGAAAAACCATAGCATTGACTAGATGAACCTTTGTTGGCAAAGTAATGTCTCTGCTTTTGAATATGCTGTCTAGGTTGGTCATAACTTTCCTTCCAAGGAGTAAGCGTCTTTTAATTTCATGGCTGCAATCACCATCTGCAGTGATTTTGGAGCCCAGAAAAATAAAGTCAGACACTGTTTCCACTGATTTCCCATCTATTTGCCATGAAGTGATGACCGGATGCCATGATCTTAGTTTTCTGAATGTTGAGCTTTAGGCCAACTTTTTTACTCTCTTCTTTCACATTTGTCAAGAGGCTGTTTAGTTCTTCTTTACAATAGAAATTTGTATTGAAAGTGTAAAAGATGACAGCACACGTTTTGTCTTGCCTTGGGCAGTGCCAACTCTTCTTCATGTCACAATATTGTTGACAGATACACGAAAGACAGTTGATTTTTGAAGGTATCAAAATCACTAATAAAGATATTAAATCTCCATAATAGTAACTAAAATTAAAAATTATATTATTTTTAATCCATCATGCTTGTAACCATTTAGACAGATCATGGACCAGCTGATAATAGTGTTCCTCTTATCCACTGCTTGTGGAAATGTCAACTACCACAATGTTTTGGGTATTATCTCACAGTATCTGAAAAGTTAAAATAAAATAATAATAATGACAAACTTTGATATGGCAATCCTAAAGACCACATGCTATATATAAAGATATATTTTGAGTAAGTTTGTTGGAAAAATTGAGTATTAAAACCAAACAACAAATTTTAAAAGTCTTTTGAATATTGAATTTTATAATGTCTTTTAGTTAACAAGGTTTAGACTTATCAATAACTATTACCTTGTAAATTTTCCATTGGTATATTATTAGAGAAAACAATGAAGCAATGAGATTATTTAATAATGTGACTCTTTATTAGCAAAGTAAAAACTAACAACAAACAGAACTCTTCATGTTTAAACAGTTATATCAGTTTACACAAAAATGTCAAAGAATATCCTCCAAATTGTTAATTGTTAGTTTGAAAAAGGAGTAGAATTGTTGGAAATTTTTATTCATCTATGTGCCTGAAAGTTCTATTTAAAGTTTATTTTATTTAAAATTTAATATAAAAATGGATTTACAAATTTTACAATACATAATGTGTAGTCAGACAGAGTGCAAACCAAGTCCAGATTGAAGAACTCTTAGTTCACTGCCATTTTCCTAGATATTCATTTTATCCATCCAAAGATATTATTATATATAATTAAATACTAGGAATTTCTATCTCAAAGCGAATATTTCATGACTATGTTTTTCAATATATTTGTAACTCCTATAAAAGAAAGGGGCTAGGACTCAGTATGCCAGCAAATTTGAAAAACTCAGCAGTGGCCACAAAACTGGAAAAATATTCATTCCAATCACACACAAAAAAATGCAATGCCAAAGAATCTTAAAACTACCACAAAATTGCATTCATTTCCCACGCTAGCAAAGTAATTCTCAAAATTCTCCAAGCTAGGTGATCACAGTACGTGAACCGAGAACTTCCAGATATTCGAGTTGGATTAGGAAAGGCAGAAGAACAAGAGATCAAATTGCCAACATCCGATGGATCATAGAAAGAGCAAGAGAATTACAGGACAACATCTACTTCTGCTTCATTGACTACACTAAAGCCTTTGACTGTGTAGATCACAGCAAACTGTGAAAAATTTTTCAATAGATGGGAATACCAGACCACCTTACCTGCCTCCTGAGAAGTCTGTATACAGGTCAAAAAGCAACACTTAGAACCAGACATGGAGTGACAAACTGGTTCAAAATTGGGAAAGCAGTACATCAGGGCTGTATAATGCCACCCTGTTTATTTAACTTATATGCAGATTACATCATGGAAATGCCGGGCTGGATGAAGCACAAGCTGGAATCAAGATTGCCGGGACAAATGCCAATAACCTCAGATATGCAGATGACATCACCCTTATGGCAGAAAGTGAAGAAGAACTAAAGAGCCTCTTGATGAAAGTGAAAGAGGAGAGTGAAAAAACCAGCTTAAACCTCAACATTCATAAAACTAAGATCATGGCATCTGGTCCCATCATGGCATAGCAATTAAGTGGGGAAACTATGGAAACAGCGAGAGACTTTATATATTTATTGACCTCCAAAATCACTGCAGGTGGTGACTGCAGCCATGAAATTAAACGAAGCCAACTCCTTGGGGGGAAAAAAAAAAAAAAAGCTATGACCAAACTAGACAGCATATTAAAAAGCAGAGACATTACTTTCCCAAAAAAGGTCCATCTAGTCACAGCTATGGTTCTCCCAGTAGTCAAATATGGATGTGAGAATTGGATCATAAGGAAAGCTGAGCCCCAAAGGATTGATGGTTTTGAACTGTGGTGTTGGAGAAGACTTTGCAAGTCCTTGGACTGAAAGGAGATCAAATCAATCTATCCCAAAGGAAATTAGTCCTGAATATTCATTGGAAAGTCTGATGCTGAAGCTGAAAGGCCAATACTTTGGTCACCTGATGTGAAGAAGTGACTCTTTGGAAAAGACCCTGATGTTGGGAAAGATTGAAGGCAGGAGGTAAGGGGACGACAGAGGATGAGATGGTTGGATGGCATTACCAACTTGATGGACATGAATTTGAGTAAGCTCCAGGAGTTCGTGATGGATAGGAAAGCCTGGAGTGCTGTATGTAGTCCCTGGGGTCACAAAGAATCAGACAGGACTGAGACACTGAACATCAAGTATTTATTTGACCATCAATGTATGCCTTCATCCATGTAGTGCTTAATTTATCATAAACTCTAGAAAATAAAAGCTACATAAGACAACAAGAAAAAATATGGAGAATATGAATAAGCAAGAAAAATCTCTGAGGATCCAAAAAGAATTTCTTAGTGCCCTTATTTTAAAATATGTATTTTATTTCTAGTGGAATACTTAGAATCAGTTCAATGAACTAATTCATAAAGCCTAAATATTAATATTTGTTTCTTGGCATTAGATTTATGAAGAAAGATTATGGTTAAGACAGAACTATGATGTCTAGTTGCAAAGCAAAGCTTACCTTGAACAATGCAGAGAAGACAAAAAGAAACTGACAAAACAAGAGCTTGAGGAGTCAACTAAATAACTCTCTGCTGTGATCAGATCAGATTAGAAACATGAGCAAGGGTTAAGTGGAGCCAAGATGAATCTCAAGTTTCTGTTCTTAGTCACTGGTCACAATTCCTGCTTCAGCTAATACCAGAAAAACATAGTATAGTTCCATAAATGAGGTTATATACATACACACACACAACATGTAAAATTCAGAATTGACTAAGTCACAAATAAAGTGGGATTTTTGCATACTTAAAATATTTCCCCCATGCTCTCTAGAGCAATGACTTCTACTTGTGTTAAGAGAGACTGCAACATTAAGAAGTGAGTTCATGGTTACTGAAGGCAGAATCACAGAAATAAATCCACGAAAGGGACGATAAAACACCTTTAAAAGCAAATTAAAAAAAAAAAACAAACCACAAAACATGCCAGGCTTAGAAATATTTACTGAACTAACTTAAAAAGTGCATTAAAAACATATTTATTGAAATGTATAAAAATAAATGCATATGTATAGAAATATATGATTATCTTAAGAGTGAATAAATGTTCAAAATCAGAAATGTTACACAACACAGTAGAATATTAAAATAACAGGACTCTACCATCGTCCTAATAGGTGCAAAAAAATATTTTGATAAAGTAAGCAACCATTCAGCATTCAAAATTTTAGAAAATAAATACATCTTAAACCTTCTTTTTAACTTGATGAAATGTCTATCTCAGAAATCTACAACAATCATTGTGTTAGTCATGGCACTTTAAAATGATTTCTTATAAGGTTGAGAACTTTATAGGAAATGTTAGATAACTACTATCTAATAGAATAGACACCTGAATCACTACTATCATGGCCTCTATTCAACATTATTCAGAAGAAGCTGATAAATGGAAGAAAAAATTAAGAAAGGGCATGAGGGTGTAGAGAGAGAAGTAAAAACACTGAACAATTTATCAGTCATTATTACTTGTTGGTAGGTAATGTTTGTCTTCCAAGAATTTGAAAAAATATATAATGAAAATGATAAAGGATGACTGTTAGAACTCCAACAAATAGAAATCACTCCCATCCTCATGGTAATGTGGTCCAGGGGTCCTTATGCCATTGTGTATGTATTAAATTTTAAATTGACTTTCTATGTAGTTATGTAGGTATATTATTCAGAGATTGGATATATTTTATTTAGCAGCATATTTTATAATACTTTATAACTGTCAAATATTTAAATATAGGATATATAAATTTAGACATAGACATGCAGACTTCCATTTGTGCAATGCCATAAGACCCATGATTGTTAGAGATTTGTCCATCAGCATATTTTACTGCATCAATTAATTTAAAAATAAAAATATATATATAAACAGTATATTTTAATAAATTTTTTGCAATCCATATGACAGATAAAAGGGTATATATTAATTACAAAAACAGGTCCTAAATTTCATGAGAAAAAAAATAAATTACACAGAGAAAAACTGGCAGAATTTGGAAGCTGGCAAGTCAGAAATGAAAAAAAAAAAAAAAAAAATCAAGTTACCAGCATCCAATTAGGCTTGCCAAGAACAGAAAATGATTGCTTTTATCTCATGTAGTGAAGAGGTGGAATTTATAGTATTTTTTGAAAGAAATCTGACAATATCTATTGAAATTTATAGGCAGATAGCCTTTGACTCAGTTATCTCACTTGTGTAAATCTCTTTTTAGAGAGTTTGGAAGTGAAACTTTCAAAGTTTCACTTTGTTAAGTACAGTTTATGTACAAGAATGTTCTATACAGTATTATTTGCACTGGCAAAAACAAAATAAAACTTGGAAACAATCTAAAATAGCTATTAATAGAAGAATGTATTTTGAGAATCTATTCAATGAAATAATAGTTGTTTCAAATAATATTTTATATCTTCCTTAATTTACATGGTGGAGTATTGAGCAAAAAAAAAAAATCAATAAAAGGATAAATGTACAAACACACCTTTCTTTTTATGTATATTTATGTTTTCAAACTTCTACAAATAGAGAAAAATGTGAAGGTATACAGACAAAGTTTTTTTAATTTATCTTGGAAGTGGAAAGGGAGAATGGGGCTCCTATATAGTGGGGAGAAATAAAATCTGATACATTGTTTTTAGAGATTGTTTTAAAAAGATGTTTTCAGTTCAGTTCAGTAGCTCAGTCGTATCTGACTATTTGCAACCCCACGAACTGCAGCATGCCAGGCCTCCCTGTCCATCACCAACTCCCAGCATTTACCCAAACTCATGTCCATTGAGTCGGTGATGCCATCTAACCATCTCATCCTCTGTCGTCCCATTCTACTCCGGCCTTCAGTCTTTCCCAGTATCAGGGTCTTTTCAAATGAATCAGCTCTTCTCATCAGGTGGCCAAAGTATTGGAGTTTCAGCTTCAACATCACGTCTTTTAATATGCTTTTTAAGTTCAAAAGGGAATCAGTCCTGTATATTCGTTAGAAGGACTGATGCTGAAGCTCCAATACTTTGGCTACCCAATGTGAAAAGCCAACTCACTGGAAAAGACCTTGATGCTGGGAAGGATTGAAGGCAGAAGGAGAAGGGGACAACAGAGGATGGGATGACTGGATGGCATCAGCGACTTGGTGGATATGAATTTGAGCAAGCCCCAGGAGTTGGTGATGGACCTGGGAAGACTCGCGTGCTGCAGTCTATGGGGTAATCAACAGTTAGACATGACTGAGTAACTGAACTGAATAGAAATGATTTCCTTTAAGATTGACTGGTTTGACCTCCTTGCAGTCCAAGAGACTCTCAAGAGTCTTCTCCAACACCACAGTTCAAAAGCATCAATTCTTCAGCTCTCAGCTTTCTTTATAATAGTCCAACTCTCACATCCATACCTGACTACTGGAAAAACCAAAGCTTTGACTAGATGGACATTTGTTGGCAAAGTAATGTCTCTGGTTCTTAATATACTGTCTAGGTTTGTCATAGCTTTTCTTCTAAGGAGCAAGTGTCTTAATTTCATGGCTGCAGTCATTATCTCAATGATTTTGGAGCTCAAGAAAATAAAAAGTTTCTCACTGTTTCCATTGTTTCCCCATTCATTTGCCATGAAGTGATGGGATTCTAAAAAAAGGCATAAATATCTGTATACATAGAGACCTCTGTTTCTAGGAATGGATCTAAATAAATAAATAAAAATTTTAAAGTTTATGCACATAAATATTGCTTATTGCAAGATAAGATACAATAATAAAAAATGGAAAATATTAAAAATCCAGCCATTTAGGAAGAATTAATAACACTACAGCAGTGTCATCACCCAATGTCAATGTGAAACCATTATTTAAATCATTAAATAAGGTAAGATTATGAAGATATGGTGGGACTAGTGGTAAAGAAACTGCCTGCCAATGTTCAATTCAGTTCAGTTGCTCAGTAGTGTCCAACGTTTTGTGACTCCATGAACCACAGCACATCAGACCTCCCTGTCCATCACCAACTCCTGGAGTCCACACAAACCCATGTCCATTGAGTCGGTGATGCCATTCAACCATCTCATCCTCTGTCGTCCCCTTCTCCTCCTGCCCTCAATCTTTCCCAGCATCAGGGTCTTTTCAAATGAGTCAGCTCTTCACATCACATGGCCAAAT
>NW_011495032.1:11339325-11342635 GCF_000754665.1 Bison bison bison
GAACCACAGCACATCAGACCTCCCTGTCCATCACCAACTCCTGGAGTCCACACAAACCCATGTCCATTGAGTCGGTGATGCCATTCAACCATCTCATCCTCTGTCGTCCCCTTCTCCTCCTGCCCTCAATCTTTCCCAGCATCAGGGTCTTTTCAAATGAGTCAGCTCTTCACATCACGTGGCCAAATGTAGGAGATGTAAAAGAAGAGAGTTCGATCCCTGGGTTGGGAAGATCCCCTGGAGGAGGGCATGGCAACCCACTCCAGTATTCTGTTTGTTTGTTTGTTTTTTTCTGTTTATTTATTTATTTTAACTGGAGGATAACTACTTTAAAGTATTGTGATGGTTTTTGCCATACATCAGTACAAATCAGCACTATTTACAATAGCTAGGACATGGAAGGGAGAAGGCAATGGCAATCCACTCCAGTACTCTTGCCTGGAAAATCCCAGGGGCAGAGGAGCCTGGCGGGCTGCAGTCCATGGGGTCGCTAAGAGTCGGACACGACTGAGCAACTTCACTTTCACTCTTCACTTTCATGCATTGGAGAAAGACATGGCAATCCACTCCAGTATTCTTGCCTGGAGAATCCCAGGGACAGGGGAGCCTGGTGGGCTGCTGTCTATGGGGTCGCACAGAGTCGAACACGACTGAAGCGACTTAGCAGCAGCAGCAGCAGCAGGACATGGAAGCAACCTAGATCTGCATCCACAGATAATGGATAAGGAAGCTGTGGCACATATACTCCCGTATTCTTGCCTGGAGAATTCTATGCACAGAAGAGCCTGGTGGGCTATCATCCATAGAGTCTCAAAAAGTCAGATACAATTGAAGTGACTTAGCACTTACATGTGAAGATATATATGTAAAATCCAAGTTTGATAAGACCTCAAATCCAAAAGAATTTGGAATTATGGTTTATATTGTAGTTAAAATAATTACAAATTTTTAAAACTGTCCTTTTTGAATAGAAGAATATGTGAAAGAATGAAAAGTTTCTATCTTTTATTTTACATTAGACTAAACATTTCAGAATCATTATCTAGCCAAATTTTTTGATTGCCCTGTATCATACATTTTGTTGAAAATACAGTGGTGAAAATGGAATATACGGGTCTGTCCTTATAGGGCTTATATATAGAAGGAACCCTGTGTTGCACAAATAATTATTTATATAACTATAAACTTAAAATTGAGATAAATACTGTTGAAATAAAGTGTAAACCTATGAAACTGATGCCAGGGGTTAGAAGCACCACCCAGAGGATGTGACAAACCAACCAAGTTGCCCAGGGGCTGGGTCAAAGCTAGGGGGCATGGGTGACAATACCCATGTGACAATGGACACATGTGACAATGGACACATTCCAGGCAGATTGTATTGGAGAGAGAAAGAGAGATGGATTGGGAGAGAGAGAATTACAGAGAATGTGATTGTTAAATAACAATGCAGCTGAGTCATCAAGCAAGTATTCAATATGTTGTATTTTTTCTGTTTAAGAAGGAAGGAATATTATAATATTATATCTTATTTGAAAAGATTCCTCCCCTCCCCCTCTAATTTGGTAGGAGTCTCCCAGGAAAGGCAGAAAAGGTAAAATTCATTGGTTGGGAAAAAGTTTAAATTTTGTTCTCTCTTCGATCTTTCAGTTACTTCTGTGTAACATCATATATTGAATGGGGAAAAAAAATTAGTTTATGGGAATAGACCCACATATTTCATTTAGTTTAGAAGTGGATACAGAAACACACACATGCACACACAATGCGTATACTTCATTTCTTCATTCTGAAAAATAAAATCCAAACAGCTTCAACTGCTTTAAGGGGAATGTTCCCCAAGGTGGAGACAACTAACTTTCTCTGCTTATAAACAGAAATTCAGAGAAAATTCAGCACCAAAATTATATTAAGCCTTCTCTAGGTCAAACTGGTCCTTCCCATAGCAGTGTACAGATTCATAGAGGATAAGAAATGCAAGCAACCAACTCAATGCTACATTATTAACCAATTATTCCATGGCAGCAATTACCACCAACAGACTCTGGAAATGGAAGAAATGGAGTCAGAGCTGCTTTAGGACTGGAAGCTGCTTTGGAGTGAAAAAAAGACTGAATAGCATCTTTGGATCAATGGAGAAACTTAGACAAGGGTTTACAGCACAGTCATATTGAAGGATCAAAATTCTGAGAAAAGAGTAGAGATTTTATAGTGAGAGCCTTTGAACTCTCTAGTTGATCAGTCATATAAAGCATAGGATATATAGTAAATTGGAAAGGGTTAGAAGTCTTACGGGGACCCTAACAAGGCAAGTTTCAAAAACTCTGTGCTGTGCTGTGCTTAGTTGCTCAGTTGTGTCTGACTCTTTGTGACCCCACAGACTGCAGCCCACCAGACTCCTCTATCCATGGGATTCTCCAGGCAAAAATACTGGAGTGGGTTGCCATGCCTTCCTCGAGGGGATCTTCCCAAGCCAGGGATTGAAACCAGTTAACCCACACTACAGGTGTTCAAAACCTCTAAGAGCATCAAATGTCCTTATTGGGAAAATGGAGATATATTATCTTATAGGGTTCTAGCAATCACTGCTGGTACCCTGCTCATAATTCTCCAGCTTTTTTTTTTTTTTTTCCAGGTTACCTGCATATGCGTGTGCACAGCTTCTTCAGTGTCTCAGTATGGTGTTCTTTGGCCAGGGGAGTATGTTTGGCTCATATACAGGGCAGGGCACTGTTGTCTAATAGTCAGCTCCTGGGAGCAAACCTCAACCAATGAAGAAAGGAATTTGATGAATATGGTGAATAATGACCCTACATTCCTTGTTCTTTATTGGACAAATTGAGGGTTTAGACCACACAGCTTTTCAGAAAGTCTCCAATAGAATCAGACCCTGATTATCCACTGTGGTGACTTACTGGCTTTTATAATCTTCCTGATTGACTTCCCCATATTCTCATAATGCTTTCTGGATCATTTTGTAATGAACTATGTATGAACAAAGCTAGTGGAGGTGATAGAATTCCAGTTGAGCTATTCCAAATCCTGAAAGATGATGCTGTGAAAGTGTTGCACTCAATATGCCAGCAAATTTGGAAAACTCAGCAGTGGCCACAGGACTGGAAAAGGTCAGTTTTCATTCCAATCCCAAAGAAAGGCAATGCCAAAGAATGCTTAAACTACCACACAATTGCACTCATCTCACACGCTAGTAAAGTAATGCTCAAAATTCTCCAAGCCAGGCTTCAGCAATATGTGAACCGCGAACTTCCTGATGTTCAAGCTGGTTTTAGAAAAGGCAGAGGAACCAGAG
>NW_011495032.1:11342849-11342994 GCF_000754665.1 Bison bison bison
TCTTGAGAAATTTGTATGCAGGTCAGGAAGCAACAGTTAGAACTGGACATGGAACAACAAACTGGTTCCAAATAGGAAAAGGAGTAGGTCAAGGCTGTAATTGTCATCCTGTTTATTTAACTTATATGCAGAGTACACCATGAGA
>NW_011495032.1:11343368-11357915 GCF_000754665.1 Bison bison bison
GTGTTGGAGAAGACTCTTGAGAGTCCCTTGGACTGCAAGGAGATCCAACCAGTCCCTTCTGAAGGAGATTAGCCCTGGGATTTTTTTTTTGGAAGGAATAATGCTAAAGCTGAAACTCCAGTCCTTTGGCCACCTCATGCGAAGGGTTGACTCATTGGAAAAGACTCTGATGCTGGGAGGGATTCGGGGCAAGAGGAGAAGGGGACGACAGAGGATGAGATGGCTGGATGGCATCACTGACTCGATGGATGTGAGTCTGGGTGAATTCCAGGAGTTGGTGATGGACAGGGAGGCCTGGCATGCTGAGATTCCTGTGGTTGCAAAGAGTCGGACACGACTGAGCAACTGATCTGATCTGATCTGATGTTCACTCAAATCCTTACTCAGTCTTTTTATAGGGCTTTGGAGAACTCAAACTGACTTTTAAAAAAATTAAATATTACATAATATATTTGGAGCTTGAAATGTTGCTCCATGGCTGATGCACAGAGGTTGTGTAACTGTTCTGTGCATCACAGTGTCTTGAAATTCCCTAAGAACAGTGCCATAGCCTCTGCCTCTTAGTCATGGAGTAGCTTTTCAAGCTCCATGTGTATTATGTAATATTTCATTGCTTATCACTACATTTTCTGCATCATGGTGTCTTAGAACTCATAGAGAATGTAGTAATAAACAAAGAAAGAAAACAGATTACCCTCTGCTTTTCAATCCTCCTTCTTCATAATAATACATCTCTCAAATGTTGCTGAAAGTATACTACTGCATTTTCCAACTTCACTGTGACTTGGTGTGCCATGTGATTACTGATAAGATATGTGGGCACTTGATAGGTAGCTTCTACTGTTCTTGAATGAAGACAGGTGAGCTTTCCCTCTTTTATTCTTCTGTTCTCTTAGAGGACTAGAGAAACAATGATGAGTCATCCTGGACCATAGGATTAAGGGAATTTCAGATGGTGAAGTCACATGATGGTAGGAGCCCAGCTCACTGACACTGTTGAACCACCACACCAGTCTTGGACTGCTATGCCTAATCATTAAGTCTTAGCTGTTTTGAGTCTCTGTCACAGTAGCTTAACTCATAACCCAGCTAAATTCATCAAAAGCATACATTCAGGAAGCTACCATCTATGAGAACACCTAACATCTCAAAGAGATGGGATGAAGCCACATGAAAGAACAAAACATTGACAATACATGTTTTATTAATTTTTCTCTTAAAGTATGAAACATGAACATTGGCATATTTGCCTACAGAACAAAGACTTGTCTTAAGATTAAGGAGCCCAGAGTTTCAAACTAAGCCATGATTAAAACCCCAATTTTTATAGAATTTTTTTTCATGCTTCAGATCAGATCAGATCAGTCGCTCAGTCATGTCCAACTCTTTGCGACCCCATGAATCGCAGCACGCCAGGCCTCCCTGTCCATCACCAACTCCCGGAGTTCACTCAGACTCATGTCCATCGAGTCAGTGATGCCATCCAGCCATCTCATCCTCTGTCGTCCCCTTCTCCTCCTGCCCCCAATCCCTCCCAGCATCAGAGTCTTTTCCGATGAGTCAACTCTTCGCATGAGGTGGCCAAAGTACTGGAGTTTCAGCTTCAGCATCATTCCCTCCAAAGAAATCCCAGGGCTGATCTCCTTCAGAACATTGCAAATTATACATTTTCAAGCTCAAAATAGTTAGTCTATAATGTGAGAACAGGACCATAAAGAAGACTGAATGCTGAAGAATTGATGTTTTTGAATTGTGTTGCTGAAGACTCTTGAGAGTCCCTTGGACTGCAAGGAGATCAAACCAGTCAATTCTAAAGAAAATTAAACCTAAATATTGATTGGAAGGACTGATGCTGAAGCTGAAGCTGTAGTACCTTAGCCCCTTGATGCAAAGAGCTGACTTATTGGAAAAGACCCTGATGCTGGGAAAGACTGAAGGCTATAGGTGAAGGGGAAGCAGAGGATGAGATGGTTAGAGAGAATCACCAACTCATTGTACATGAATTTGGGCAAACTCTGGGAGATCTTGGAGGACAGAGGAGCCTGGCATGCTGCAGTCCACAGGGTTGCGAAGAGACAACTTACAGACTTTACAATAGCAACAACAACAAACTCCACTCTTAACAATATTGTGGACCTTCTGACTCACAAAGAAAATAAAGCAAAGACTAAAACCGAAACTAGATTCTATTTATATTTTTTAAAGTGTTTGAGATAACAAGAATCTCTACAGACTTTCAGATAAACAGATCAAAACTATTGATACTATTCTAGATTTTAACATGTCGGAGATATATGGGTTCATTTTGTTTTCATACTTTCTACCTTAGGTATACATTACATGTACACTTCAGAGTATATTAAATGTCAAAAAATATCTTTAAAATCCATTTAGTGAGATCCTATGATACCAAATGTGCTTGAGGATGCTGAAATGAACTCAGCAGAGACTCCAGAGATTTATACACTCCAGTTCTATTTTTTAACCTTAATTTAAAAATAATTTATTGCTAAAACATGATAACCATCATCTAAGCCATCAACAAGCCATAATCTTTTTGTTGGTAGAAGGTCTTACCTCAGCGTTGATGACTGCTGACTGATGGGCACACCGCTGGTCTAATATAGATGTGACCTAGAAAAGAATATCATTTCTCTTTGTTCCTGTTGTTTAGTTGCTCAGTTGTGTCTGAATCTTTTGTGACTCCATGGACTGTAGCCCTCCAGACTCCTCTGTCCATGGGATTTTCTGGGCAAGATTACTGGAATCTTGCCCAGAATTCCTCCTCCAGGAATTCTTTCCAACTCTGGGATCAAATCCATGTCTCCATATCTCCTGCACTGCAAGAGGATTCTTTACCACTGAGCCACTGAAGAAGCTCAATTTCCCTGTAATTTTCATTTTACAGATTAATTATCTGTAAAATGAAATAATGCTACATATCTACTGAGAGGACACGATGTATGCATGTCTTAAGAATTCCCTGGTGGTATAGTGGTTAGGACTCAAAACTTCCACCTTTGTGGCCTGAGTTCAATCTCTGGTCTGGGAACTAAGATCCTGAAATCTGGTGTGGTGTGGCCAAAAAAGTTGCATGCTTTAGCATATAAATTAGAAGAGACTATGATTGTTTTTGTTATTGCTCTAAAAATGTCCTTTTCCCAGCTATGTTGCATCTGTTGGTATACTGTTTTTCCATGGGCTGTCATAATGAAGGTATTGGTTAGAAGTAACAGCTAAAATGACAGAGAAAAATGCCACAAACTGCAGTTTCTATATTTTAAGAAAAAGGGGTACTTTAAAAAAATTAATTGGGGTACAGTTGATTTACAATGTTATGTTAGTTTCAGCTGTACAGAAAAGTGAGTCAGTTTTATATATAATGTATCCATTCCTTTTCAGATTATTTTCCCATATAGATAATTATGGACCATTAAGTAGTTCCCTGTACTATTCAGTAGGTTCTTATCAATAATCTATTTTATATATAGTAGTCTGTATGCATTTTGCAGTTTTCCAAAGTTAATCAATGATATCTGGACTTTTAATCCCTTGAGCTATCAGAATACATATACAGATATATACAAAATAAAGCAAGAGGGATTTTCTTGATCATCTCAATAATTTCACCCTCTAGCAGAGTGTCTAACATATTTTTCTTCTTTTGCCTTAGTGTAAAAAAAAGAAAAAAAATCCGTGATGTATCTACAGTATGCCTGGTAAGTTGCTAGGCATTTAGCAGGCACTCAGACATGGTGTTGAATAAACAAATGAGTAAACAGACACTCAGTGTATGATAAAGCCAGTATTGGTCATTAAACTCTTCAGCTTAGTTCAAATTAAGGAGATTTTGTTCATTTTATATTTCAAGACAGAAATTTTATAATGTAAAGTGTTAGAGGATTTTATTTGAAATATATTTTAAGTGTGCCACTTCTAAATGGTAAACTTTTCTATTATCGCAAAATCTAGTCAATTGGATATAGCAAATAAATTAAAACTGAAATATAGAAAAAATCACATTTTAACACCTAGAAACAATCACTGTTAATATTTAAAGTATTTTCTTATATGTGCATTGTGATGTCATGGTTATCAACATAATATATAAGTAATATTTTTGCCCTTATTTCAATATCTCATGACTTTTTGGAAGGCACATTTTCTGTTCAATGAAGGAAAATACTTTTAATCATAGTAAAATGTACCAGGGTTTTAAAAATTGGTAGACAAATATATAGTGCACTTTTCATATACCTAATAAGTTTTGAACATTCATAATAGAACGGATTTCCATTTTTCCTACTTTAGTTTCATGACTACTTTATATCTGCGAATGGACTGATGAACTCAATAAGTTCCTGTTAGCCAGCAGATGTTGTGATGTCCAGGGATGCTGGTGTCTGTCACAGCACACTGATAAACAGGAGTTTTTCTCAACACCCAGTGGTTATGTGAACTTAAGCATATTTGGGAAATCCCCCTTGGCAGTAATTTTTTAGAGGATTTCTAACCTTGATTTCAGGGCTTGTCAATCTTTTACTGAAAACTTCATTATGCCAAATATAAATAAACGTTAATGAAGACAAAAATGGAAACAATATTGAAACCAATTTTATTGTTTTCTAGGTTAGGAATAAGAGCACAGTGGAAGCAAAGAAGATACAACAATAAGAACTCATCTGACAGCATGACAGTTTACAAATGGAGAGGAGAAGTGTAGTATAACAGCTTATCCAATAAAAAGAAAGGCTAACTTTTTTTATGTATACTTTCTTCATTCTCGAACAACTGCTTTGGGGTTCTATGCTCTTCCCCCAACTATTCTCTTAGTCTCTGTTATATTCAAAATGTGGAATATAAAAAGAAAGAAAAAAGCCACAATTCACATAATACACCAAACTAATTTTATTTCCAGGGTGAATTGAATTGGAAAAATGTTATTGTCTTAAAAAAACTTTGTATCTCATAAAGTCTTTATGTGTTTTGGAGGAACATGCCTTTGCCCTAAGGAGATGCTGATACCTTGCTATGAATATCTAGAAAGAAAGGAAGAAGAATAAAGAAGAAAACAACCTTTCTACAAAGGGCAAAGGCCTAGAAATTTTCGTTCTGTCATTTCCCCATTATTTCTTGCTTGATCAACCATTTCCCCCCAAGCAAATCCTCACTTATCTGCTTTTCCAGTGTCTCTGCATATGCAAATTACAATCTGCTTTTTAATTAGACCAAGCCCACACTCACCACCTGATGATATTGGAGTGAAAACAGAAATTGCATTAAGCAGCTTCAGTGGGATTTTATATGCACTGCAATGACCTTTCTATATAAATTCTTAGCAAGGAAAGAAGCACATATATTTTTCATATTCTATAGGAAGTTGTTCTTGGTTATAAGATGTCACTTGCAATCCGTAGTGACATTTGACTAAGGGTGTAAAAATGTCATATTTTATCGTTGACAGATCCAGTCTGTTCTCTCTCTTCATGGGATAAGGAGCTTTCTCATGCATATATATGACAGCTCAAGATGTTCAGTTGGTTTTCTTTCTTTCAGTTATTAAATATTCAGAATGTTCATTATGCATCAGAGCCTGAATAATAAAAGATTAGTGGGAAACCTTTCTGGGAGCTTTTCTTGTTATTATTAATATTAATCATGTATGCTGCATTCATTTTTTTTTTCTCCTTTGCAAACTCAAATGTCAATAGACTAAGCAAACTTTTCTCCCATGATCCAGTAGATAAGGACAAACAGCTTCAGAGAGAAAACAAGAATTTTTGTAATATCAGTTTTTAAAATAAAAAGAGAGGGGATTAGAGCTCAATTTCATAATTTCTACTTCTGAAGAGAACAATTTGGAGGGTGAGAAAGTGAAAGTTAAGGGGAAAAAAAAAAAAAATCCCAAAGTGAAACTTCCCTGGAAATCCAGTGGTTAAAACTCTGCATTTCCACTGCAAGGGGCACAAGTTTTATCCCTGTCAGGGGAAATAAGATCTCATACTGTTGTTATTGTTTAGTTGTTAAGTTGTGCCTAACTCTTCTGCAACTCCACAGACTTTATCTTTCCAGGCCCCTCTGTCCATGGGATTTGCCAGGCAGGAATACTGGAGTGGGTGGCCATTCCTTCTCCAGGGGATCTTCCTGAACCAGGGATCAAACCTGCAGCTCCTGCATTGGAGGTGGATTCTTTGCCACTCATGTGGCTATATATATATATATAGAGAGAGAGAGAGAGAGAGACAGACAGACAGACAGACAGAGAACTGAATCAAAATGAAAACTTCAACATATCAACTTAAAACAATTTTTAAAAATTCCCAAAGTAACACAGGTTGCAAGTGGAAGGATAGGACTGAACCCCAAGACATTTTCCCCAGTTTTATCAAGATTTAATTGACCTATAATCCTAGCTCCTCTATTCTGAAGTTCATGTACCTCCCACTACTCCACACTGCCTTGAAAGAGTTAATTAAATGCCATTTCTGTGTCAGTTGCTCAATTGCTGTTGAGTTCCGAAATACCAGGAACTTCTTTCAAGCTCTATGTGACTCAGGATCCAAGCCATGGGAATAGCACATTAATTGAAAATGGTAACTAATCTCCTATATATAGAATTAAAATATTATCTCAGGTATAGTGCATTTTTCACATGATCAGTGCTCTCATTTATGTTTTTGCTGCAAATTTGTTCCTTGCTGGTAAAGTGAAAATGAAAATGTTAGCCGCAGAGTCGTGTCCAACTCTATTGCAACCTCATGGACTGTAGGTAGCCCGCCAGGCTCCTCTATCCATTGAATTCTCCAGGCAAAAATACTGGAATGGGCAGCCATTCCCTTTTCTAGGAAATCTTTCCAACCAGGGACGCAACCCAGGTCTTCCACATTGTAGGTGGATTCTTTACCATCTGAACCACCAGGAAAACCTGTCCCACACTTGTATGAACACATAAATGAAAGCTTCAAGTTAATTGTCAAACTTCTTTGTGAGTCACATGCTGGTGGAGTAGCCAGACATCATGCAGTAATCAAAACCTCCCAGGAGGGATCACAAAGAGCCTTTTAGATCTAGACCCTTTTTCCTCTGCCCTCTCCTCTTTCTACACAATCATGCAACCACAGTGAACTTTCCAGTTTACACTGTCCTTTATTTGGTCAGGTGAGGCTTTTGCTCATCCTGTGTTATCCTTTGGAGCATTCTTCTCATGACTCTGCATGAAGAATTTGCCCTCTTTTTCTCTTTCATACTTTAGTTCATAGCTTAGATTTCAGCTTCTTGGAGAAAGCACCTCTGTTTTCTCCCGAAGAAGCTTTGTGACCCTCCTGAGAACTATCATCACCTTGTTCTGTAAGTAGCTATTAGTTCCTTAAGCTACTCAAAATTGAAAATTTATTTATTTATTATATTATCCCAAGGATCAAATAGATTCTCCAGTGCTTATGAGCATGCAGTCAATAGTTTTGGGAAAAAAATGAAAGTTAAATTCATATATAATGAAGTTGTTAATAAAGTAGTTTAGAAATAACTTAATAATTTAATAAAAAGTAAGTTCATTACAAGTTAAATATAACTAATAACAAAGGTAATAACACTAGTAAAATATTATGATGTTTCTAGATGCTGATTGAAAAAAGTGAACAACCTCAAAGTTGAGAGTTATGTTGATATTATATTTGGTGGATTTTCTGAGAACTTCAATCCCAGAACACAGGACTCTCAGATTTCCCTGAGAGACCACTCCAAAGAGGTAAGGGAAGAGCCAGGATATATAGAACTTCGTAGGAGTGGGTTGCCATTTCCTATGGGAAGATACACAAGCTTGGGCTTACTGAAATCATTCCATTTATGTGCACCTCAGCTATCTGGGGACATTATCTGTTTGTTTTATTCGTACTGCATATTAAAAAAAAAAACTTTTTATTTTGTATTGGGGTACAGCCAATTAAAAATGTTGTGATAGTTTAGGGTAACAGCAAAGGGACTCAGCCATACATATACTTGTATCCATTCTCCCCTAAACTCCCCTCAAATTCAGGCTGCCACATAACCCTGCTATACAGTAGGTCTTTGTTGGTTATTCATTTAAAATATAGTAGTGTGTACATGTCCATCCCCAACTCTCTAACTATCCCCGCCCCCCCACCCTTCCTCTTGGCAATCATTAAGTTCATTCTGTAAGTCTGTGAGTCTCTTTCTGTTTTGTAAGTTTATTTGTATTATTTCTTTTTAGATTCCACATATAAGGGATGTCATACAATATTTCTCCTTCTCTAACTTACTTTCCATTCTGCATCTCCTCAGGGTGGAGCCTTGGAAGTGGCTACAGTTAGCTGAGAGTTTGATGGCTGCAACATCCTTTGTTTACTGATATGGCAGGTGGCACTTCCCTAGTGCTCATACAGTAAAGAATTCACCCGCAATGTGGAAAGCCTGGTTCAATCCCTGAGTTGGGATGGTCCCCTGGAGGTGGGCACTCCAGATGATACCCTGGCAGCCCATTCCACTGTTCTTGCCTAGAGAATCCCTATGGACAGAGGAGCCTGGCAGGCTACAGTCCATGCGGTCTCAGAGTCAGACATGACTGAACGACTAAGCACAATTCTTCATCCACATAAGTGTCTCCCCTATTTTGTGTACTGGAGTGTGATAGAAAAAGCAATGTCTTTAGAACAGTACAGAGACAGTAACATTCACTAGTTTGTGACCTATCTTAGGTAACTAATAGTGTCTGACTCCTGATCTAGCAAATGGAGATGACGACATCTATCTGATCGAATTAATGGAAAGATGGAATAGAATAATATATATACATTTCCTGAGAATGCTTTTTACATACTGTTTATGATCCATGTTTTTATCCTGTCTCTTAAATGTTGACATACTTCAAGTTCAAACCACAGGTCAGCTTCCTCTCTCAACATGCACACTGACCTTGGATAATTTTATCCTACAATGACCATCCTTCTGGCCACGATGCCCAGATCCATTTCTGAATTTCATAACTGGATGCCTTTCCTTGAATGTTCCAAAAGAACTTTAAACCTTTCAGGTTACGATAACTTAGAGGCTAAGAGTCTCTTTATCACACTCAGTGTAAGTATGTATATATGCTCTGCAAAAATGTTAGTATATTTATTCATGGAGTGTTGTTCACAACTCTGATGGGTGTGTGTTGTAATGAATGACGCAGAAATTATATATGCAGTTGTGATAAGAATTTTGAAAATGTATCATGAACTTTAAACTTTTGTACTCAATTGTAGGGATTATGTTGAGTTAATACACATATGGTAATTAAAACTTTGACTAGCACATTATGAGGAGTGAATCATTTTGGCTTTTGTTGTGATATTCCAAATTGAGCTAACTCTACACATTCCCAAACAGCCTATTTGTCTTGTATTCCCTGGCTCAGATTTTAACAAAGCAATTACAGTGTTTAATTTCCTCTATCAAGACACCTAAATATAAGTTCAGGTCACATAGCAATTGTATTCTTCAAACACATTTTTAAGTAAAAAAATTAGCACACACATATGTTAAAAAAAAAAGTAATAAAATATGTTTCTCCCATCCTAGATAACCAGTCTCACTTTCCAGAATTACACTTGGCAGTCACTAGAATATTATTCTATAGGTTGTCACACACACAATGAACATGAATTTTCTATTTATTTCATACACACACAAAAAATAAATGTAAATATCTCTTTCATTTTTACTCAAGGTGGGGAGTATTTCTTTTTACAATTAAAATATTAACATTTCTCCTTTTAGTACATGCAAGCTCCTCAGCCTTTCTCTATCTGTCTGCGGATACTCCCTTGTATAGAATCCCACATTTCCTTAGCTCACCTCTACTTCTGTGCAATTAGATTGTTTTACACTCTTTCCTTGGAAGAAACCCTTAGTAAGATGGTAGGCTCTGAGAGAGGGCATCAGAGGGGAGACAGACTGAAACCACAATCACAGACAACTAGCCAATCTGATCACATGGACCATAGCTTGTCTAACTCAACTAAACTAAGCCATGTCATGTGGGGCCACCCAAGATGGCCGGGTCATGGGGGAGAGGTCTGACAGAATACGGTCCACTGGAGAAGGGAATGGCAAACCATTTCAGTATTCTTGCCTTGAGAACCCCATGAACAGTATGAAAAGGCAAAAAGATAGGATACTGAAAGATAAACTCCCCAGGTCGGTAGGTGCCCAATATGCTACTGGAGATCAGAGAAGAACTAACTCCAGAAAGAATGAAGGTACAAAACCAAATCAAAAACAACATGCAGTTGTGAATGTGACTGGTGATAGAAGCAAGGTCCAGTGCTGTAAAGAGCAATATTGCATAGGAACCTGGAATGTTAGGTCCATGAATCAAGGCAAGTTGGAAGTGGTCAAACAGGAGATGGCAAGAGTGAACGTCAATATTCTAGGAATCAAGGAACTAAAATGGACTGGAATGGGTGAATTTAACTCAGATAACCATTATATCTACTACTGTGGTCAGGAATCCCTTAGAAGAAATGGAGTAGTCATCGTAGTCAACAAAACAGTCCAAAATGCAGTACTTGGATGCAATCTCAAATACGACAGGATGATCTCTATTCATTTCCAAGGCAAACCATTCATTGTCATGGTAATCCAAGTCTATGCCCCAACCAGTAATGCTGAAGAAGCTGAAGCTGAACAATTCTATGAAGACTTACAAGACCTCTTAGAACTAACACCCAAAGAAGATGTCCCTTTAATTATAGAGGACTGGAATGCAAAAGTAGGAAGTCAAGAAACATCTGGAGTAACAGACAAATTTGGCTTTGCAGTACGGAATGAAGCAGGGCAAAGGCTAACAGAGTTTTGCCAAGAGAATGCACTGGTCATAGCAAACACCCTCTCCCAACAACCCAAGAGAAGACTCTACACATGGACATCATCCAGATGGTCAATACTGAAATCAGATTGATTGTATTCTTTGGAGGCAAAGATTGAGAAGCTCACTAAAGTCAGGAAAAAAAGGATTGGGAGCTGACTGTGGCTCAGATCATGAACTCTTTATTGCCAAATACAGAAATTGAAGAAAGTGGGGAAAACCACTAGACCATTCAGGCATGACCTCAATCAAATGCCTAACAATCTTACAGTGGAAGTGAGAAATAGATTTAAGGGACTAGATCTGTTAGGAAGACTGCCTGATGAACTGTGGATGGAGGATTGTGACATTGTACAGGTGACAGGGATCAAGAACAGCCCCAAGAAAAAGAAATGTAAAAAAGCAAAATGGCTATCTGAGGAGGCCTTAAAAATAGCTGTGAGGAGAAGGGAAGCAAAAAGCAAAGGAGAAAAGGAAAGACGTACCCATTTGAATGCAGAGTTCCAAAGAATAGCAAGAGAGATAAGAAAGCCTTCCTCATTGATCAATGCAAAGAAACAGAGGAAAACAACAGAATGGGAAAGACTAGAGATCTCTTCAAGAAAATTAGAGATACCAAGGGAACATTTCATGCAAAGATGGGCTCAATAAATTACAGAAATGGTATGGACCTAACAGGAGCAGAAGATATTAAGAAGAGGTGGCAAGAATACACAGGAGAACTGGACAAAAATGATTTTCAAGACCCAGATGATCATGATGATGTGATCACTCACCTGGAGGCAGACATCCTGGAATGTGAAGTCAAGTGGGCTTTAGAAAGCATCATTAGGAACAAAGCTAGTGGAGGTGATGGAATTCCAGTTGAGCTATCTCAAATCCTAAAAGATGATGCTGTGAATGTGATGTCCTCAATATGTCAGCAAATTTGTAAAACTCAGCATTGGCCACAGGACTGGTAAAGGTCAGTTTTCATTTCAGTTTCAAAGAAAAGCAATGCCAAAAAATGCTCAAACTACTGTACAATTACACTCATCTCACACACTAGTAAAATAACGCTCAAGATTCTCCAAGTGAGGCTTCAGCAATACATGAACCGTGAACTTCCAGATGTTCAAGCTGGATCTATAAAACGCAGAGGAACCAGAGATCAAATTGCCATCACCTGCTGCATCATCAAAAAAGCAAGAGAGTTCCAGAAAAACATCTATTTCTGCTTTATTGACTATGCCAAAGCCTTTGGCTGTGTGGATCACAATAAACTGTGAAACATTCTGAAAGAGATGGGAATACCAGACCACCTGACTTGCCTCTTGGGGATCCTGTATGCAGGTCAGGAAGCAACAGTGAGAACTGGACATGGAACAACAGACTGGTTCCAAATCAGGAAAGGGGTACTCAAGGCTTAATATTGTCACCCTGCTTATTTTACTTTTATGCAGAGTATATCATGAGAAACACTGGGCTAGACAAAGCACAAGCTAGAATCAAGATTGCCAGAGAAATAGCAATAACCTCAGATATGCAGATGAAACCACCCTTATGGCAGAATGTGAAGAAGAACCAAAGAGCCTCCTGATGAAAGTGAAAGTGGAGAGTGAAAAAGTTGGCTTAAAGCTCAACATTCAGAAAACGAAGATCATGGCATCCAGTCCCATCACTTCATGGCAAACAGATAAGGAAACAGGGGAATCAGTGACAGACTATTTCTGGGGGCTCCAAAATCACTGCAGATGGTGACTACAGCCATGAAATTGAAAGACACTTAGTCCTTGGAAGAAAAGCTATGACCAACCTAAACAGCATGTTAAAAAGCAGAGACATTACTTTGCCAACAAAGGTCCATCTAGTCAAGGCTATTTTTTTCCCAGTAGTCATTTATGGATGTGAGAGTTGGACTATAAAGAAAGCTGAGTGACAAAGAATTGATGCTTTTGAACTGTAGTATTGGAGAAGACTCTTGAGAGTCCCTTGGACTGCAAGGAGATGCAACCAGTGCATCCTAAAGGAGATCAGTCCTGGGTGTTCATTGGAAGGACTGATGCTGAAGCTGAAACTCCAATACATTGGACACCTGATGCGAAGAGCTGACTCATTTGAAAAGACCCTGATGCTGGGAAAGATTGAGGGCAGGAGGAGAAGGGGACAACAGAGAATGAGATGGTTGGATGGCATCACCAACTCAATGGATATGAGTTTGGGTAAACTCTAGGAGTTAGTGATGGACAGGGTGGCCTGGTGTGCTGTGGTTCATGGGGTCACAAAGAGTTGGAACTACTGAGCAACTGAACTGAAGTTAACTGAACACTCTCTCCTTGCACAAGAAATGCTTCATTGAATACTCTTTCATAAAATATTTATGTACAGGTGAAAGGACACTTATAATTGTCTATAAGTAGAGCTTTATTCGGAGAAGTCAATGGCACCCCACTCCAGTACTTTTGCCTGGAAAATCCCATGGACAGAGGAGCCTGGTCGGCTGCAGTCCATGGGGTCACGAAGAATCAGACACTACTGAGTGACTTCACTTTCACTTTTCACTTTCATGCATTGGAGAAGGAAATGGCAACCCACTCCAGTGTTCTTGCCTGGAGAATCCCAGGGATGGGGGAGCCTGGTGGGCTGCCATCCATTGGGTTCCACAGAGTCGGACACGACTGAAGTGACTTAGCAGCAGCAGCAGCAGCAGCAGCAGCAGAGCTTTATTATCAAAATACATATACACTGTTGAAATTTTTATTAACACTGTGAAACTGTATAAATTGCAGTATTTATTCTGCCCCACTTAATGAAGGCTTTATTTTTCCAAACATTAGAATTTTGTGTTTAAAAATGTTTATTTTTTCCACAATTAGGTAAAAATATTAATCTTTTTGCCTGTAAAAATTAATTTGCATCTTGTAGAATGCATTTTTGTTATTATGCATATGTTTGTGCATCCAATCATAGATTAATGACTTATATTGTTATTAACTTATTAATATAATTTTATTTATTTGTTAAATAAATATTTACTTTCTTGTCATGTGTACTTCAATATTTCACTAATTTACACTTTTTTTTCCACTTGGTGTAACTTTCTACATGGAACTTTTATCATTTTAATTTTTCAAATATCTATCTTTTCTTTTGCCAACTAAAAATTGACAGTTGTCATCTCCTCTACAAGGATTAAGTGCCCCTCAAACTGCTACAGGCACTGACTTTCAGCACACTCTGACAGAATTTTTATGTAAAGATCAGAAATGATGCATTCTGTGCTTTCAGAAAAACTGGCAGAAGAGCTTCTTTTAGATGGTTAGATATTTTCCAGAGATTTTACGAGCCCAATTCTTGCATCTCCTCATATCTGGAAAAGCATTAAAGTCCTTCATGGTGACAACTGCTCCTCTTGACTAGCAGAAACCTTCTGCAAAAATTTTGTGCTAGATTGTATGTATTCCTCTTCATCAAAATCACATATATACCAATATTTCCCCTACCTTTACAGAGTAGTTCATCAGAGCTATGCTGTCTCCCAGGTTATAGTCCTCATTTTGCCCCAAATAAAACTTAACTTAACAACATTCATATTGTGCCCTTTTTTCAGTCAACACTTTTTTAGCCTCTATATTTTGTATATTTAAAAAAGTATTCATTTTTAATTTCTTTGTAATAATCTTTGAAATTTAAACCATTGA
>NW_011495032.1:11358015-11364937 GCF_000754665.1 Bison bison bison
AAACCATTGAAACATCTGTAATTTATTTTGCTCTGAGAATAGCATATATAATCAGCTTTGCTTTCAAAATATGATCCACTTTCCTCTAATTATATATATATGTAATTATATATAAACTTTCTTCCAATTATTCTTATTTTTGAAAAGTAACAGGCCATTGTTGTATTTTTATTTTTTACATGGACTTTTGATTTTTTCCATGCTCCCCTTTTTCCTGTAAACCTAATTAATGTGTTTATTCAAAACCTACAGAATTCCCATAACAATTTTGAAGTAATTTTGACCTTTACAAGCCTGAGCCTCTAGTCAAAAAGTAAATCACTTTCATAGTCAAACTTATTTAAACTACTCAATAATTTTCATATTATATGGATCTGAAAACTGAATCTTTGGCTCTAATTTCAGGTTTTTCTTCTTGAATAGTATACAAGGATGGTATCATAATATATTGTGCATGTAGTTATATTAAAACTTATAGTTAAATTTTAACAGCCTGTGGTAAAGCATAGGATATAAATCTAAACAGCAGACTGACAGCACCACTATAACTATATCACGGGTGAGGGATGGTGTCACTTTTTAGTCACACAGATTAGTAGAACAAATATGTAATATAAATCTCCAAAAACATGTATTTGCAGCTAAACCCATGACAAATAACATATACATATTGAATTGAGTACTTTCTCGATTGTTTTGTACAATTAAACTTATCTTAATGGTCTAATCCTTTGTGTCACAAATTCATCTCAAGTCCTTCCTAAGATTTCCCTCCTGTAAAGCATTAGCTAGATAACATCAAATTCTGCTTGAATCAGTATCTAGTCAATTTTCAGGATTATTTTGTTATGGAAAAATTGATGATCAAAAGATGAAAGCCCTATCGTCACTGTGATGGGGAGGAAAACTTGTCTAATTAAGCTTTCATTTAATTTTAACATTTATTTTTTTCAAGACGGATCCTCTCAATCCTGCCGTTAAATGAATGTGAATATTCTACAGTTCTCACATCTCTTTCTTTCTACTTTTTGTGTGTTAATGTATTTTCACTCTCTACCCTCTTTCCCAATTTATTAACATCTCTCAATTTATGTCTTTTACTTAAGATGCCAGCAGCTATTTCAACACAATATATACTTCTTTGATCATCATTGTCCAATCACCACTTCAATTGATACACTTGTAATTTCTTGGACTATCCTTATATTGTCATCACTTTAAAAAATATAGCATCTTTTCTCTTTCATTTCATTTTATTTCTTAAACATAAGAATCAGGCTTGTTGAATACTCTTTCTCCTTTCTTTGTTAGTATTTTTATAATAAATATTATCTCATAATTTTTGCTTCAGTGATTCTGGTAACTTCAACATAGTACATCCAAACTTTGTTGAGTTTCAATATTTGTCTCTCTGGGACCCAATATCCTAATTCTACTTATTGCTATATATTTTCCTTTTATTTAAAGAAAACATCCTTAGTACATATTTAACTATATTTTTCCTTATTATCTTCCTTTCTAAAGTAATTCATTTAAAGATTTTATGTATCTTCTTGCACCTTCCCTGCCACCAATTATTTTCCTTACTGAATCAAGAATGATCTTTATAAGATATAAACATATAAATAACCAACTGGGAACAGTGGTTCACTCATTTGAATGAGTGAAATTAGGATTTTGGAACTTCAAATACAAATTGTCAATTGCCATTGGTATTTGTCATCTACCTCTACAAGGATTAAATCATATGCTGCTTCAGTTGCTGGTTTTTAAAACCCTCTGGAAGGAGATCAAGATGGAGAGCACAAATAAGGCACTCTGTACTCTGGGAAAAACTTAGAGAATGGGTCTTCAGATAGATATTTTCAGGGGCTGATTTTTATAAGCTCAATTCCTTTATCTCCTTATATCTTAAAAGCATTAAAGTCCTTCATGATATCTACTTACTCCTCATGAGTTAGAAATCTTCTACAAACATTATGTATTCGATTGTATGTACTTCTCCTTCATCAAAATCAAATATATACAACCTTCCCCTTGCCTCTTTGGAGCAGTTCCTCAGAGCTATCTGAGATGCTGTCTCCCTGCTATAGTCCTCATTTTGCCCCAAATAAAACTTGACTCACAACTCTCACATTGTGTACTTTTTAAGGTGGCAGAAGCTTGCAAGGAAAAGGTAATAAAAATACTCTATTATCCTTGAATTCTGACCAAAATGTTTTGTATTTATGTAAGGATTATAGAAACCACTGACAAGTTTTGATTAGGGAACTTGACACAAGCCAGACTGTAGAAAGAAAAGGCAAGTAGCAAGGAGGAGGAGCAATGAAGATCCAGAAACAGGGAGAGAGAGAAATAGTCAAAATATGCAAATATAGAGAGAAATAAATAGTATTTTGGAAGAGCCAAATTAATAGAAAAGCATGCTTTTTGGATTTGTTTGAAAATTGGCAACCCACTCCAGTATTCTTGCCTGTGAAATCCCATGGAGAGATGAACCTGGCAGAATACAGTCCATGGAGTTACCAAGTGTTGGACACAACTGAATGACTAACACACACAAGCCTTCAAAAAGAAGATAATTCTGGATTATGAGACAGCACAGATGAACCTTCAGGATATTATGCTATGTAAAATAAGTTAGGTTTTCATTCCAATCCCAAAAAAGGGCATTACCAAAGAATGTTCAAGCTACAGTACATTTGCACTCATTTCACATGCTACCAAAGAAATACTCAAAATTCTCCATGCTGGGCTTAAACAGTGTGTGAACTGAGACCTTCCAAAACACAGCTGGAATTAGAAAAGGTAGAGGAACCAGAGATCAAATTGCCAACATCTGTTGGATCATAGAAAAAGCAAGAGAATTACAAAAAGAAAAAGAAAAACAAATATACTTCTGCTCCTTAACTATGCTAAAGCCTTTGTGTGGATCACAACAAACTGTTGGAAATTCTTCAAGATGGGAATACCAGACCACCTTAACTGCCTCTTGCCAAACCTGTATGCAGGTCAAGAAACAACAGTTAGAACCAGACATGGAACGATGGACTGATTCCAAATTGGAAAAGGTTTATGTCAAAGCTGTATACTGTCACCCTGCTTATTTAACTTATATGCAGAGAACATCATGCAAAATGCAAGGCTGGATAAACACAAGCTGGAATCAAGATTGCCAGGAGAAATATCAATAACCTCAGATATGCAGATGACACCATCCTTATGGCAAAAAGTGAAAAGGAACTGAAGAGCATCTTGATAAAAGTGAAAGAAGATAGTGAAAACGGTGGCTTAAAACTCAACATTCAAAAAACCAAGATCATTGGCACTGGGTTCCATCACTTCATGGCAAATAGATGGGGGAACTATAGAAGCAGTGACAGACTTTATTTTCTTGGGCTCCAAAAAAACTGCATATGGTGACTCCAGCCATGAAATCAAAAGACACTTGCTCCTTGGAAGAAAAGCTATGACCAACCTAGACAGCATATTAAAAAACAGAGACATTACTTTGCCAACAAAAGTCCATCTAAGTCAAAGCTATGGTTTTTCCAGTAATCATGTATGATGTGAGAGTTGGACCAAAAAGAAGGCTGAGCACTGAAGAATTGATACTTCTGAACAATGGTGTTGGAGAAGACTCTTAAGAGTCCCTTGGACTGCAAGGAGATCAAACAAGTCAAACCTAAGGGAAATCAATCTTGAATATTCTTTGGAAGGACTGATGTTGAAGCTGAAACTCCAATACTTTGACCACCTAATGCAAGGAACTGACTCATTGGAAAAGACCCTGATGCTGGGAAAGATTAAAGGCAGGAGGAGAAGGGGATTGCAGAGGACGAGATGGTTGGATGGCATCACTATTTCAATGGACATGAGTTTGAGCAATCTCTGGGAGATGGTGGATGACAGGGAAGCCTGGTGTGCTGCAGTCCATGGGGTTGCAAAGAGTCGGACATGACTGAGCGACTGAACAACAACAGCTACTGAAAGAAAACTATACTCTTAATTTTTGTCACCCTCATATGTTGGGTTGAAAAGCAGGTTGAGATAAAAGAAGGAAAAAAAAATGGTTAATTTGGAAATTTTTTTTTTTTTATGAGAATCCTATACACAGACTCTGAAATATCAAATGTCTTTTCCTCTCTCCTTTAGGTGAACTATATTTTTAAATGTCTTACTGAAATCAGAAGGACATTTAAATTAGAACTTGGCAGTGATTTTGCAGTTGAAAACCTGTGTTTGAGTTCTGTCTCTCCTACTTCTAACTCTACAACTTGACTCAATTTATTTAGAACTTTTCTTATATAAAATTTCTTTAAATAAATGTTAATTATCTGTACCATCTGTACATCACAGGCTTATTACGTGGATCAATTAAACTAAATTTAGCATAATTTAATTCAGTTCAAAGAAATGCAGTAAACAAACATTTATTGAGAGCCCAATAGTTTGAGAATTTGTAGATTTAAATAAAAAGTCACATTATTTGCCGTCATAGCCACCACACCTCACACTCTCTTATCTGGGTAAAACAGGTTTAGCAAACTGATTTTTAAGAATATATTATCATTTTACTATGATGCTGGATCTTGTAGAACTGTCTTTAAGTTTGGGTGGTAACTTACATTTACAAACTCAAACTAAGGTTTCTCCCAAGAGAATGAACTATATATATGTACACATAAATCAATTCAGTTTTGAACCAATTTTTTGTGAAATGTTTCTTCTTTAAGGAAAGCAAGTAGGAAAACTACTTAGGAAACTAAGTAAAATAACATAATGATACTAAGTAAACATGAAATCAAATAGCAGACATACGACCTGAAAGAACATTCCCAGCTCATCATAGTGAAAAGACATAGAATTCTCTTTGTACTCATAGACTAGTTCTAGAAGTTGAAAATAACTTGTAACTAACAAGTTTTTTTGTTTTTTTTTTAATTATACATACCTTGTGTGCAGCTATAAAGTGAGTAAATTCAATTCACTAAGCATCAGGCATCCTGCTATCTATCTCGACAACTGCAAAGGTTAATAAGAAAACACCTCTGCCTTAAATGCAGAGCCCTCATCAGAAATAACAATACATGATTACAATATGTATTGTCATGCAATAGCAAGAGTAAGCACAGGGTTCTTTTTTTTTTTTTTTCGCCAAAGGAGCACTGGAAAAATCCTGTGAGAGGAAGTAATGCAAACGTACCTTTCAATGAGTTTAATTGAACTAGAAGATACCCAGGGAGGAAAAATTCAGTTCAATCAGTGGCTCAGTTGAGCCCACCACGCTCCTCTGTCCATGGAATTCTTCAGGTAAGAATGTTGGAATGGCCGGGTATTCCCTTCTCCTGGGGAACTCCTTGACCCAGGGATTTAATCCAGGTGTACTGCATTGCAGACAGGTTTTTACCTTCTGAGCCACCATGGAATGCCTACCTGAGTCACACTAAACACATAAAAACTGGAAACTAACATACAAGGGTTAACAAAATTAAAATAGTGATTTTTCTTTGGGTTTAATTCATAAACTTAGAAAGGCCTTTGCTGAATGCCACATAGAAACCTTTGATACATAAATAAAACTCTAAAATTCTAGGACACACAATTCCTAAAACAAATTTCAGTTTAGTTAAAAATCTTGTCACTGATTCTCCTGTTGTTAGGTGACAGAACTGTTCTTTAGGGAGCTAAAAGCAACTGTCTTTCTCTTGCAAATCTCAAACCAATATGTAAATAAATACAAGCAAGCAAGACCTGAAACCAGGGGAAAATGTGGCAGTTTTAAAATTCAAACTGCTGGGGATGCTCCCTCAGGCAAACCTTACGGAGAGTAAGCCTTAGTTATCTGAGCAAGCAAACTTAATGTACTTTGTAAACTAGTAAATTTATATTGTAATACCTAGTTCGTTACTAAGCTTTTAAGTAGAGCCATGAGATCTCTAGTTTGCCTGCTTATGACTATGTACACATTATACATATGAGATATCTTTACTTCTAAAAGGTACTATCAAAATTGAATTTATAATAAACTCTATTTAGTTTTAGTAAAAAACGTTTACATTTAAAGAGACTGGCCAAAATGAATTTCATTTGACTGGGGAAATATTCAGTATTAAGTTGACGTGTGTGTGTGGGCTAACTCCTTGAGTCCTATTGGACTCTTTGCAACCCTATGGACTGCATGGCCAGGCTTCTCTGTTCATGGGATTCTCCAGGAATGAATACTGGTGTGAGTTGCCATTGTCTCCTCCAGGGCATCTTCCTGACCCACGGATCAACCTGCCATCTCTTATGTCTTCTGCATTGGCAGGTGGGCTTTTTACCACTAGTGCCTTCTGGCAAGCCCTGATATTAATGTTTAAGTTTGTTGATCTAATTAATTTATATGTGTGTGTGTGTGTATACACACACACACACACATATATATACAAGGCTGTATATGTTTATCAATTCAGTTCAAGTTCAGTCGCTGAGTTGTGTCCGACTCTTTGCACCCCATGGACTGCAGCATGGCAGGCCCCCATGTCCATAACCAACTTCTGGAGTTTACTCAAGCTCATGTCCATTGAGTCGTTGATGCCATCCAATCATCTCATCCTCTGTCATCGCCTTCTTCTCCTGACCTCAATCTTTCCGAGCTTCAGGGTTTTTTTAAATGAGTCAGCTCTTTGCATTAGGGGGCTGAAGTATTGGAGTTTTAGCTTCAACATCAGTCCTTCCAATAAACACCCAGGCCTGATCTCCTTTAGGATGCACTGGTTGGATCCCTTGCAGTCCAAGGGACTTTCAAGAGTCTTCTCCAACACCACAGTTCAAAAGCATTAGTTCTTCGGCACTCAGCTTTCTTTATAGTCCAACTCTCACATCCATATGTGACTACTGGAAAAACCATAGCCTTGACTAGACGGATTTTTGTTGGCAA
>NW_011495032.1:11365037-11366065 GCF_000754665.1 Bison bison bison
CATCGAGTCAGTGATGCCAGCCAGCCATTCATCCTCTGTCGTCCCCTTCTCCTCCTGCCCCCAATCCCTCCCAGCATCAGAGTCTTTTCCAATGAGATAACTCTTTGCATGAGGTGGCCAAAGTACTGGAGTTTCAGCTTTAGCATCACCTTCCAAAGAACACCCATTGCTGATCTCCTTTAGAATGGACTGATTGAATCTCCTTGCAGTCCAAGGGACTCTCAAGAGTCTTCTCCAACACCACAGTTCAAAAGCATCAATTCTTCGGCACTCAGCCTTTCTTCACAGTCCAACTCACACATCCATACATGACCACTGGAAAACCATAGCCTTGACTAGACGGACTTTGTTGGCAAAGTAATGTCTCTGCTTTTCAATATGCTATCTAAGTTGATCATAACTTTTCTTCCAAGGAGTAAGCGTCTTTTAATTTCATGTCTGCAATCACCATCTGCAGTGATTTTGGAGCCCAGAAAAATAAAGTCTGACACTGTTTCCACTGTTTCCCCATCTAATTGCCATGAAGTGATAGGACTGGATGCCATGATCTTTGTTATCAGAATGTTGAGCTTTAAGCCAACTTTTTCACTCTCTTCCTTCACTTTCATCAAGAGGCTTTTTAGTTCCTCTTCACTTTCTGCCATATGGGTAGTGTCATCTACATATCTGAGGTTATTGATATTTCTCACAGCAATATTGACTTCAGCTTGTGCTTCATCAACCCCAGTGTTTCACTTGTACATGTCTACATATATATATATAGATAGATAGATAGATACAATGCAGTACATGTCTATATAAATATATATAGTGTATATATACACCTATATACATATGTACATATATACATATATATATATAGTATATACATATAAGTTTAGTTCAGTTCAGTCGCTCAGTCATGTCTGACTCTTTGTGACCCCATGAATCGGAACACCCCAGGCCTCCCTGTCCATCACAAACTCCCGGAGTTCACCCAGACTCATGTCCATCGAGTCAGTGATGCCAGCCAGCCATTCATCCTCTGT
>NW_011495032.1:11366165-11419047 GCF_000754665.1 Bison bison bison
TTCTTCGGCGCTCAGCTTTCTTCATAGTCCAACTCTCACATCCATATGTGACCACTGGAAAAACCATAGCCTTGACTAGACGGATTTTTGTTGGCAAGGTAATGTCTCTGCTTTCCAATATGCTATCTAGGTTGGTCATAACTTTCCTTCCAAGGAGTAAGCGTCTTTTAATTTCATGGCTGCAATCACCATCTGCAGTGATTTTGGAGCCCAAAAAATAAAGTCTGACACTGTTTCCACTGTTTCCCCATCTAATTGCCATGAAGTGATGGGACCAGATGCCATGATCTTCGTTTTCTGAATATGAGCTTTAAGCCAACTTTTTCACTCTCCACTTTCACTTTCATCAAGAGTCTTTTAGTTCCTCTTCACTTTCTGCCATAAGAGTGGTGTCATCTGCATATCTGAGGTTATTGATATTTCTCCCAGCAATCTTGATTCCAGCTTGTGCTTCATCAAGCCCAGTGTTTCTCATGATGTACTCTGCATATGTTAAATAAGCAGGGTGACAATATACAGCCTTGACATACTCCTTTTCCTATTTGGAACCAGCCTGTTGATACATGTCTGGTTCTAACTGTTGCTTCCTGACCTGCATATAGGTTTCTCAAGAGGCAGGTCAGATAGTCTGGTATTCCCATCTCTTTCAGAATTTTCCACAGTTTATTGTGATCCACACAGTCAAAGGCATTGGTATAGTCAATAAAGCAGAAATAGATGTTTTTCTGGAACTCTCTTGCTTACTCCATGATCCAGCTGTTGTTGGCAATTTGACCTCCGGTCCGTCTACCTTTTCCAAAACCAGCTTGAACATCTGGAGTTAACAGTTCACATATTGCTGAAGCCCAGCTTGGAGAATCTTGAGCATTACTTTACTAGCATGTGAGATGAGTGTAACTGTTCAGTAGTTTGAACATTCTTTGGCATTGCCTTTCTTTGGGATTGGAATGAAAACTGACCTTTTCCAGTCCTGTGGCCACTGCTGAGTTTTCCAAAATTGCTGACATATTGAGTGCAGCACTTTCACAGCATCATCTTTCAGGATTTGAAATAGCTCCACTGGAATCCATCATCTCCACTAGCTTTGTTCATAGTGATGCTTTCTAAGGCCCACTTGACTTCACATTCCAAGATGTCTGTCTCTAGGTGAGTGATCATACCATCGTGATTATCTTGGTCATGAAGATCTTTTTTTGTACAGTTCTTCTGTGTATTCTTGCCACCTCTTCTTAATATCTTCTGCTTCTGTTAGATCCATACCATTTCTGTTCTTTATTGAGCCTATCTTTGCATGAAATGTTCCCTTGGTATCTCTAATTTTCTTGAAGAGATCTCTAGTCTTTGCCATTCTGTTGTTTTCCTCTGTTTCTTTGCATTGATCACTGAGGAAGGCTTTCTTACCTCTTCTTGCTATTCTTTGGAACTCTGCATTCAGATTCTTATATCTTTCCTTTTCTCCTTTGCTTTTCACTTCTCTTCTTTTCACAGGTATTTTTAAGGCCTCCCCAGACAGCCATTTTGCTTTTTTGCATTTCTTTTTCCATGAGGATGGTCTTGATCCCTGTCTCCTGTACAATGTCACAAACCTCTGTCCATAATTCATCAGGTACTGTATCTATCAGATCTAGTCCCTTAAATCTGTTTCTCACTTCCACTGTATAATCATAAGGGATTTGATTTAGGTCATACCTGAATGGTCTAGTGTTTTTCCCTACTTTCTTCAATTTAAGTCTGATTTTGGCAATAAGGAGCTCATGATCTGAGCCACACTCAGCTCCCAGTCTTGTTTTGCTGACTGTATAGAGCTTCTCCATCTTTGGCTGCAAAGAATATAATCAATCTGATTTCGGTGTTGACCATCTGGTGATGTCCATGTGTAGAGTCTTCTCTTGTGTTGTTGGAAGAGGGTGCTTGCTATGACTAGTGCATTCTCTTGGCAAAACTCTATTAGCCTTTTCCCTGCTTCACTCTGTACACCAAGGCCAAATTTTCCTGTTACTCCAGGTATTTCTTGACTTCCTACTTTTGCATTCCAGTCCCCTATAATGCAAAGGACATCTTTTTTTGGTTTTAGTTCTAAAAGGTCTTGTAGGTCTTTATAGAACCATTCAACTTCAGCTTCTTCAGCGTTACTGCTTGGGGCATAGACTTGGATTACTGTGATATTGAATGGTTTGTCTTGGAAACGAACAGAAATCATTTTATCGTTTTTGAGATTGCATCCAAGTACTGCATTTTGGACTCTTTTGTTGACCATGATGGCTACTCCATTTCTTCTAATGGATTCCTGCCCCCAGTAGTAGATTTAATGGTCATCTGAGTTAAATTCACCCATTCCAGTCCATTTTAGTTCGCTGATTCCTAGAATGTTGACGTTCACACTTGCCATCTCCTGTTTGACCACTTCCAATTTGCCTTGATTCATGGACCTGACAGTCCAGGTTTCTAGGCCATATTGCTCTTTACAGCATCAGACCTTGCTTCTATCACCAGTCACATCCACAACTAGGTATTGTTTTTGCTCTGGCTCCATCCCTTCATTCTTTCTGGAGTTGTTTCTTCACTGATCTCCAGTAGCATATTGGGTACCTGCTGACCTGGGGAGTTCCTCTTTCAGTATCCTAATATTTTGCCTTTTCACACTGTTCATGGGGTTCTCAAGACAAGAATACTGAAGTGGTTTGCCATTCCCTTCTCTAGTGGACCACATTCTGTCAGACCTCTCTATCATGACCCGCCCATCTTGGGTGGCCCCACAGGGCATGGCTTAGGTTCATTGAGTTAGACAAGGCTGTGGTCTTAGTGTGATTAGATTGACTAGTTAGTTTTCTGTGATTATGGTTTCAGTGTGTCTGCTCTCTGATGCCCTCTTGCAACACCTACCATCTTTTTTGGGTTTCTCTTACCTTGGACGTGGGGTATCTCTTCACGGCTGCTCCAGCAAAGCGCAGCCTCTGCTCCTTACCCTGGACAATGGGTATCTCCTCACCACCTCCCCTCCTGACCTTGAACGTGGAGGGCTCCTCTAGGCCCTCCTGCACCCGTCCAGCCACCACTCCTTAGACATAAGGTTGCTCCTCTCAGCTGCTGTCCCTGTCCTTGGATGTGGAGTAGCTCCTCTTGGCCACACTTGTGCGCCATCACAGCCGCCAGTGATGGTATACATATATATACTGTTATTTTTTGGGCTCCAAAATCACTGCAGATGGTGACTGCAGCCATGAAATTAAAAGACGCTTACTCCTTGGAAGAAAAGTTATGACCAACCTAGATAGCATATTCAAAAGCAGAGACATTACTTGGCCAACAAAGATCTGTCTAGTCAAGGCTATGGTTTTTCCAGTGGTCACATATGGATGTGAGAGTTAGACTGTGAAGAAAGCTGAGTGCCAAAGAATTGATGCTTTTGAACTGTGGTGTTAGAGAAGACTCTTGACTTGGACTGCAAGGAGATCCAACCAGTCCATTCTGAAGGAGATTGGCCCTGGGATTTCTTTGGAGGGAATGATGCTGAAGCTGAAACTCCAGCATTTTGGCCACCTCATGCGAAGAGTTGACTCATTGGAAATGGCTCTGATGCTGGGAGGGACTGGGGCAGGAGGAGAAGGGGACGACAGAGGATGAGATGGCTGGATGGCATGACCGACTCGATGGACGTGAGTTGGTGATGGACCTGGAGGCCTGGCATGCTGCGATTCATGGGGTCGCAAAGAGTCGGACACGACTGAGCTACTTCTCTCTCTCTCTCTCTATATATATATATATATAGAGAGAGAGAGAGAGAAGTACAGCTTTGACATACTCCTTTCCCAATTTTGAACCAGTCTGTTGTGCCATGCCCAGTTCTAACTGTTGGGGTGTAAATATTCTACCTGATCTTCCTAGATTGTTCTGTGTCTGTGTTTTTGATTGTTCACATTTTAGGAAACTTGGCCTTGAGAGTAAACTCTGAATTTAGGTTATATCCTCCCGGACTCATATATGGGGAAGTCCTTTGCATCTTGTTGGTTTGAATCGCTGTTGTAATATATTTAATTGGTGGCCAAATGATGGATGAGTAAGTATTAGCTTATTATACAAGCTTATTATTAATCCAGATGCACAAACTGAATTTTGGAAAGGCAGAGGAACCAGAGATCAAATTGCTAACATTTGATTATTAGAAAGTAAGGGAATTCCTGAAAATATCTGTTTCTTCAGTCATGTGTATCACAATAAATGGTGGAAAATTCTTAAAGAGATGTGAATACCAGATGATCTTACCGGTCTCATGAGAAGCCTGTATGCAAGTCAAGAAGCAACAGTTAGAACTGGACATGGAACAACAGACTGGTTAAAAATCGGGAAAGGAGTACATCAGGGCTGTATATTGTCACCCTGCTTATTTAACTTATATACAGAGTACATCATGCAAAGTGCCAGGCTGGATGAAGCACAAGCTGGAATCAAGATTGCCAGGAGAAATATCAATAACCTCAGATATGCAGATGACACCACCCTTATGGCAGAAAGCGAAGAAGAACCTAAGAGCCTCTTGATGAGGGCAAAAGAAGAGAGTGAAAAAGCTGGCTTAAAACTAAACATTCAGAGTTTTAATGGCCTCTGGTCCCATTACTTCATGGCAAATAGATGGGGGAAATGTGGAAGCAGTGACAGATTCTATTTTCTTGAGCTCCAAAAATCACTGCAGGTGGTGACTGCAGCCCTGAAATTAAAAGACGCTTGCTCTGTGAAAGGAAAGAAAGTTAATATAAACCTAGATATTATATTAAAAAGCAGAGACATAACTTTGCCATGAAGGCAAAGCTATGGTTTTCCCAGTAATCATGTACTGAAGAGAGATTTGGGCCACAAAGAAGACTAAGTGCTGAAGAACTTATGCTTTTTGAACTGTGGTGTTGAAGAAGACTCTTGAGCATCCCTTGGACTGCAAGGAGATCAAACCAGTCAATCCTAAAGGATGTCAACCCTGAATATTCATTGTAAGGACTGATGCTGAAGCTGAAGCTCCGATAGTTTTGATACTTGATTCAAAGAGCTGAATTGGAAAGGACCATGATGCTGTGAAAGATTGAAGTTAGGGGAAGAAGGATGTGACAGAGGATGAGATGGTTGAATGGCATCACAGACTCAAGGAACAGGAGTTTGAGCAATTCCAGAAGATAGTGAAGGACAGGGAAGTCTGGTGTGCTATAGTCCACGGGCCTCAAAGAGTTTAACATGACTTAGCTACTAAACAGTAAGAACTCTGTTTCTAACTATTGCTTCTTGACATGCATACAGATGTCTCGGGAGGCAGGTAAGGTGGTCCGGTATTCCCATCTCTTTAAGAATTTTCCACAGTTTTTTGTGATACACACAGTTAAAGGCTTTGGTGTAGTCAATAAAGCAGAAGTAGATATTTACAGTATATGTTTAAAGTACAAGTAGAAGTCAAGGTAAATTGGAAATGGTCAAACAGGAGATTGCAAGGGTGCACATCAACATTTTAACAATCAGTGAACTAAAATGGACTAAAATGGGTGAATTTAACTCAGATGACCATTATATCTACTACTGAGGGCAAGAATCCCTTAGAACATGGAGTAGCCTTCATAGCCTACAGAAGAGTCTGAAATGCAGTTCTTGGGTACAATCTCAAAAATGACAGAATGATCTCTTTTCATTTCCAAAGCAAACCATTCAATAGTACAGTAATCCAAGTCTAGGCCTTGACCATTAATGCTAAAGAAACTGAAGTTGAATGGTTCTATGAAGACCTACAAGACCTTCTAGAACTAACACCCAAAAAAATATGTCCTTTACATTATGGGGGACTGGAATGCAAAAGTAGGAAGTCAAGAAATACCTGGAGTAACAAGAAAATTTGGCCTTGGTGTACAGAATGAAGCAGGGCAAAGGCTAATAGAGTTTTGCCAAGAGAATGCACTGGTCATAGCAAACACCCTTTTCCAACAAGACAAGAGAAGATTCTACACATGAATCTCACCAGATGGTCAATACTGAAATCAGATTGATTGATTATATTTTTTGAAACCAAAAATGGAGAAGCTGTCTACAGTCAACAAAAACAAGACTGGGAGCTGACTGTGGCTCAGATCATGAATTCCTTACTGCCAAATTCAGACTTAAATTGAAGGAAGTAGGGAAAGCCACGAGACTATTCAGGTATGACCTAAATCAAATCCCTTACAAATGGAAGTGCCAAATAGATTCAAGGGATTAGATCTGATAGACAGAGTGTCTGAAGAACTATGGATAGAAGTTAATGACATTGTAGAGGAGACAGGAATCAAGACCATCCCCAAGAAAAAGAAATGCAAAAAGGCAAAATGGTAGTCTGAGGAGGCCTTACAAATAGCTGGGAAAAAAAGAAAAGTGAACGGTAAAGGAGAAAAGGAAAAATATACCCATTTGAATGCAGTGTTCCAAAGAATAGCAAGGGGAGATAAGAAAACCTTCCTTAGTGATCAGTGCAAAAAAATAGAGGAAAATGATAGAATGGGAAAGACTAGAGATCTCTTCAAGAAAATTAGAGATACCAAGGGAAACCTTCATGCAAAGATGGGCACAATAAAAGACAGAAATGATATGGACCTAACAGAAACAGAATATGTTAAGAAGAGGTGGCAGGGACACACAGAAGAATGATACAAAAAAGTTCTTCTCAACCTAGATAATCACGATGGTGTGATCACTCACCTAGAGACAGACATCCTGGAATGTGAAGTCAACTGGGCCTTAGGAAGCATCACTATGAACAAAGCTAGTGGAGGTGAGGGAACTCCAGCTGAGCTATTTCAAATCCTGAAAGATGATGCTGGGAAAGTGCTGCACTGAATATGCCAGCAAATTTGGAAAACTCAGCAGTGGCCACAGGACTGGAAAAGGTCAGTTTTCATTCCAATCCCAAAGAAAGCTAATGTCAAAGAATGTTTAAACTACCACACAATTGCACTCATCTTGCATGCTAGCAAAGTAATGCTCAGAATCCTCCAAGCCAGGCTTCAGTAGTACGTGAACTGTAAATTTCCAGATCCTCAATCTGGATTTAAAAAAGACAGAGGAAACAGAGATCAAATTGACAACATCCATTGGATCATTGAAAAAGCAAGCGAGTTCCAGAAAAACATCGACTTCTGCTTTATTGACATCAAACCTCTGTAGAGTTAGGAGGATTATATGTTGCTGCTGCTAAGTCACTTCAGTCATGTCCGACTCTGTGTGACCCCATAGACGGCAGCCCACCAGGCTCCCCCTTCCCTGGGATTCTCCAGGCAAGAACACTGGAGTGGGTTGCCATTCCCTTCTCCAATGCATGAAAGTGAAAAGTGAAAGTGACGTCACTCAGTCATGTCTGACTCTTCAGGACACCATGGACTGCAGCCTACCAGGTTCCTCCATCCATGGGATTTTCCAGGCAAGAGTACTGGAGTGGGTTGCCATTACCTTCTCCAGGGATTATATGAGATAACACTATTAAACTTTGTCCAGGATCCAGTGTACACCTGCAGGCCTCCCAGTGGCTTAGTGATAAAGAATCTGCCTGCCAATGGAAGTGAAGAGATGCAGTTTCAATCCCTAGGTTGGGAAGATCCCCTGGAGGAGGAAATGGCAACTCATTCCAGTATTCTTGTCTAGAAAATCCCAGGGACAGAGGGGTCTTGTGGGCTGTACTCCATGGGGTTGTGGAGAGTCAGATGCAACTGAGTCTACTAAGAATGCATGCAGAGCAGTGTATACCTGGTGAGCAAGAAATATAGATGGTATTATTTTCATAATTAGCTTCATATTATTTAACAGTTGAATATCAAGCAGGAAAATATTTTATTAGTACATATTTTAGAAGAGAGACCTGAAGCTCAGAATGACCAAATAGTTTATTCAAAGTTTCATGAATGAGCTCAGATGAGAAATCACTGCTCTGATTCTACTAAAGCTGCTCCTGCTCTCAGATAAGCCCAGGGAGTGGGAGAGGGGGGGTCATCCATGTCCAATAGTATGACTCTTAATACAGTATATGTGTTCAAACAGGGAACATGCAGATATTCATGAAAAAATGCCAAGACTTATCTTCCTATATGCCTTACAACTGGTCAGTTATTTCTGATTTTGCTTTGTCAAAATATCTTGGGGTTTCTTATTTCATTTAGCCTGATTCTACAAATATACATTTCAAAATACCTTTTCCTTTGTCTTGCAGAAAAAAGATGCCACATAAATCTAAAAAAAGAACTCCAAAACAAAACACTAACAGAAATGCAGGGAAGAAAATACAATATCCAGACTTACTGAAATAGGCTTGGATTATGTGGGGCAAAAATTACTCTAAATTCTAAGATTAATGAAGTAAAAATGAGACCAATCCTGTTTATAAATATAACTGAAAATCTTCTTATATTGCTTGAGCAGAAATAAAATATGCAGGACAATTCTCCTTTTGCTTTCCCCATGCAATCCAGGCATCAATGGGGAATCAGAACTGGAAATGATATAGACAGTAAGATAACAAGAAACCCCATTCATCACTCTGACGGGTATTTCACTTTATCTGTGTGTAAATTTCCAGTGATAGAGTAGACTGTCTCTCTCTCTTCTCAGCCTTATAACCAATGCTCCAACTGAACTAAAGTTCCTGTTTTTTGTAATCAAGTTTCAGGGAGCCGCATTTATATTCATGTATCCTAGAAAAGGTAAGGTTACCAGTTCAGTAATGCAATTCTCTTGTAGTCAAAAGTAAGTGGGCACAGCAACATAATGGACTAAATATGTGAACATTTCATTATTAGAAGCTAGCACATATTAATTAGCATGTAAAATATGTTGATTCATAAATGTATGTGAATACACACATATATACATACATATGCATATTTGAACAACATTGAAAGTCTGATACTAGAGGGTAGAATCAAAAACAACTTGTGGCTATAATGGAAATGTTTTGTATCTGCACTGTTGAATATGGCAGCCACTAACCATCTGTGGCTACAGAACATTGAAATATTGCTACTGTGACTAAGGAACTGTATTTTTAAGTTTATCTAATTTACTTAATTTAAATTTAAATAGGCCCTTGGGTCTAATGTCTACCATGTTGCTCAATGCATTTCTAGAGAAATCACTAATTCTCTCTATGACCTCAAATCAGTCTTATTTCTACAGAATTGGATTGTTGTTGTTCACTCGCTAAGTTGTATCTGACTGCAATCCTATGAACTGCAGCAAGCCAGGCTTCCCTGTCCTTCACTGTCTTCTGCAATTTGCTCACACTCATGTCCATTGATTCAGTAATGCCATCCAACCATTTCATCCTCTGCCATTCCCTTCCCCTCCTGCCCTCAGTCTTTCCCAGAATCAGGGTCTTTTCCAATGACTCGGCTCTTCACATCGGGTGTCCAAAGTATTGGAGCCTCAGCTTTAGCATCAGCCCTTCCAATGAATATTCAGGACTGATTTCCTTTAAGACTGACTGCTTTGATTTCCTTGGTGTCCAAGGGACTCTCAAGAGTCTTCTCCAATTGCACAATTTGAAAGCATCAGTTCTTCAGTGCTCAGCCTTCTTTATGGTCCAAATCTCACATCCATACATGACTACTGGGATAACCATAGCTATGTCTTCTGATATTCTATTTAGTTTTTAATGTGAAAAACAGTAAACGTATTGCACATGTACCAGTGGATATAGTCGTGTGTAAAAGGATGGTATCAAATTGAGAGTTATACTTGATTGTATCAAGTTGCTAATTGTAGTTTTGTTTCATTGATGATTTGTAACTTTTAAATAAAGAAATAGTCAAAAAAATTTTAAGTATTGACTTTACGGATAACCCATACAAAACTGAAAATTTAACTTCTTAAATGAGAATCTGAATAGTGAATTGTTAACAGAAATATATTTTCATTACCTTAAATGACATGCAGAAAATGTAACAGGCATGGTACTTTCTTTCCCCCATCAACTTTACCCCTTTAATTGATTGTCAGTTAATGTTGTGGTAGTGTCAAGTGAACAGTAAATTAATGTTGTGTAGTGTCAAATGAACAGTGAAGGGATTCGGCCATATGTAAATATGTATCCATTCTCCCCTAAACTTCCCTCCCATCCAAGGTCTGGGACTTTCAATGTCTAATTCACACCTCCATTAGAAGCACTCTGAAGTTTTATTGGCTATTAATGATATTTGCTATTTTTTTCTTAACTCCTTTGAAAGTCACACTAAATTGCCAAATTCTCACTGGTGATGTCATTTCAAATATGTAGTTTGCCAACATACCACTGTTAAAAGTATCAGAAATACCCTCATGGTTTGTCATTTATATGCATTTTTAATAGCTGAATAGTCACTTGCAAATATAATTAAGCATAAATATAATTCAAAATAAAATTTCCCTTACTATTTTATTCATTGGCATTTTATCACTTATATTTACTATTTCAAGAGTAAAATCCACTTTAATGTGTTGTTATTAAAGTTCCTAATTTCACACATAGAAAGTTATTGATAGATTTCATATAAGTATAATAGGTCAAATAGCGACCTCTCCTTCCTCAGATTCATATCCACCTGGAAATTCAGAATGTGACTTTATTTGGAAAGTAGGTCCTTACAGATATAATTAAGGATCTAGATGAGATTATGCAATGTTAGGGTGAGTCCTAAATGTAATGAGTGTTACTGAAACTAAGCAGAAACTTGTGAGGCTCCTGAGCATGGAAATCTTTCTGTGTTTTCCATTTCTTGTTTGTAGGGAATAGACTCCAGCCTCCATGACCTTCCCTCCATTCCAAAGGGCAGGTTAAACTAGTTGCTAACTGGTGAAGGGAGAGGATGTAGAGAAAAGGGAGAAGCAGCCAAGAAACCACCTGGGGCAAGATTAAAGAAATGCCAGAAGATAGAAGTAGTGACAGATTTCCTCTTCTTGGGCTTCAAAATCACCATGGATGGTGACAACAGCCATGAAATCAGAAGATGATTGCTTCTTGACAGAAAAGCAATGAAAAACTTAACATGTTGAAAAGCACACATTGCTCTGTGGACAAAGATCTGTATAGTCAAGGTTGTGGTCTTCCCAGTGGTCATGTACAGTTGTGAGAGCTGGACCGTAAAGTAGGCAGAATGTCAAAGAACTTGTGCCTTTGAACCGTGGTGCTGGAGAAGACTCATGAAAGTCCCTTAGAGAGCAAGGAAATCAAACCAGTCAATCTTAAGGAAGATCAACCCTGAATGTTCACTGTAAGAACTGATGCTGAAGTTCCAATATTTTGGTTATCTGATGTGAACAGACGGCTCATTGGAAAAGTCCCTGATGCTGGGACAGATTGAGGGCATAAGGAGAGAAGGGCATCAGAGGGTGAGATAGTTGGATGGTATCACCAATGCAATGAACATGAACTTGGGCAAACTCCAGGAGATGGTGAGGGACGGGAGTGCTTCAGTCCATGGGGTCTGCATGGGGACATGATTGGACAACTGAATAACAACAAGAAGCTCCTAAACACTGACCATCTGAAATGAGATTAAAGTAGTTCAGTATATATGTATTTATATCTACATCTAGATAGATAGATAGATCTAATTCTGTAGAGAAACCTGACTAATAGATTTTGGTACTGGGAAGCAGGTGCTGCTGTAGTAAATTTCTAAAAAAAATGTAGACGTGGCTTTGGAATTGAGTAACAGGAAAAGGCTGGAAGGACTTTGAGAAACATTAAAATACAAGAAAAACTTATCTTGAAAAGACTGCTGGTAGAAAAATGGATGTTGAAAGTGATTCTAAAGTGGTCTCAGAAGGCAGTGGGGAGGATGGTAAAGAAAGCTTCTCTCATTGTAGAGAATTCATAACATATGTTATGTTAATGTGAACAGAATGTTGGTAGAAATTAAAAATTAATTTGGTAGAAATTAAAAATTAAGAGATTAAAAGTGCTTCCATTGTGGTGTCAGAAGGAAATGAGGGACATGATGTTGGTCATTGGAAGAAAGACCTTATTAAAAAATGGCAAAAAAATGTGACTGAATCTTTTTATATTGTGATGAACATTATTATTATTCAGTGGATATTATTATTGCTATTATATTATTATTATTATTGACAGAGGAGCCTGGTGGGCTGTAGCTCTTGGGGTCACAAAGACTTGGACATAACTCTGGGATTAAGCACACACATTGATTATTCACTGAATCATCATTATTCAGTGATAAACTTGGATATTAAGCTAAAAATATTTCTCAGAAAAGTGTTGAAGGCAGTCTGGTTTCTTCTTGTTGCTGAATTGAAAATGTGATTAAAAGAATAAATTGAAGGGTAGCTTCAAGATGGAGGAGAAATAGGACAGGGAAACCATCTTTTCTCCCACAAATAGATCAAAAGATCACCTCCACCTGTAACAATTCCCACAGAACAACTTCTCAATGCTGACAGAGGACCCCAGACAAGTAGAAGGGCAAACCAATCTCCTCAGAATAAGGAAGGGCAAAAGGTAAAGCTGAAAATAGAGTCAAAGGATTTGGAGATGGAGAACATGTCCTGAGAAGGGAGACCTGAGGGTGAAATTTCCACACAATAGGAAACCTTCTCACAGAGGAGATCAAGGAGGGGCTTAGGAAACTCAGAAGAGAGCGCAAAGAGGCAAAAAGGAGAAAATTCACCACAGAGATTGTGCTGAAAGGCAATATCCAGCCGAGAAGTGACTCACACATGCTCGTGTTCACCCAGAGTGAGTGGGGGTTCGGTGCAGAGGCTCAGGCTGTGGAGGGGTCAGTCCTCAGAGAAAGGACGAGGCTTGAATGCCATGAAGGCACTCAGAGGGGGCTAGTATGACACACCACAGTCAGGACAAGGAAAACCCTGGGACTGCTAGAGGAACAAAAGATTATTCCGGCAGGAAAGCACTAACGTGGCACTCTTACTCCTGACTTGCCCACAGAATAAAGGACCATGCCCTAAGGAATACCAAATGTGGGCAAACTGGCTGCAGTCTATGGCACCAGATTCAGGGAAGCAGGCACACAACTGCCAGGGGCAGAAAGCAAGGGGTCACTACAATCTTGGCCCAGACATAGAATCTACTGCCAAGCTGTAAGCAGCTGCGGTCACTGCCCACATCTTCCTAGGGTCCTGAGTGACATGGATCTCAAGTTAAGAGTGTCACAATCAAAGACCAGCTCCCTTGGGAAAGCACACGATCTGCCTCAGACAGTGTCCATGTGGTCAAGCTGGGATCTTGAGTGGGCTGACTCTGCCAAGGGTCCCACACTTTGTCCCTCAGGATCAATTTGCCTGGGAGGAGCATGCTTGCTTCAGGCTGTGACGATTCCCCACTGGGTCTACTCACAACAAGCACTCCCCACACATGCCAGCGGGATTTGCAATATCCCTCCCTCTCCCCAGAACAACTGAGCTAGTGAGCTGAATAAGTGGTCACTTTTGCCCTCTTATGACAGCATAGATCAGACACTGGAGAGAGACTTGCTAGCAGAGAAAGGCCAAAAAATCAAGCAGGAGCATGAGAAAAGCAAAGAAGGGCTAACTGTCCCTGAAAATGACAGGTACAACAGATTAAAAATCCTGCAGTTAATTTGAGACTGTCTGCTTTAGAGGCAACTCTAAACTTTAAGAGCAAGTACAAGCTGAAACAAGGGAAGATCTGAGTTTGAATTGACTCCACACTGCCCACAAGAGTTTCAGAGACCTTCCTAGATATATTGGAGGAAATTCTCAGTAGGCAAAAAACTGGATCAGGAAAAATGAGAAATCATATGAACATTCCTGTCACTCCTATATTATATATATATACCTTTCCCTCTCTATATTTTTTCTTTTATTTTTATTTATAATTTAAATTTTTTCTTTGCCATTTTTGTTTTTATTTTCTTTCTTCCCCCCTATTATTTTCCTTCATACTGTCCTAATAAGATTCTTTATTATTTTTTAATTCTTATTTTTATAGTCTACTTTTACCTTTTAAAATTTAAAGAAAACTTTATTTTGTAAATAAACTTTATAATTTAAAAATTTTTGGTTTTGATGTTTTGTTTTGTATATTGAACTTGTGAGAGTCTGATTTTTATTCTGAATTTTTAATTTTTGCTTTTTGATCTTTTCTTATTAATTTTTTTAAATTTTATTTTTAATATAAATTTATTTTAATTGGAGGTTAATTACTTTACAATATTGTATTGGTTTTGCCATATATCAACATGAATCCACCACAAGTATACACGTATTTTCCATCCAGAACCCCCCTCCCTCCCTGTACCATCCCTCTGGGTCATTTTTGTATCTTTGAGTGTCTAATTTTTAGTACCCATTTTCACTTAGGATTTGATTATTGATTTGATTGCCCTTTTCTTTTCTGACTCTCCTTTTTGCTCTGTACAGTCAGTAAAAACAAGACTGGGAGCTGACTGTGGTTCAGACCATGAACTTCTTACTGCCAAATTCAGACTTAAATTGAAGACAGTAAGGAAAGCCACTAGACCATTCAGGTATGATCTAAATCAAATTGCTTACAATTATACAGTGGAAGTGACAAATAGATTCCAGGGATTAGATCTGATAGACAGAGTGTCTGAAGAACTATGGACGAAGGTCCCTGAGGAGGCAGGGATCAAGACCATCCCCAAGAAAAGAAATGCAGAAAGGCAAAATGGTTGTCTGAGGGGACCTTAAAAATAGCTGTGAAAAGAAGAGAAGCAAAAAGTAAAGGAGATAAGGAAAGATATACCCATTTGAATGCAGGGTTGCAGAGAATAGCAAGGAGAGATAAGAAAGCCTTCCTCATTGATCAATGCAAAGAAATAGAGGAAAACAATAGAATGGGAAAGATTAGAGATCTCTTCAAGAAAATTAGAGATACCAAGGGAAAATTTGATGCAAAGATGGGCACAATAAAGTACGGACATAATATGGACCTAACAGAGGTTCAGTTCAGTTCACTTCAGTCGCTCAGTCGTGTCCAACTCTTTAAGACCCCAGGGGTCGCAGCATGCCAGGCCTCCCTGTCCATCACCATCTCCTGGAGTTCACTCAAACTTCCTTCCATCGAGTCGGTGATGCCATCCAGCCATCTCATCCTCTGTCGTCCCCTTCTCCTCCTGCCCCCAATCCCTCCCAGCATCAGAGTCTTTTCCAAGAGTGAGATGGCCAAAGTACTGGAGTTTCAGCTTTAGCATCATTCCCTCCAAAGAACACCAAGGGCCGATCTCCTTTAGAATGGACTGGTTGGATCTCCTTGCAGTCCAAGGGATTCTCAAGAGTCTTTTCCAACACCACAGTTCAAAAGCATCAATTCTTCGGTGCTCAGCTTTCTTCACAGTCCAACTCTCACATCCGTACATAACCACTGGAAAAACCATAACCTTGACTATAGATGGACCTTTGTTGGCAAAGTAATGTCTCTGCTTTTCAATATGCTATCTAGATTGGTCATAACTTTTCTTCCAAGGAGTAAGTGTCTTTTAATTTCATGGCTGCAGTCACCATCTGCAGTGATTTTGGAGCCAAAAAAAAAATAAAGTCTGACACTGTTTTCACTGCTTCCCCATTGATGGCAAGAATGCACAGAACTATACATAAAAGCTCTTCACGACCCAGATAATCATGGTGGTGTGATCACTCACCTAGAGCCAGACATCCTGGAATGCAAAGCCAAGTGGGCCTTAGAAAGCATCACTATGAACATAGCTAGTGGAGGTGACAGAATTCCAGCTGAGCTATTTCAAATCCTAAAAGATGATGCTGTGAAAGTGCTGCACTCAATATGTCAGCAAATTTTGAAAACTCATCAGTTGTTACAGGAGTGAAAAATGTCAGTTTTCATTCCAGTCCCAAAGAAAGGCAATGCCAAAGAATGCTCAAACTCCCACACAATTGCACTCATCTCACATGCTAGTAAAGTAATGCTCAAAATTCTCCAAGCCAGGCTTCAAGAGTAGGTGAATTGTGAACTTCCGGATGTTCAAGTTGGATTTAGAAAAGACAGACAAACCAGAGATCAAACTGCCAACATCTGTTGGATCATCAAAAAAGTAAGAGAGTTCAAGAAAAACATCTACTTTTGCTTTATTGACTATGCCAAGTCTTTGTCTAAGTGGGTCACAACAGTTCAGTTCAGTTCAGTTCAATCCCTCAGTCATGTCTGACTCTTTTTGACCCCATGCACTGCAGCACGCCAGGCCTCCCTGTCCATCACCAACTCCCAGAGTCCACCCAAACCTATGCCCATGTTTGGTTTGTCTATTTTATCTTCTCAAAGAACTAGCTTTTAGTTTTATTTATCTTTGTATAGTCTCCCTTTCTCACGTTTACCCATCTTTTTTTTTTTTCCATTCTCTGCTTTTGAACCAGCCCAGTTTTTAAAGTTCATCTCATTTCTAATATGTTACTGAATGAATCCAGTTCATAGCAAATATTCAACTCAAAGTCTGTTTTCCAAACTTTTCTGCTGGATCCATAAACTTGGTAGACATGTATTTGCTTTCTCAGATTTGCTGACAGAAGCTAAGTCTTCTAGAACTCAATAACATAAGATTCCCTTTTCCAATCTCTAGCACAGGTTTCCTTGCCACTCCAGGAATGAATTACAAAAATGAGGCCATTTAAATAGAGGAAGCCCACTTCAGCTCAGTTTAGTTCAGTTTGGTTACTCAGTCATGACTCTTGTTACCCCATGGACTTCAGCACACCAGGCTTCCCTGTCCATCACCAACTCTCAGAATTTGCTCAAACTCATGTCTATCAAGTCAGTGATGCCATCTAACCATCTCATTCTCTGTCGTCCCCTTATCCTCCTGCTTTCAATCTTTCCCAGCAACAGGATCTTTTCCAATGAGTCAGTTCTTCCCATCAGGTAGCCAAAGTATTGGAGTTTCAGCTTCAGCATCAGGCCATCCAATGAATATTCAGGACTGACTTTCTTTAGGATTGACTGGTTTGATCTTCTTGCTGTCCAAGGGACTCTCAAGAGTCTTCTCCAACACCACAGTTAAAAAGCATCAACTTTTCAGTGCTCAGCTTTCTTTATAGTCCAACTCTTACATCCATCCATGACTACCAGGAAAACTGTAGGTTTGACTAGATGGACCTTTGTCAGCAAAGTAATGTCTCTGCTTTTTAATATGCTGTCTAGGTTGGTCATAGCTTTTCTTCCAAGGAGCAAGTGTCTTTTAATTTCATGGCTGCAGTCACCATCTGCAGTGATTTTGGAGCCCAAGAAAATACATTTAATGAATTCTTAAGGAAAATCTAAAAGTATATTTCGGTTTTGAAATTGACAACTTGATCTTAAAATTCAGACGAACTCAATTTTAAGTAACTAAAGTGAATATAAAGAACTTGAAATTTGCCCTACCAGGTTTCACAACATATTATAAACCTGTATGAATTAAAAACTGCATGGTATTACAATTGGATAACTTCTAGATATTCAAGCTGGGTTTAGAAAAGGAATCAGAGATCAAATAGCCAGCATTCTTTGAATCATAGAGAAAGCAAGGGAATTCTAGAAAAAAAAGTCTACTTCTCCTTCATTGAAACCTAAGCCTTTGATATTGTGGATTACAGGACAGAGTGGAAAATTCTTAAGGAGATAGGAATGTCAGACCACCTTACTTATTGCCTGAGAAACCTGTATGTGGATCAATAAGTAACAGTTAGAACTGGACATGGAACAATGGATTGGTTCAAATTTGAGAAAGGACTACAACAAGGTTGTATATTGTTACTTTGCTTCTTTAGCTTATGCAGAGTCAAAGTGAAAGTCACTCACTCATATCTGACTCTTTGCAACAGCATGGACTGTACCCAACTAGGCTCCTCTGTCCATGGAAACTTCCAGGGAAGAACACTGGAATGGGTAGCCATTTCCCTCTCTGGGGGATCTTTCCAACCCAGGGGTCAAACCCAGGTCTCCTGCATTTCAGGCAGATTCTTTACTGTCTGAGCCACCAGGGAAGTCCAAGAATACTGAAGTGGGTAGCCTATCCCTTCTTCAGGGGATATTTCTGACCCAGGGATCGAACCAGGGTCTCTGGCATTGCAGGCATATTCTTTACCAGATGAACTACCAGATATATCACGCTGTATATGGGGCTGGATGGATCACAAGCTGGAATCAAGATTGCTGGAAGAAATACCAATAACCTCAGATGTGCAGATAATACCATCCTAATGGCAGAGAGTGAAAAGGAATTTAAAATCTTCTTGATGAGGTTGAAAGAGGAGAGTGAAAAACTTGACTTAAAACTCACCATTCAAAAATCTTGGATCATGCCATCCAGTGCCATCACTTCATGACAAATAGAAAGGGAAGCAATGACAAATTTCATTTTTGGGGGCTCCAAAATCACTGTGGATGGTGAATGAAGCTATGAAATTGAAAGACACTCCTTGGAAGGAAAGCTATGACAAATCTAGACAGCATATTAAAAAGCAGAGACATCATTTTGGTGACAAATGTCCATGTAGTCAAAGCTATTGTTTTTCCAGTAGTTAGGTGGGGATGTGAAAGCTGGAACATAAATAAGGCTGAGTGCTGAAGAACAGATGCTTTCAAACTGTGGTGCTAGAGAAGACTCTTGAGAGTCCCTTGAACTGCAAGGGGATCAAACCAGCTAATCCTGAAGGAAATCAACCCTGAATATTCATTGAAATGACTGATTCTGAAGCTCCAATACTTTTGCTACCTGAGCTTTAATTCGTTGGCTACCTGATTCGAAGAGCTGACTCATTGAAAAAGACCCTGATGCTGGAAAGACTGAAGGCAAAAGGAGAATGAGAAGACAGAAGGTGAAATGTTAGGATGGCATCTCTGACATAATGGACATGAATTTGAGCAAACTTAAGGAAATAATGGAGGGCAGAGGAGCCTGTCATGCTACAGTCCATGGGGTCACAAAGAGTCAGATATGACAGTGACTAAACAACAACAACAACAACATTAGAACAAAAGAAACCAGAAAAAGAGTTTTAAACATAGAACTGGCATATATGAGTGAAATGGCTAAATTAATTAGAGAAAACAAATTTAACAAATAATGGTGAAGCATGAGTGAAGCATACACATGGAAAAGAAATTCAGTCCCAAATATTTCAAACCTAATTCTACTTGATGGCCCAATCTTTGCATCTACACACAATACACACACACACACACACACACACACACACGCGCGCGCCAATTCCAAGTGAATGAAGACATTAATGAGCAAAATAAATATTTTATATAGTTAAAGACTATGTATTATCAAAGATTTTTGCTATGGTATAGGGAATATCTCTGTAAAAAATGCACACACACATACACACACACACACACAACCTGATCAGTTTGACTACATTAAAATTTAAAACTCTGGATCAATAAAAGTCACTATGAGAAAAAAGTTAAATGACAAGCCCCAGCCTGAGAGAGGATATATGCAATGTATTTTGTCTTGGTGGTTAAGTATCCAAAAATACAAATAACTCCAAAAAATTGGGGAAAACAAGTAATCTAATAGAAAAATTTGCAATGACTTTAAACAGGTAATTCAGAATGGAGGAAATCAAGACAGTCAATAAGTGTTTGAAAGGATGCTCAACCTCAGTAGTAAACAAAAAATACCTAATAAAACTATAATGAGATGCCATTTCATGTCCATTACACTGGTAAGTTTTAGGAAATTTGACAACACCATCAGTGAGGAGGTAGTAGAGTAGGCACTGTTGTCGGGATATAAATTTATGCAACCACTTTGTAGAGCAATTTGACAATATAAAGTAAAATTCAATATACATTCACTTTGGGTCAACAATTTTTTTCTTCAGATATAAACCACATGCTTCCCTTGTGTCTCAGCAGTAAAGAATCCACTTGCCAGTTCAGGAGACACAGGTTTAATTCCTGGGTCAGGAAGATCCCCCAGAGAGGGAAATGTCAACCCACTCCAGTATTCTTGGCTGGAGAATTCCATGGATGGAGGAGCCTGGCAGGATATGTCATGGGATTACAAAGAGTCAGACATGAATGAATGACTAACACTTTCACTTTTCACTTTCCAATAAACCATAGAGACTTTCCTGTCCACATGTCCAGGAAAATATATATTAAAAAATATTTCTAACAACTTGAATGTCATAGACAAAGGCTGAGAAAACTTTAGTGCTCATGTAGGAAAGACCAAACACATAATGATATGTATTCAAATTTGGAAATGATAGTGTAACCATCACTAATGAAGTAGAGCATTGAGTCTCAGCACTAATTGTTCTTGTTGTTTAGTTGCTCAGTTTTGTCTGACTCATTGCAATTCTATGGAGCCTGATGAGGCTCTTCTGCCCATGGGATTTACCAGCTAGAATACAGGAGTGAGGTGCCATTTGTTTTTCCTGGGGATCTTCCTAACCCAGGGATTAAGCCTGTGTCTTCTGCATTGCAGGCAGATTCTTTACTGTTAAGCCATCAGGGAAGACCCTCAACATATGTAATCATTGAAAATATAATTCTAAGAAAATGAAAGCAGTTAATTGATGATAGAAGATGGTATCACTTATTTGACACTAAAACAGGGGCTTCCCTGGTGATCCAATGGCTAAGATTCTGCACTCCCAAGGCAGTGGACTCAGGTTTGATCCCAGTCAGGTAACAATGGATGAGTTCAAAATTGGGAAAAGAATATGGTAAGGCTGTATATTGTCACCCTGATTATTTAACTTATATGCATAATGCATCATGTGAAATACCTGGATGACAGCCAGCTTGATGAAGCCCAAGTTGCCATCAAGATTCCTAGGAGAAATATCAACAACCTCAAATACGCAAATGACACCACCTTAATGGCATAAAGTGAAGAGGAACTAAAGAGCCTCTTGATGAGGGTGAAAGAGTAGCATGAAAAAGGTGGTTTAAAACTCAATATTCAAAACACTAAAATTATGGCATCTGGTCCTATCACTTTATGCAAATAGACGTGAAAAAATGGAAACAGTGACAGACTTTATTTTCTTGGGTTCCAAATACAATATGGATGGTGACTACAGCCATGAAATTAAAAGATGCTTTCTCCTTGGAGGGAAAAAAATGACAAACCTAAACAGTGTATTAAAAAAGCAGAGATATCACTTTGCTGAAAAAGTCTATATAGTCAAAGCTGTGGTTTTTCCACTGGTCATGTGTGAGTTGGACGATAAAGAAGGTTGAGCACCAAAGAATTTATGCTTTCATATTATGGTGCTCGAGAAGATTCTTGATAGCTCTTGAACAGGAAGATCAAACCAGTCAGTCCTAAAAGGAATCAACTTTGATATTCATCAGAAGGACTGATGCTGAAGCTCCAGTACTTTGGTCACCTGATGCAAGGAGCTGACTTATTCAGAAAGAACTTGATGATAGGAAAGATTGTGGGCAGGAGGAGAAAGGGAAAACAGAGGATGAGATGGTTGGATGACATCACTAACTCAATGGACATGAATTTGAGCAAACTCCTGGAGATGGTGAAGGACAAGGAAGTCTGACTTGCTATAGTCCATGGGGTCACAAAAAGTCAGACACGACTGAGTGACTGGACAACAGCAACAGGCAACTAGATCCCACATGGGGTAGCTAAAGCTTCCGCATGATACAATGAAGACCTAGTGCTGCCAAATAAATAAATATTTAAAAATTCTTCAAAATAAGATATTGTTTGGCAGACACAGACTTAGCAAATTTTTATTTAGATGAGAAGAAATTATATTTACCCAATTTGATACATGGTCTATTTTGAAGAAATAAAAAGGTCAATGGGCTTCAGGAGGTATATATGAGATGCTTCAATCAACTGTCATCTAGTTGTTTCTTTTCTAAACACTTGACTCAAATTTTAAATGGTAAAAATGTTTAAGTAAAGAGCCTCCCATTCCAAAAGTGAAAGTGAAATCGCTCAGTCGTGTCCAACTCTTTGTGACCCCATGGACACCAGGCTTCTCCATCCATGGGATTTTCTAGGTAAGAGTACTGGAGTGGGTTGCCATTTCCCTCTCCAGGGAATCTTCCCGACCCAGGGATAGAAACCCAGGTCTCCTGCATTGTAGACAGACGCTTTTCCATCTGAGCCACTAGGGAAGTCCTAGAGTACAATTCCAAGAGTACAATTCCTTAATTCAAATGTAATCATCTTGATAGTTGATTGGGTTTCCTTTCTGATTTATGCATATGTACATATACGTAATAAGGCATTGACATGGAAGCTTGACTAGGAACTCTATCCTCTACTTCTGTGGGATCTTGCCCAGGAGTCAGAATGGTGCTAGTGAATTCTTGTGATGGAGTGGAGCACTTCCTATGCTCTACTTGATTTCTCTTGTTCTCATTTGTCTTTTCTCCCAGCTATTCAGTGTAGGCATAGCCAACTTGACATAGATTAAAACTTTTAGATTCTTTCCTAAGCCACCACAGCACCCTCTTGCTTCCTGCCCTATGTCCTTTTCTGGGGATTCCTTGCTTGGAAAACCCAATTGTTTTCCTGAGTTAAAGCCCAATATTGACAATTTTGACCAGCTGGGCACTGAAGGAACTGAAACTAGTAATGCCTGGTGGTGGCAAGCTCTGTTATAAACCCTTATATTAAGTTTCCCCTTCTTTTTCCTTTCCCCTCATGTCTCTGAAATCCAACTCCTAGGAACACTAACCAATATAGTATTCATATATAAGTCTATTCATTATGTCTCTCTTTCTGGAGAATTGAGGTTAAGAGAGAAAAATGAAAAGATAATACAGATATGAAATTTCATATACAACCAGACAATGGTTGTATATGAAAAATATGACAAATATGACAATCCAGAGAATTTTAGGAGTGACAGCAATGGAAAGCTCCAAGTTAAGCATCATTAACAAAGGAAGAAACTATAGATACAACCACCTAGAAGAGAAATACATGCATCAAGGCAGAAGAGAGGATCCTGGCTGTGAACCTTTTCAAAACAGCCCCTTACAAGAAAGTCTCTTTAAAGTTGTCCCACATCCAAAGAGCATGGAGCTGGACTACTAAGGGTACCAAGCAGTCCAGTTCAAAGAGGACTTATTTTTTCACTGATCCTCCCTCCTCATAGCCAACCTGGAGAAAATGATCAGAAAATTGCTAAAACTTGAGTGGTGATGGTCCTTGGATTTTGTTGACATTTACGAAGATAGAATTCTTATTATAATGAAATACCAGACAGTCCAGACTCTGCAAGGATGCTTTATTTACACTTAATTTTTTTTTTAACATGAGAATAAGAACATTTACCTGAGAAGGAAAGCAATTAAATGTTATGGGGCAAGAGGGAACTTTATCTAAGGGCATTGTGAGAGATTACTCTCACAAGGGAAACAGTGAAAGGAAAAGTTGGAAAATTTAAACTGTAGACTAATGTCTGTGCATGTGTAGGGTGTGTACACATACACACACACACACACACACACACACATATGAGAATTCACTGTGCAAGTTGGTTCCTTAGGTTCTTTAATAGTATATATAAGGATATATTTGTACTGTATGTGTGTGTGTATATATATATATATATATATATATATGTAAAGAGAAACCTTCAATATTAGCACATTTACATTTATCTCATTAAAAGTTTTTGTATAATTATTATATAACAACCACATTGCTTCACAACCACTGTAGAAACCATTTTAAACAGAATGGATTAAAAATAAAGCCATCCTTGGGACTTCCCTGGTGGTCCAGGGATTAAGACTCCATGCTTCCACTGAAGGAGGCATTGATTCCATCCTTAGTCAGGGAACTAAGACTCCACATGCTACACATTGGGTTCAAAAAAATTAAAAATAAAGAAAAAATTAAGCCATCCTTGACTCTTTACGATTTTGTTTCCTAGAGGAACATGTTAGTTTTGTTATGTATCTTAACTAAATACTTACATACATATATATATATATATTTAAGTTTACTTCTTCTACCAAAATGTTGTCATATTATACTTATTTTTATACAAAATATGTCTGGTGGAACATTGTAAGTTAGTCATTACATAATTATATGGGCTTGTAGAACTGGCATTGTTTTAATCAGTGATATTGTATTCCATGATATAAATGGCATAGTTGATTTATACAATCCATCTCACAATGAAGTTCTAAACTTTAAACCAGGTGTTATGCCTGCCTGCCACAGCTGAGGTCAATGTTCAAAAATATTTACTGATTTGATTGACACATTCAGCCAAGAAAGGTTTTGAAATTAAATTACTTTTCAGCTTTCAGTTTTGATAATATTTCAGTCTCACAAACTACTTTTTGTCTTGAACCCCAAATTTGAACATACATACAGAATTTTGAAACTCCTTTTTTAAATCATGAAATATTTAATATAACATGGCTTTAGTGAGGGCTCATGTTCCTAAGAATTCATTACAAGGAGAAAATGTATTGAGCAATACGATCACAAGTAATGAAAATCAAAAGATGATCAGATTAGGTGAGGGAGATATTCTTGGGGGAGTAGAATTTTTGCATTTAATTAAATACAAAAACTTGCCTCTTCATCCATAATCTATTGTGTGATCATATTGGTATATTTTTAAGCAAACTGATTACATTATTTTTCTGTTCTTCTGATTATAAATACAATATTTGTGCCCATTCTCCTCCTAAACTTCTACCTAGGGCATCCGTGGTTCATGAGGGTTCAAGTGCCACTTTAACAGACTATGCCTTTTATCACTTGAGGACATTCAAGGCGGGAAAAGTCTGTCCTGGAGAACCAAAACATTGAAAAGCTTAGAACTAGGAAAAGCTCTGCTGTTGCTGCTGCTGCTAAGTCGCTTCAGTCGTGTCCGACTCTGTGCGACCCTACAGACGGTAGCCCCCCAGGGTCCCCCATCCCTGGGATTGCAAGAATACTGGAGTGGGTTGCCATTTCCTTCTCCAATGCATGAAAGTGAAAAGTGAAAGTGAAGTTGCTCAGTCGTGTCCGACTCTTCACGACCCCATGGACTGCATAGGCTCCTCCGCCCATGGGATTTTCCAGGCAAGAGTACTGGAGTGGGTTGCCATTGCCTTCTCCATAGTTGTCAAATCCAAACTCCTCACTTTATCAAAACTAATGGGCAAACAATGAGACCTAGAGAAGTGGTTCATGTGGGAAATGTGTCTTCTTACACTTGTGTGTGGACTCTTACACTTATCCTCTGAAATTTTTGCACAGATACTCTTTCCGCAGTCTTGCTGCTCCTAACCTGCGTTTCTTGCAGCTTGCTCCAATGGTAAGCACTTTCCTAAGACTTTTATGCTACAAGGCTAGTTATTCCTGCATGCTCAGTTACTAATTGTGACTCTTTGCTACTTCATGGACTATAGCCTACCAGGTTCCTCTGTCCATGGGATTTCCCAGGCAGGAATACTGGAGTGGGTTGCTATTTCCAGCTCCAGGGAATCTTCCTGTCCTAGGGATCAAACTCACGTCTCCTGCATTGACAGGTGGACTCTTTATACCGCTGAACCACCTGGGAAGCCCACGAGGCTTGGATCTGAAGGCTACTTTCACAATTTCTACTTTTCATGCTAAGAATTTTGTTCTTTTCTCTTTCAAAGCCTTTTTTTTAAACCATAAACTATGAGATTTTACTTCTCTTGAATCCTCGTCTTGCCATCGATTTACTTTTCAGTCACTATTACACTTTCATTAATAAGAGCTCTAGGGAACCATGGTTTTATGTTCCACTGAAATACATATCATTGTAAATGCCCGAATCCTGTGGTCAATCCATTCTAGCATAATGTACTCCTAACTTTCATCTCTATACCATTTTATCCACTCAAAGTTAGACCATACTGTGAATCTATCTGTCTTCAAGAATTGTTGCTTCTTGGGAGTTTTACATATTAATTTATCTCTCTCAGGTTTTCATGACCAGATCATTTCTCATAGAAGCACTGATATCTGGAAACTTTAATCATAGTCCTGTCTGTATGTGGGTGCTTGTGCTAAGTTGCTTCAGTTTTGTCTGACTCTTTGTGATCCTATGGACCATAGCCCTCCAGATTCTTCTGTCCATTGGATCCTACAGGCAAGGATACTGGAGTGGATTGCCATATCTTCCTCCAGTGGATCTTCCCAACCCAGAGACTGAACCAGCGTCTCTTATGTCTTTTGCACTGGCAGGCTAGCTCTTTACCACTGTGTCACTAAGTTGTGTCCGACTCTTGCAATCCAACAGACTGTAGCCCATCAGGCTCCTCTGTCCATGAAATTTTCCAGGCAATAATACTGGAGTGGGTTGCCATTTCCTTCTCCAGGGCATCTTCCCAACCCAGGGATTGAACCTGGGTCTCCTGCACTGCAGGCAGATTTTTTACCAACTAAGCTACCAGGTAATTGACACTTTAACCATTCTATACTCATTTACCTTACTAATCAGCCTCAATCTCATTGTTATCCAACATCCAAATCATTTTCTTAACAGAATAGTTAACACCCTTGTGGTTTTATGGTTTAAAACCATATAACTATTTTAAAAAATACTGTATCAGTCCTAAAATCATACGTGTTTAGTTTTATTTTGGATCACTGAGAATTTTTGAAGAAAATACCATATGTCCTACCCCATGGTCAACAATAATTATCATACAACATTAGCCATTCATCTTTGTGCATGCCCTAGTTTAGTTCTTTCTTTATTCATGATGTGAGTCATTGCAAATTGATGTCCTTTGATCAGAAATAATACTCACATGTGCTTATTTTGCATGTACTTATAGCAGCAAAGATGTCATTGTACTTTGTGAGTGGTTTGAAACAGTTTTTGTGCTATAACAAGAAAATAGTCTTAGGAAAAAAATGTACACTGTTTTATCTGAGATGGACTTTAGATATCATCTAATTCAGCATTTTCTGGTTGATAGAAGTAATGCCCTAGCAGTAAAACGGCCTGCCTAAAATCTCACTGTGCTGTACTTAGTCATGTCTTACTTTTTGTGACCCCGTGGACTGTAGCTCACCAGACTCCTCTGTTGATGAGGATTCTCCAGGCAAGAATACTGGAGTAGGTTGTCAAGGCTCTCCTCCAGGGGATCTTCCCAACCCAGGGATTGAACCCAGGTCTCCCACATTGAAGGCAGATTCTTTACTGTCTTAGCCACCAGGGAAGTCCAAGAATACTGGAATGGGTAGCCTATCCCTTCTCCAGGGGATCATCCCAACCCAGGAATTGAACCGGATTCTCCTGCATTACAGGAGGATTCTTCACCAGCTGAGCTACTAGGGAAGCCCAGAGCTTTATAGTATCAGAGGCAGGAATCTAACAGCTTTATTCAGGCTAAAAAGAGAGTTTTCAGGCCAGTGCAAAGGAAAAACTTACTAACTAGAAGAAATGGCGCTGAAATACTGGTGGAAACTAACTGAAAACAAAAATAGCTGAAAAAAATTAAAAATGCACAAATTTGATTAAAATTATAAGCACACATATCTAAGAAACTCAATGAAGCTCAAGCACAAGATAAATGAGAAGAGTGGACTAGTTCTTTAAGTAACTGAAAAGAAATGAAAAACAACAACAAAATAACTGTAAATTTAAAATGTTACATTTAGTGAATATAGTTTCAAAAAGTAAGTTGAAATAAAGACTCTGAACTTCCCTAATGGTCCATGCTGCCAATGCAAGGGTTCCTGGTTGGATCCCTGGTCAAGGAACTAGATCCTGTATGTTGCAACTTAAAGATCGTGCATACCACAGAGTAGATAGATCTCACATGCCACAATTAAGACCTACCACAGCCAAATAAATACACATTTTTAAAAAACAGGAAAAAAAAAAACTAAAAAAAAGAAATGGCTTTTTGCAGATACACAAAGCTAAAAATTCATCACCAGCAGATCCTCACTATAAGAAAAGCTAAAATAAACAATTTAGGCAGAATAGAAATGGTTTAAGTAGGAGGTTATGGGAATATGTTATATCTTATTTGAGATAAGACAGGTAGTTTTCTATGCTCCCACAGGTGAAGAGTTTTTATGCTGCCACTGAGAATAGTTATCCTTAAAGCATTCATTTTGATATTTGGCAAATCTAATACAATATTGTAAAGTTTAAAAATAAAATAAAATTAAAAAAAAAAGCATGGAATTAGTAATGATCTAATGTTAGATCATTAATGAGATTTGAGAAGATCTCATCAAATGCTTGGTACTTCAAGAGTTAAGAAGGTATACATGTGTTCCCCATCCTGAACCCTCCTCCCTCCTCCCTCCCCATACCATCCCTCTGGGTCATGATATTTGACAAAACTAATACAATTAGGCAAAGTTTAAAAATAAAATAAAATTTAAAAAAAAAAGAAAGACAAAAAAAAAAAGAGTTAAGAAGGAAAGGCTGCTTCAACCTTTAGGCACAGAAGGGAAATAAACCATGATTACAGATCTCTGTGTGTTTCCAAATTCATTTCTGACACAGGATTCATTGAATGTCCCCTGAGAGATTAAAAGTGATAAGCACTAAGCAGTGTGATCAGGAAAACAAACGAAAGGGAAAAGCTTTCAAAGCTCTTAAATTTTCATTCCATAGTGATCTTGATGATCAAGGAGAGATCTGGAATGATCACAAGAGGCCTCAATGACCAATTTTAGACCAGTTTTCATTAGTGACCTTAAGATATAGATTTCAAAGCAAGTAGTCACAATCTGATGAATCCTTAGTGCTCTCTTCCTTCAATGCAAAATGATGCATTTCACTTCAATTCAGATGCTCAGTCATGTCTGACTCCTTGTGACCCCATGGACTGCAGCACCCCAGGCCTCCCTGTCCATCACCAACTCCCAGAGTTTACTCAAACTCATGTCCATTGAGTCAGTGATGCCATCCAACCATCCCATCCTCTGTCATCCCCTTTTCCTTCCGCCTTCAATCTTTCCCAGCATCAGGGTCTTTTCAAATGAGTCAGTTCTTCCCCTCAGGTGGCCAAAGTATTAGAGTTTCAGCTTCAACATCAGCCCTTCCAATGAACATTCAGGACTTATTTCCTTTAAGATGAACTGGTTGGATCTCTTTGCAGTCCAAGAGATTCTCAAGTCTTCTCCAATATCACAGTTCAAAAGCACCAGTTCTTTGGCACTCAGATTCCTTTATAGTTCAACTCTCACATCTATACATGACTACTGGAAAAACCATAGCTTTCACTAGATGGGCCTTTGTTGGCAAAGTGATGTCTCTGCTTTTTAATATGCTGTCTAGTTTGGTCATAACTTTTCTTCCAAGGAGTGCCTCTTAATTTCATGGCTGCAGTTACCATCTCCAGTGATTTTCAAGCCCCCCCAAATAAAGTCTCTTACTGTTTCAATTGGTTTCCCATCTATTTGCCATGAAATGATGGGACCAGATGCCATGATCTTAGTTTTCTGAATGCTTAGTTTTAAGTCAACTTTTTCATTTTCCTCTTTCACTTTTGCTGATCCTTAATTTTTATAATGCTTGGAAAGAAATGAGCCCTAAGAGGAGGTGTAAAACTTTTTGATAATAGCACTGGTGTATTTCCAGTTTTTAATTTTTTCATTGACCCATTGATACTCAGTAGCATGTTGTTTAATCGCCATATATTGGTGACTTTCTAGTTTTCTTCTTGTAATTGATTTCTTGTTTCATTGTGGTTGGAAAAGATGCCTAATATGATTTAAATTTTAAACATTGAAATTTGAATTTTGGCTGAGCATGTGCTATGTTCTGAATAGTTTCAAATGTAGTTGAGAAAAATTTTGCTGCTTTGGATGGAATGTTCCTATCTATCTATTATCTATCTATCTACCTATAATAAGTCCATTTGATCTAATGTGTTTGGCTTTTTACTTGCTGTTAGGGTGGACTGGCAATTTCCAAGGTCCTTACATGCAGAATTGGAAATTGGAAACCCTACTTATTTTAGGTTTCAAGTGAATTTTATTTCTACTGCTTCCTTCTCTAGAGCAGAAATCAAGGTACAAGGGTGCGTGTATGTCTCACAAATGCAGGTTCTGTCTATAAATGCATATATATACATTATACTTATGTTTATATCACCTGTAGTTAAATATGAAATCTCACTTTTATTGTAGTACTGAGCCTAGGGTCTTGAACCTTCTATATATTCCACTGCTAAAAGTGATGCAATTCAGTTCATTTGCTCAGTCGTGTCCAACTCTTTGTGACCCCATGAACCACAGCACGCCAGGCCTTCCTATCCATCACCAACTCCTGGAGTTCACCCAAACTCATGTCCATTGAATCGGTGATGCCACCCAATCATCTCATCCTCTGTCATCCCGTTTTCCTCCTGCCCTTAATTTTTCCCAGCATCAGGGTCTTTTCAAATGAGTCAGCTTTCAGGATCAGGTAGCCAAAATATTGGAGTTTCAGCTTCAACAGTCTTACCCAAAACTAACGTCTTGACACTTCCCAAGTTTGTTTAATTGTTAAAATTGCCTGTATAATATTTAGGAATATTTCTTGGCCCAAAGAAAAAATTATTTAATTAGCAAGTGCCAATATTAGAGTCCTGAATTCTATACTTTAAAAATTTCCTCTGTGTTTCTTACCATCACTTATACTTATATAACTGAGAATTCTAGATCTCTGTTTATAATTCAATGATTTTATGAAATGTTTATTGCTGACCCACCTCAGGTTGAGGTTAGAAGAAAAGAAAATCTGAACTTGAAGCCCATTTCAACTCAGTGGAAACTATCATAGTAAAGGAAGCAATCATAAAGTTAGGTTAATTGAGCTCTTTAGCATTATGTCAAGCAAGATAAGCTTCTAGGACCTCATTCTGCATTCCACAGCTGTTCCTTTACACTTGCTGTTCAACAGTCTTTTTATTGTTTGTGGCCAGTCATTGGCAGAATAAAATGACCTATTTCTTACATTGTCTGCTCCTTTTATTCTGTACACTACCCCACCATCCATAACGTGGCCAGTTTCTGTACACATTTGTTTGTAGATTTATAGAATATATCCAACAAAGAACCTGAGGCAGATTTTAATAAATGTAACATTTTGTACAAAAATAATAATAGTAAACATGTTACACAAACATCAATCCCTAATGGTTTAAGAAGGTTGATTTCATAAGCAAAAATCTAGATGAGTGCCTTTCTAACTTCTGGCTAGAGAACAGTTTCCTAAGTAAAATATAAAAAGGGTTAGCTATAAAAATGTTCATAAATTTGAATATTCCAAAATATAATTGCCAATCACTAAGTGGAAAGATAAGCTATAGATCTCCAGAATAAATTTAGAACCCAGATAACCAATAAATAACATTATGAATGTGTAACAAACCACAAAATCAATAATATGAAACAACTCAGAACAGAATGAACATTATGTAGAAGAGAACATTGTATTGGGCTTCCCTGGTAGTGCAGCAGGTAAAGAATCTGCCTCTAACACAGGAGACCTGGGTTTGATCTCTTGTTTGGGAAGATCCCCTGGAGAAGGGAATGGCAACCCACTCTAGTATTCTTGCCTGGAGAATCCCATGGAGAGAGGAGCCTGGTGGGCTATAATCCATGGGGTAGCAAAGAGTTGTATATGACTGAGCAACTAACACTTTCATAGAAGAGAAAATATAATTATTTAGTATATATATATATATATGACAATATATTCCATCTCACTAGTAATTTGGTGTGAAAAATTAAAACCATGGTAATCTGTTTTTTTGATAACCTTAAAACTGGCAAAAATTATGCAGTTTTAAAAGCCCAAATGTTGGGAAAAAAAGTGAATCATAATAGACTCTTTAATAATTGCTATCAGGTATATTCTCATTGGGGAGTTTGATGTTATTTCATGAAGTTGAATATCTACACACCCTTAGATCTAGCAGTACCATTCTTAATCATATACCCAAGACTTGACAAACTTTACTGGGAATTGTATGCAAGAATAATTGCAAAACCGAAAGTGAACATGACCCAATTGTCCCTGATAAGATGAACATGATAAGATAAAACTTTTCATTATTTTTTAAAAATTTTTAAATTTTTTATTGTAGTGTAGTTAGTTGATTCACAATGTTGTATTGGTTTCAGGTGTACAGCAAAGTGAATTAGTTACCTATCTATCTATCTACTCTTTTTTAGATTCTTTGCCCATTTAGTTTATTACAGAGTATCAAGTAGAGTTACCTATTCTATACAGTGGGCTCTTATTAATTATCTATTTTAAATATAGTTGTGTTTATATCAATCTCGACATCCCAGTTTATCCTTTCCCCACTTGCCCACCTTGGTGACCATAAGGTGGTTTTCTGTACCTGTGACTTTACTGTTGTTTTTGCTCAGCTTCTAACTGAGCAAAAAGAGTTCATGTCCAACTCTTTGCGATGCCATGAACTGCAGCACACCAGGCTTCCCTATTCTTCACTATCTCTCAAAGTTTGCTTAAACTAATGTCCACTGAGTTGGTGATGCCATCCAACCATCTCATCCTTTGTTGCTCCCTTTTCTTTCTGTCAATCTTTCCCAGCATCAGGGTCTTTTCCAAAGAGTCGGTCCTTTCTATCAGGTGACTGAAGTATTGGCGCTTCAGCATCAGCCCTTCCAGTGAGTATTCAGGGTTGATTTCTTTTAAGATTGACTGATTCGATCTCCTTACTGTTCAAGGAACTCTTAAGAGTCTTCTCTAGCATCACAATTTGAAAACCTCAGTTCTTTAGCTCTCAGCCTTCTTTATGATCCAACTCTCACATCCATGTGAGACTAATGGACAAACCAGAGCTTTAATTATATGGACCTTTCTTGGCAAAATGATGTCTCTATTTCTTAATACATTATATAGATTTATCATAGCTTTTGTTCCAAGGAGCAAGTGTCTTTTAATTTCATGGCTGCAGTCACCATCTGTAGTGATTTTGGAACCCAAGTGAGTAAAGTCTGTCACTGTTTCCACTGTTCCCCCATCTATTTCCCATGAAATGATGGGACCAGATGCCATAATTTTAGTTTGTTGAATGTGGAGTTTTAAGTCAGCTTTTTCACTCTCCTCTTTCACCTTCATCAAGAGGCTCTTTAGTTCCTTTACACCTTCTGCCATTAGAGTGGTATCATCTGCATATCTTAGGTTGTTACTATCTCATCCAGCATCTTGATTCCATCTGTGCTTCATCCTGCCTGGCATTTCACATGATGTGCTCTGCATAGAAGTTAAATAAGCAGGGTGGCAATATGCAACCTTGCCTTACTCCTTTCCCAATTTTGAAACAGTTCATTGTCCATGTCTGGTTGTAAATGTTGCTTCTTGTCCTGCATACAGGCTTCTCAGGAGGCAGTTAAGGTGGTCTGGTATTCTCATATCTTGAAGAATTCCCACAGTTTGTTGTAGCCATTCCTTTCTTCAGGGATCTTCCTGACAGAGGGATCAAACCCAGGTCTCTTTTGTCTTCTTCATTGGCAGGCAATTTCTTTATCATTAGTGCCACCTGGGAAGCTCTCTGGTGATCCACACAAATGCTTCCGTGTAGTCTATGAAGCAGAAGTAGATGGCTTTTTAAAATTCTCTTGCTTTTTCTATGATCCAATGGATGTTGGCAATTTGATCTCTGGTTCCTCTGCCTTTTCTAAACCCAACTTGTACATCTGTAAGTTTTCAGTTTAGATACTACTGAAACCTAGGGTGAAGGATTTTAGGCATTACATTGCTAGCATGTAAACAGCACAGTTGTATGGTAGTTTGAATACTCTTTGCCATTGCCTTTCTTTGGAATGAAAACTGACCTTTCTAATCCTGTGGCTGCTGCTAAATTTTCCAAGTTTGCTGGCACATTGAGTGACTCACTTTAACAGCATAATCTTTTAGGATTTGGAATGTTTTCAGCTGGAATTCCATACCTTGAGAGAGTCAATTCCTAGGCAGGTTGATAAGAATTCCAGGGTCCCTGAGGAGGAGAGGAGCTCTTAAGGAGGAGATAGGAGTCTGGAGTTTTTAAGGAGGAGAAAAGGACAAACTTTTTTTTTTTCCCCTACATTGCTTTGTCTTAGTCGATATAAGAATGTATCTTGGTCAAGGACATGTTTCTCTTTAACAAGAACCTTCTAACTGATCTTGTTATGCTAAGGTGTGTATTATGGCAGTGAGTCTGGTAAGACCTTTCTATTGTTAGTTCCAATCTTGTTAATTTAAGATGTATGTTGTGGGAGTAGGTCTGCTAAAAGTATATAAGGCCTTGATAAGACTAGTGAGGGGGATACTCTCCATCCCCCTTCTTATGTCTGTGTCAGAAGCTTTCTCTGTCTTTTTTATACTTTAATAAAACTCTGATACTCAAAAGCTCTTGAGTGATCAAGCCTCATCCCCGGCCCCAAAACTAAATCTTCGGAGATCACGAATCTGGCACTGTTCACTGTAAGCCATCAACCTCCACTAGCTTTGTTCATCATAATGCTTCCTAAGGCCCATTACTTCAGGCCTCAGGATGTCTGGCTCTAGATTAGTGAACACTCCATTGTTCTGTCCAGGTCAGTAAGACCTTTTTTGTACAGTTCCTCTGTGTATTCTTGCTTCCCTAGTGGCTCAGCGGTAAAGAATCTGCCTGCAATGCATGTGACATAAGAGAGTGAGTTCAATTCCTGGGTCAGGAAGATCCCCTGAAGGAGGGCCTCACCATCTCTTCTTAATCTCTTTTGCTTCTGTTAAATCCTTCCTTGCTGTTTCTGTCCTTTATTGTGCCCATCTTTGCATGAAATATTCTGTTGGTATCTCCAATTTTCTTGAAGAGATCTCTAGTCTTTCCCATTCTATTGTTTTCCTCTATTTCTTTCCACTATTCACTTAAGAAAGCTTTCTTATTTTTCCTTGCTATTTTCCAGAACTCTACATTCAGTTGGATATATCTTTCCCTTTCTTCCTTGCCTTTCACATCTCTTCTTTTCTCAGCTATGTGTAAGGCCTCCTCAGACAACCATTTTGTTTTCTCACATTTCTTTTTCTTTGGGATGATTTTGGTCATCACCTTCTGTACAATGTTACGCACATCCATCCCTAGTTCTTCAGGCACTCTGACCATCCGATCTAATCCCTTTAATCTCTTCATCACCTCCACTGTACAATCATAAGTTATTTGTTTTAGGTCATACCTGAATAATCTAGTGGTTTTCCTTGCTTTCTTCAATTTAAGCCTGGATTTTGCCATAAGTCTCTATTACACTATTGCAGTAAGTGACTCTATTACTCTTTTGTAAATATGCTCATCTGTACCATGTTTTCAGATTCCAAATATAAGCAATATTGAATAGATAAAGTTTTGTAGTATATTCATGGAATAGGTTATGTTACAACAATTAACCTGAATAAAATACAATCACATGCAACAATATAGATGAATTATAAAATCATTTTGCGTGAAAAAATGAAAATACCAGAAAATTATCTGCAATACAATATCTTTTTAAAAGTGAAGTGTGAAAACAAGCAACAATAAACTATGTATTTTTTTCAAGGTCTGGTAACCAAGAAACAAAAGACTATTTATTCCTTCCCTCATAGAAAAACTCTATGTACAATAGTGAAGCTGTAACGAGTACCCACAGTATCAAACCACATTTATTGTAAAACAGAGAAACAGAAGGCATAAAGCTGTTACTCATCCTTGAAGATGTTGAAATCATCCAGTGAAATTATTGGGAGAGCTCTCTAATCTGACACTGGAGAAGGTCTTTGCTTTGGCCTCAGTTATGTTTTCTGGGATATTTGTTTTCTATGTATTATTTTCCACTACTCTTGGCCCTGTGTTATAAGAGTTTTCCTTATTGTTTACAAACATGGGCACATCTGAAGTGGATGTTGAGGAATGTGCTTTATTGTGCGTACATAGCTTCTGCTGCCTCCTTCATGTCTGAGTAAAGGTTTCTTCTTCTTCTTCTTCGACCCCGGTTCATGGTTTGTCTGGGAATACAATTCCTTCCACTTAGTAATGAGCTACCCACTTACTTTCTTAATCAAGTCATGTGCCTTTAGTCATATCCAAATTATTTCCCAGGCTTTCTTTTCTTTCTTTCTTCCTTCCTTCCTTGCTCTCTCTCTCTCTGGATAGATAGATACAGAACTGTCTACCTGTCTATCTAATCTTTATATATTATATATATAATATATATATATAATCTTTCCCAGTCTTTGGTGTCTGTATCCTAATATAGCAAATATTATATATATATACCTAATATATCACTTTATGGCCTTGTTGATATTATAAAAAGATTATTCTTTGCCAAATGGATAGGTCTGTCAAAGAGACTTTGTTTCTCAGAGGCATTTTAAAACTTTTATTTTTTTTTTCTGTTTTATATCTAGAAATAGTTGACTTTTCCAACTAGTTTTGACCCCACATTTATCAACCCTCTATATATATTTTTTCTTTCTTCTCTGCTTTTCAACCAGACAGCTTTTTAAAGTTCATCTCTTATTTCTAATACCTTACTAAATGAAGCCAGTTCATACCAAATATTCAACTAAAAGTCCATTTTCCAAAGTCTTCTGCTGGATTCATAAACTTGATAGATGTATTTGCTTTCTCAGACTTGCTGACAGAAGCTAAGTCTTCTAGAACCCAGTAACATGAGACTCTCTCTTTCCAACCTCGAACACTGGTTTCCTTGCCACTCCATCACTGAATTACATAGATGAGGCTATTTAAATAGAAGAATCCCACTTACATTGCCAATTATATATTGATTATGATACTGCTAGCTGCTATAACATATAAACCTTAGATATTTGTGGGTTAACAAAAACGTAGTTTTTATTCTTTTAACCTATTGGATAATATTGTGCCATCTGGAATCATAACTGTTTTATGTTTCTCTTTAATTTTTATTTTATTTTGGAGTATTGTTGATTTACAAAATTGTGTTAGCATCCTATGTAAGGTGATTTAGTTATAAATATACATATATCAATTCTTTTTCATACTCTTTTTCCATGTAAGTTATTACAAAATACTGAGTAGAGTTTCCTGTGATATATAGTAGATTCTTAAGAGACACTGGTCTGAACCTTGAGTCTTTACGATCCCCCTGGAGGAGGGCATGGCAACCCAATGCAGTATTCTTACCTTGAGGATCCCATGGATAGAGAAATCTGGTGGGCTACGGTCCATAGCGTTGCAGAGTCAGACATGACTGGAGCGACTTAGCACACAGCACACACACAAACAGTAGATTGTTTTCTATTGTTGTGCTATTATAAACAATGCTACAGTATATATCTTTTTAGTTGCTTTCTAGTTTTAACATGGGAGAGTTCCTTTAGGTATATATTAATGCATGATTAAAATTACTGAGCCATGTATTATGCACATTTTATTTTTTATTAAAAAGTTTTAAATTTACTGTTGTACCATTGGCTTATAACATTATGTGTTTCATGCCTACTACTTTATATTTCAATTTCCATGTACGCTACAGCATGTACATATTAAATGTTAGCTAATTGTGCCAAATTGCCCTACAAAACTGCTATATAGATTAAACTATCATCAATATGTTCCCTGAAGATACTTCAATATTTGATTCTATTGTTAAATAATTCTCAGCCTTATGGGTAAAAACACATTATAATGTCTTTTAAAATGTGCTTTATAGGGTCACTAGTGACACTTAGAATCTATTCATGAGTTATTAACTATATGAATTTCCTCTGTAAATTGTCTTTATACAGTTTGGCTAGGCTTTTGTTTATTCTTTTCTTGTATATGCTAAGGCATTCTTATATACTCTATAGAGAATAGCTGAAATTATTTTTATCATTCTATTCTTTTATCTTTTTTTAAACTGTTACAACATTTTACTTTTTGTTAACCATAAGTTTGACATTTTAACCTTGATAAATCTATGCATTTTTCTTTAATATTTCATGTTTTATTTTAGAGGTCTTATTTTTCCCAATGTTGAAAGTATTATATTTTCATTAAATATTTAAGGGTTTTTAAAAAATACGTTTGATATGCCTTGATTAAATATGTGTGCATGTATTTATACATATGTATGTATGTAAGAGAGGCAGAAAGATAGGAGAATGTATAAAATAAGTATCTGACTCTTTACTTTCTTGTTCAAATAGCCAGTTGTTTAAATATTTTTAATTGAATACTTTATCTTTTCCCCACTGATTTGAAATGTCACACTTTATGTAAACTAAATTACTGTAATATGCATGGACTTATTTATGGATTCTATTTTTAAATCTTTTTGTTTATTTTTGCATAAATCTCACACTGACTTCATTATTATGGCTTTGTCATATGGTTTGGCAAACTAGTTATGCTCATTTTCTTCTTTTCCAAATATTATTCTCCCTCCTTGTGCATTTTCTTGTCCATTTTCCTTTTCCAAGGAAACTCCTTCAACACGGTGCAGTTGGACTTACAGTGATCTGGAGAGAAACCAGGCAGCACAGTGGTAAAGAATCTGCCTGACAATGCAAGAGACACAAGAGATCCTTGGTTCAGGAAGATTCTGTGGAGAAGAAAATGGAAACCACTCTAATATTTGTGCCTGGAAAATTCCATGGACAGAGGAGCATAGTGGGCTACAGACCATGGGATCTCAGAGTTGGACACTGCTGAGCATGCACACATGTACGTCAGTGTTGTGTTATTGAATCTTCTCATCCAGGGATATATTTCCATATTAAAATTTTCTCCTATACTTTTCATTAAACTTCTACCAGTTACTTCAAATTAAAATAATAGCATAATCAGGTAATCTTGATTTTGTCTTGGCTCATTGAATATATATGCTCTTTGATTAGTTAAATATGGATAATCTTTTTCAACCTTATTGGGCAATATAAGGAAAGAAAGAATTGTGATTATACGTGAAGCCCTTATTACACTTTAAACAAGTGTTAGAAACTGAGATAAAGAGAAGTAGTTCAGCCTCTAGTTTAAGTAGATGTTGATCTTGTTGCAGAAGCACATAAGCAAACAGTAAATTGCAACACAAAATAGGCTGCCACAAGGGAGTACATTTATAAAAATCACCAAACTTATATTGGCAAGGGACTAGAAAGGTTTTCTGGGGGAAATGATGCCTAAGGTTTGAATACTTGTAAAAACATGGATCTTAAAAATAACTTAAATGAAATTGACAGATTATGTAGGCTGCTCTACTCACAGACTTTGTAAAAGGCAGATCCAGGCTACATATCTAGAGCGATATGGTTTAAAAATCTGTGCAAGAGTGGTGGCACCTTCATATTTTTATTATATTTTTTAATCATCGTGGTTTGCAATTGAGGTGGCTTGAATAGCTGACAGAATATATTTGGCTTTATTTCTATTCTAATGTCTTTTTTTTTTTTGGTTAGGTTATTAAAAGTGAAATTGCATGTCTTTAAATATTTGGAAAAAAAATAAATATTTGGAAGCATTTAAAGATTTGGGAAAAGGGGAAAGTGTCAGTCACTCAGTCATGTCTGACTTTTTGTGACCCCACGGGCTATTACCTGCCAGGGTGCTCTGTCCATGGAATTTCTCAGGCAAGAATACTGGAGTGGGTAACCATTCCCCTCTCCAGGGAATCGTCTGGACCCAGGGATCAAAATGGGTCTTCTTCATTGCAGGCAGGTTCTTTACCATCTGAGACAAAATATTGCTACATCTTAGAAAGAATGCAATATTGCTTCTTCCTGGGTGTAGGAATAAATTAATTTAACAAATTAATATAATATATAATGAAGACACTTATACACACGTTGAAAACTCCACTTGGCATCAGAACGAACATGTACTTAATAAAGAGAAGTTAAGAAGCAGAATCACACATTATAACAGCAGTGAAACAAAATTTTAAAGGGAAAAACCCTCCAAATACCCAATACTAGCCTGTGATAAGACACTGTCAGAGAGCATTAATTAACAATACTTAGAAGAGGTCTGTTTTTCATGTTTAACAACAAAATGGTTGATGACAACTCAAAATGTCAGCCATATGATTCCAAACCCAAATGTGAACAGCTGAGGCTGTACTGGAGGCTTGTTCAAAGCCAAACCAAAGAAGACAGGTCCATTTAGACATGATCCCTATTACTTGGCAAGAATATTGATTATAGGACAAACCGAAAGAACATTGTCTATATTTCTTTTTGTGGAATCCTCCAAATCCTAGTGCTCTGAAGCATTTAAAACCAACGTATTTATTAATTCTGTCTCCGTCCTGGTCAAAAGAATTCTACTGGTATACAGAAGAAAATAAATCTCCATCTAAACAAGAATTGGCTCTTTAACAGCAGAACATTTGGAAAACTTGCTATAGTCAATAAACCTAGAATTGTTTTTCCGAAAACTATGTTTCTCTGTGTTATTCAAACTCTTCCAATAGGTAAAACTAATGCAACTAATACTGGTTAAATACTTGAGGTTCTGTTTGATATAAAATTTGAAAAACGTGTGAAGATCAAAACAGCAATAGGCTAAACTTTTCCCTTCCAGTTGTTTAATGCATATTCATAATCCGTGCTTATTAATAACTTATTTTCTTTGACTTTTACAAGTGTAATGAAATTATTAAGATATGGTGAATCAAAAAAATTGTTCAGACTCCATAATGATAACTCAACAATTTGGTAGGTGGGTCCTAGGCTTGCACAAATGAGCTGGAATGTTCTTATCACAGAGTAAAGAACACATTATATAATAAAAGAGTATCAAAACTTAGAAATTTCTGATATAGAAATAAAGGGAATAATGGGAAACCTACTAACATGAATTCCAAGTTATTTTAAAACTAAATATTATATCTCAATTCCATAAAAGTTGATAGCAAAGAAAAACAGATTTGGGAACTATAACAAATGAAAATAATTCCTGATTTTAAATCAACAGTTTGTAATTTTAAAATTTTACTGTAAAAAATGTAAGTTTTATTTTAATGTGGTTACTTGATTTTAAGCTATGATCTATTGTAAGACTCCCAGTATTCTTTAGGCAAATCAGTGTTACTAAGAAATCATTTACCCTAAATAGTACAGTTGCTTAGGTAAGAGGTAGCTGAATTCCCAACTTATGGCTGCCATTTACATCCATCTTTGTGGCTTTAAATTTGGAGCTCCAATGGAAAATCTCTTTGTGCTCTCTACCTACCATGTCTTTTCTTCCAAGGAGCAAGCATCTTTTAATTTCATGGCTTCAGTCACCATCTGCAGTGATTTGCTGCTGCTGCTGCTGCTGCTGCTAAGTTGCTTCAGTCGTGTCTGACTCTGTGAGATATTATTCACAACATGCTTGTTGCTTCATAATATGGTAACTGTTTCTCAGTTTCAGCTTTTGTCCAACTGACTCTTTGAGGTGCCTCTCACAAATCCCTGAAGTTAATTTTATAAATATCATATGGCCCAGACTTTAAATCATATGTATCTAAATTTACCTCAATGTGGAAAAATTAAAATTAATAGTTTTAAAACATGGAGTAACAGAGAAATAAAAATGTGATTCTATTTAAATAAATTATTTTATAATATATTCTATATATATATGTATTAGCACTACTTTATTAATGCTTTATGATATAAAAGTTATACTGTTTTAAAAATATTGTATGTAGAGTATGTACTACTCTATTCATGCTTGCATAACAGGACAAATTCATGTTTAATCCTCTCCAAGCATTAGGACATTTAGATAACTATGAATAAGTTGATCTAAAGAGCACTTTCAGTAAAATTTGAATGAGCAGACTAGCTAAATAAGGATTGTTAATTAATGTAATCCTATCTATACATACTGTAAATATCTATAAATATAAATTAATATCTATAAATACTATAAATAAATATTTCATATACAATTTGTCAGTGGTAGATTTTTATAAACTTGTGATGTATATTTTTATAAAATCTTGATGTCTCAATGAGGCATGCAACTGAAGAGAAGGGCTTATTAATGTGTTTACCACTAAAATGCAATAAATATTACGTACTCTCAAATTATACACACCAGATCTAACAAATTCCAGTTGTTTTCCTATTCACACAATTTCTATTGCCAGAGTTTCTCTTATAATTATTAATTACCACTTCTCATGACATAACACTAACTTTCAATAAGAATTTGAAAATAAAATATTTTCCCTTAATATTTCAATTGGATTCATGGTAAAATGCTTCCAAGTTGATTTCCAATTTAGGGAAGTCTCAATATATTACTTGATTGATATCAAAGTTAAAGATTAGGCTCCCATTCAAGTTATTTTGTCATAACTTTGAATATGAGTCCCAACTTTGCAGCCAAAACATTCTCTCTCCTACATAATTTTCCACAGAAAATAATTTTCATAGTAACTGGTATCATCTAGAAGAAAAAATGACTAATTAGTTAATGTGGAAACTGACCAAGCATATATTGTAGGCCAAAGGAAAAAAAAATAATCTAAATAATGAGAGAGTTCTTAAAACAAAACAAAACAAAACAAAACCCTGAAATAAATTTTCAATAAAACTACATGGTATATTGAAGTTAAAATATTAAAGTATTATGAAATTTCAGTTTAACTTACAACTCTAAGAAATTTATCTAAATTTCAAAAATTATCAAATATCCCAACTACTCTCTGGACTTTCTTAGACTAATTTCTTTGTGTAGTATTTTATGTCAACAGAGGTTGTAATTCAATAAATAGCTATACCCAATTCCTTAGTGTTTATGTAAATAGTGATTATAAATGAAGAGATAATAGCACTTAATTTATTAATGTTAAATGGTGCATAAATGCATTTCCTAAAAAGTGCTAAAATAAATGAATGAAGGTTGTCCACTCAAAAAATGATGGCATCAATTTCTTTTGCTAATTAAAAAGTATGTTAAGCTAGTTAATTGAACAGCTGATTAATATGCTCCCCATTGTTCAATATTTATTTTGGTATCATGGTAGATATAAGCTTATGACTTAGATACTCTTTTATAATAACAACAATAATAAACAATTATTAATTAGTTTAATAAAATCAATCAATACTCTTGAGTTTCTATTATGTACTAAATATCATGCTGTGTACTGTGGCAGTGAAAACAGTAGACAAATCTATTCTCATGGAGGAGGAGGCAAAAATATCAGTGACAGGCTAAGGAGAAAAAAACAGGAGAGATACAAAAGTGGGGAAAGAAGCCTTATGAGGCCTTGATGGTCTGGGCTAGAATGTTGGCTTTCATTCCATGAAGGAGGAAGAATATCTGAAGATTTTGAATAAAGAAGAAAAATAGCTGATTTATATTTTAACAAGTTAGATCTGGTTGTTGTGTGGAAAAATAGATTAAGAAGCACAAATGGAAAGGTCAGACAATAGCAAACAGTTGTTTACAACAAACCAGATACAGATAATGGTGGTTTGGACTACAGAGAGAGCAGTGAACCTGATGATAAATCATCACAATCTGCACAAAACTTTTAAGTAAACTTATAGGATTTGCTAACAGTTTGTGTTATCAAGTCCAAGCTTATACTGCTTACCACATGACAGACCAATAAATTGAGAGACCAGGTCTTGGGGCAATGAATAGTGACTTTGTTCAGAAAAGTAGAAAACTAATAAAATGGTGAACAAGTTTCCAAAACACCCATTTTACCCAAGTTAGAGTCCAGGCTTTTTTTATACTTGTGGGTGGCTGGTTGTTGCAAACATCTTGGTGCTAGAATCCTGTTTTTCCTGCAGCTGCTCAGGAAGGTATGGTTGCAATGTTTCTAGAAACCTTTAAAGAGAAAAATATTATTCTATGTTCTACAACTTTTTATCTGTATACCAATGAAAGTGTTATACATTTAAAAAGACAGAGCCTTGCGAGTGGGCTATCTTGTATACTTCAGGTTATAGACAATGTTCATTTACGAAAGGTGCAGAGCTAGTATGGCTAAGCATAGGTAACAGAGTACAAAGGTTGGAGCTCAAGGAATCAATCCATCATGGAGTCAGGTTTGCACTTTTCTGTTACATTTAGAAGTGGAATATTATAGAAATTGGAGTCAAAATTGATTACAGTTGGTTCTCTGGTGGGTGCTTCCTCAGTGAGTTACAGAGAGTCCACTGTACTATGACATTTTATGTAAGGAAACTGAGAATTTAAGGATTTTATTATCCATGGGTGTCCTGGAACCAACTTTCTGCAGATACCAAAGGATGACTGTAGAAGGTTGACTGAAAAGACTGAGAAGGGCACATTTGAGGATGCAAAGTAATGTTCAAAATTCTCCAAGCCAGGCTTCAACAGTATGTGAACCATGAACTTCCAGATGTTCAAGGTGGTTTTAGAAAAGGCAGAGGAACCAGAGATCAAATTACCAACATCAGCTGGATCATCAAAAAAGCAAGAGAGTTCCAAAAAAGATCGATTTATGCTTTATTGGCTATGCCAAAGCCTTTGACTGTGTGGATCACAATAAACTGTGGAAAATTCTGAGAGATGGGAATACCAGACCACCTGACCTGCCTCTTGAGAAACCTGTATGCAGGTCAGGAAGCAACAGTTAGAACTGGACATGGAACAACAGACTGGTTCCAAATAGGAAAAGGAGTACATCAAGGCTGTATATTATCACCCTGCTTATTTAACTTATATGCAGAGTACATCATGGGAAACACTGGGTTGGAGGAAGCACAAGCTGGAATCAAGATTTCTGGGAGAAATATCAATAATCTCAGATATGAAAATGACACCACCCTTATGGAAGAAAGTGAAGAAGTACTAAAGAGCTTCTTGATGGAAGTGAAAGAGGAGATGGAAGTGAAAGAGGAGATGGAAGTGAAAGAGAAGAGTGAAAAAGTTGGCTTAAAGCTCAACATTCAGAAAACTAAGATCATGGCATCCGGTCCCATTTCTTCATGACAAATAGATGGGCAAACAGTGGAAACAGTGGCTGACTTTATTTTTTGGGCTCCAAAGTCACTGCAGCTGGTGATTACAGCCATGAAATTAAAAGACGCTTACTCCTTGGAAGGAAAGTTATGCTCAACCTAGACAGCATATTGAAAAGCAGAGACATCACTTTGTCAACAAAGATCTGTCTACTCAAGGCTATGGTTTGTCCAGTAGTCACATATGGATGTGAGTTCAGTCCAGTTTAGTCATTCAGTCATGTCTGACTTTTTGTGACTCCATGAACCGCAACACGCCAGGCCTCCCTGTCCATCACCAACTCCTGGAGTCTGCACAAACTCATGTCCATCGAGTCAGTGATGCCATCCAGCCATCTCATCCTCTGTCGTCCCCTCTCCTTCTGCCCTCAATCCTTCCCAGCATCAGGGTCTTTTCCAATGAGTCAGCTCTTTCCATCAGGTGGCCAAAGTATTGGAGTTTCAGCTTCAACATCAGTACTTCCAATGAACACCCAGGACTGATCTCCTTTATAATGTAAGAGTTGGACTATAAAGAAAGCTGAACACAGAAGAATTAATGCTTTTGAACTGTGGTGTTGGAAAAGCCTCCTGAGAGTCCCTTGGACTTCAGTAGATCCAACCAGTCCATCCTAAAGAAGATCAGTCCTGGGTATTCATTGGAAAGACTGATGTTGAAGCTGAAACTGCAATATCTTGTCCACCTGATGTGAAGATCTGATTCATTTGAAAAGACCCTGATGTTGGAAAAGATTGAGGGCAGGAGAAGAAGGGGATGACAGAAGATGAGATGGTTGTATAGCATCATCAAGTCAATGGATATGAGTTTGGTTAAACTCTGAGAGTTGGTGATGGACAAGGAGGCCTGGCATGCTGCGGTTCATGGGGTTGCAAAGAGTCAGACACGACTGAGCAACTGGACTGAACTGAACTGATATAACATGAACTCAGTTTTTAAAATATTATAGAAGAGTCTGGACATCAAGGCAGAAGCCTGGATTGGAGAGATACATCTGGAAAATATGAACATATATCTTGTATTTAGAGTCATAAAATCATCTGTGGTTCAGTGGTGAATGTAGAAAGGAGAGGGAGAAGAGACATGAATTGAGTCCTGTGTCTTGAATTCTAATATTTAGTGATTAGAGATAAGGAAGAAAACTGAAAAGATGTAGCTAAATTTTGTCAGAAGGGTGAGGGGGAGCTGTCCATTAACATGTCGTGAAAATTAAATGAAGAAATTGTTTCTGGGGGGAGAGAAAGATGGATTGTGTCAAATACTGCTAATGAGAGTAAGCACTGAATTTAGCAATGTGGAGGCCATGCGCGTCTTGAAAGAAACAGTTTCCCTGAACTGCTAGAGATGACTGCCTGACTAGGGGGGTTTCAAGAGAGAACGCAGAAGTACAATTAGAGGTAGTAGGTATGGACATGCACTTGAAGACACTTTGCTAAAAGATAAGGAGAGGAATGGAGTGGCAACCAGAAAGAGTGAGATAAAAAGACAGCTATTTTTTTCCTTAATATATATATTTTACTGAAGTATAGTTGACTTACAATATTTCAGGTGCATGTCAAGGTGATTCAGTTATACAAATACACATATATCATTTTTGAAATTAGTTTATTTAGCTTATGTTTTCCAACTTTTCCATCTCCTATTTTTTTGGCGTTCTTTCTCAAGAGCATCTCTTTTATATACCTATATGTAAATAATACATGTAATATATATTTTAGAAAACATGAATTTTTGCCCAACTAAAAAGTTTATGACATTTTCATTCCACTTGTTTGACTTAATATAAATAGAATGCTGCATTTCTAGTTAAAAAACATAGATATGCGACAAGCAACAAAGGTTTACTGTATAGCACAGGGCTTCCCTTGCGGCTCAGCTGGTAAAGAATCGGCCTGCAAAGCAGGATACATGGGTTGGGAAGATCCCTGGAGAAGGGAAAGGCTACACACTCCAGTATTCTGACCTGGAGAATTCCAGGGACTATATAGCCCATGGGGTCTCAAAGAGTCGGACACTACTGAGTGACTTTCACTTTCACAGGAAACTATAGTCAATATCTTGCAATAACCTATAATGAAAAATAATTTCAAAGATGGTTATTTTTGAGAGATGGGAGCAATAAAGATGTATTCCTGTGCCTATCAACATTGCTATTATTCTAATACATGTAAATAAAGTGGCCCCAGTTTTCTCATAACTCATTGAACAATCCCAATAATTAAGTGATTATTATAAATTATGTCTGACCTCTTATCCTATTTTCACATGTACATCAAATCATTTACATTTCATCAGGCTTCTTGAATTGCAGGTTCCCAAGATACATGCAATGAAATTTTAATTAACAATCAAATTTGAGCCATACTAAAAACAAAAAAAAAATGTTTTTAATGACAAATAGGTGTTAAACATTAAGATGAATCTTCCACTTGAATATGAGTACCAAGCTTGCACTTTCTCAAGTGTTATAATCAAATATTCCTCTAAAATAAAACTGGTGAGATTATTTTTCAAGACCAGTGCACATATATTCACATAAAATTGGGCATGACTGGACATAATAGAAGAAATTAATGAAAGGAAAATTTAAGATGGGAATCAGGACGAGAGAGATTTTAATGAGAACTAGTGAATGGTACAATGATCTCCCATGAGGAAGTTCAGAGACTTCATTTTTCATGCACGATATGCATACTGCATGAAGAAGAATTTTTTGGAGGATCAAACCTTGCTGCTGATCCCAGAAAGCAGGGCATACTGATTCAATATATGAATTTAGATGCTTCTTTTTGAAATGCCCATGCCCTGCAACTTATAAGGAATGATTAAATAGTTTTGTATATGTATCTACCACCCTTTAAGGAAAAAAGATTGCTCTCTTAAATCTGTTTCATTTTCTGTCTTGTACTATAGGTTGAACCACATGAAATTACTAATGTTTTGAAAATCAAAAATGATTGACTCTTTACAATATTTTTTTTTTATTTAAACCTCATACATTGGTCCTTTTCAAGAGCATCCTCATATTTTTTATATCTTAAAGAAATCTGCTGAGGTGTATACTGCCAGCTGAATAGGTACTAGTCCTATAGGTATCTTTCTAACCCTTGTTTTGGTTCCCAGTTTCTCTCATCCCTTCATCTTAACAGATACTTCAAGTCTCTTTTCTGGTGGTTGAATTGACTCCATCCCATTAAGATCTCTTTGCCTTTGTTATAAGGGTGATTGCTGGACTGTCCTTTTCTTAACAGAGGTTGAATATTCTGTCTCAGAGAAAAAAAAGCAATTTAAGGCAAGTTTTTAAATTCCATCATGTCAAATTCAAAAACTAATAGCTTTCATGCCAAAATGCCTTTGGCTTCCCCTAACAATTGTGTGCGTGCTCAGTTGTGTATGACTCTTTGTGACCCCATGAACTGTAGCCTGCCAGGCTCCTCTGTTCATGGGATTTTCCAGGCAAGAATACTGGAGTGTGTTGCCATTTTCTCTTCCAGGGAATGGATCTTCCTGACCCAGGGATTGAACACATATCCCTTAGGTCTCCTGCATTGGCAGGCAGATTCTTTACCACTAGCACCACCTGGTTAGCCCCATAATAATAATACTTGTATAATTAATTTATTAACTACTATTAATAAATTTGCATTATTCTTAAACTAGCTACGTATTGGGTTGGCCAAAAACTTCGTTCAGAATTTTCCGTAGTTCAGTTCAGTAGCTCAGTCATGTCCGACTCTTTGTGACCCCATGGACTGCAGCATGCCAGGCTTCCATGTCCATAACCAGCTGCCATAGCTTGCTCAAAGCCATGTCCATACAGCCAGTGATGCCATCCAACCATCTCATCCTCTGTCATCCCCTTCTCCTCCCGCCTTCAATCTTTCCCAGCATCTGGGTCTTTTCAAGTGAGTCAGCTCTCCACATCAGGTGGCCAAAGTATTGGAGTTTCAGCTTCAGCATCAGACCTTCCAATGAATATTCAGGATTGATTTCCTTTAGGATTGACTGGTTTGATCTCTTTGCAGTCCAAGGGACTCTCAAAAGTCTTCTCCAACACCACATTTCAAAAGCATCAATTCTTTGGTGCTCAGTTTATAGTCCAACACTCACATCCATACATGACCACTGGAAAAACCATAACTTTGACTAGATGGACCTCTGTTGGCAAAGTAATGTCTCTGTTTTTTAATATGCTTTCTACGCTGGTCACAGCTTTTCTTCCAAGGAGAAAGTGTCTTTTAATTTTATGGCTGCAGTCATCATCTGCAGTGGTTTTGGAGCCCCAAAAGGTAAAGTCTCTCACTGTTTCCATTATTTCCCCATCTATTTTCCATGAAGTGATACCTGAAACAACTTTTTGGCTAACCCAGTATATCAGCCTATTTTAGAACTAATAAATTCCAAGGGTAAATGTTTAAGTAGCTTCTTTTTTTCTTTATTTTGGTCTGACTTATTCTAGAAAATCAAGACAGAGTGAACTTGAATAAATGGGAGGGTTTTTTTTCCCCCACAACTTAAAAAATTTTTCTTTTCTCCTCTCATTTTTTTCTTCTTCTTCTTCTTTTTTTTTTGAAAGGACAACATTAAACACAAACTTCCTTTAATTTTCGGTATATATTTGGCAATACATTTGCATGTATTTTCAAAGATGTTTCAACAGGTTGCAATCCTAATTCTCCATTAGAGATTTGACTGAAAACAATGCTAAAGTAAAGTCTTATGTCCTTGGTGGGGTAGGACACTTCCTCATTATTTATGTTCCATATCATTAAGCTCCACTGCTATGCATTAGGCAGGGTTTTTACCTTAGTTCAGGCTAGAAATAAAGACAGAATGCAATGCTTAACCTGCAAAAGCTTGTCTTCAACTGGGCAAAGCTATGTGAAAAATATAATGAAGGTCAAGTGAGAATATTCACCATGAAAACTGTTTCTATCAATGGTCTGAATATTATAGAATTCCTAATAAAATTCTAGATACTTTTCCAGCCTGTACAGAGCTGCCTGGAGGCTGGAAGTGGTGGTGAGGTCCAAAGCAGCTTCTGGAATTTCTGAACACCCCTGGTCAGTATAAGATGGATCCAGTAGTCTTGAGTTACATGGACAATGTACTGCGGCAATTAGATGTCTTACTACTGGATCCTCCAAGCTGGCTCAATGACCATGATATTGGGTTTGCCTTTGAATACTTTGCCAACAGTCAATTTCATGACTGCACTGACCATGTCTGCTTCATCAGCCCCGAAGTTACTCAGTTCATCAAGTGCACTGGCAACCCAGCAGAGATGGCCATGTTCCTTGAGCAGTTGGACCTCCCAAATAAGAGAGTTATATTTTTAGCCATCAATGATAATTCCACACACACAGCTGGGGGAACCCACTGGAGCTTGTTTGTTTATCTGCAAGATAAAAATGGCTTTTTTTCATTATGATTCTCATAGTAGTAGTAACTCATTCCATACAAAGAAGGTAGCAGAGAAACTAGAAGCTTTCTTAGGCAGAAAAGGATACAAACTGGCCTTTGTGGCAGAGAAAGCCCCTGCTTGACAAAACAGCTATGACTGTGGGATGTACGTGATATGTAACACTGAGGCTTTGTGTCAGAACTTCTTTAGACAACAGCCAGAATCACTACTGCAGCTACTCACTCCTACATATATCACACAGAAGAGAGAAGAATGGAAATATCTCATTGCCAGACTTGTTAAAAATTAGCTGTTGGAATATATTTGACTTTTGAAGTCTCTTCTTTCTGCCTGTCCCCATGTATTGAATGGCTGCAGTCTCAGTGCCTGAGGGAAGATGCCTAGGAGAGGAAAGCTTAGAATACTTACTTTATCCTAAAAGAATGTTGTTCTCTGTATTATCCTAAAGAAAAATTTTACTTTAACCGTAATTTCAGAACAATATTAATCACCAAAACTGATTAATTCCCTTCTGGGCTCTCTTATCCACATTGGTTTATTCCAAAGAGGGGAAAAAATGATCTGTAAAACAAATTAAGAATATATGAAATCTAAAAGCAAGAAGAAAATCATAGAGTAATCAAAAAATTATTGCACAGCCCACATATTTCAAGAGATCAACTGGCTAGAAACAGATCTCAAAACCTAACCTAATTCAAGATCAAAGTATTATCAATTACTCAGTTCTGTGATATCTCTTTCATTCAACAAGCAAAGGCTTTCCCAGCTATGCTGTTAAGTAACTTCAGTTGTGTCCGACTCTGTGCGACCCCATAGACGGCAGCCCACCAGGCTCCCCCATCCCTGGGATTCTCCAGGCAAGAACACTGGAGTGGGTTGCCATTTCCTTCTCCAATGCATGAAAGTGAAAAGTGAAAGTGAAGTCGCTCAGTCCTGTCTGACCCTCAGCGACCCCATGGACTGCAGCCCACCAGGTTTCTCCATCCATGGGATTTTCCAGGCAAGAGTACTGGAGTGGGGTGCCATTGCCTTCCCAGCTATAATCTTTGCCAGTACTTTATAAAAGTGGTGTTAGCCCATAGTCGCCCATCTGATTCCTTGAGCACCTTAAGAAAGGGAGAATCTTAAATAACTTTGTTGAAATAAATGTCTGTTGTGGACCTCTTGTTTTGCATCTGGAACTTGCTAAAGTTGGTTTATTTTTGTAAAGGAGGAAAAAGTGGCCTTTCTAAACTTGTTCATATAATTAAAGAATGCAGACAATGTAATTTTTGAAATGCTATTCTTTCTTAAAAAAAAAAAAATCTAGTTGACTTCAGGAAATTTGTGTGTTAGTCATTCAGTCGTATTTGACACTTTGCTACTCCATGGACTGTAGCCCACCAGGCTTCTCTGACCATGGAGTTCTTCAGGGCAGAATACTGGAGTGTGTTGCTATTTCCTTCTCCAACAGGAAGCTTATGAGGACCTTTTAATTAATAAATACAAAGGTTACTTAGAGGTAGTTGGACATTTTTATGAATAAATGCAATATTCTAGTGCCAGGCCAAACTATTTTCTTAAGCCCAACTGCATCCATCAGAAATTTATGGGTGACCATCAAACTTCTATAAATGTTCTTCTCTCTATCATCTCTACTCTGGGGAGAGGAAGAAAAAAAAATTATCTCTATAGTAACTAAGACTCTGGGATTCTAAAAATCTATATATGTCTCAGTCTTCCTACATTATCCTTAGTTCTTTTCTGTTGCTTTTTGGAGTAGCAGTGATTTGTCAAAGAAGATTCCTTTGTCCATTATCTTTGGTTCAAGGTAAACCTGTGATCGTGGATAAGTCATTTCTCTGAGGTTCATATACACTTGTCTGTAATCTGAAAGTGTTGGTAACCAGATCTGATATTTGGTATGAGAATTAAATTGAGTAACACAGTTCAAGTACCTCATAAAGTATGTGTTCAAGAAATGAATTTCATTATGAAAATTTAATCTATTGTTGAAACTCACAACTCTGAGATGAGGTCAACTTTGGGATTCATTTTGCTTCAAAGATTTACTAAGAGATGGATGGTCTACACTGTAATGGTCAGTTTCATTTTTTCATTGTTTTAAAAATCTCTGAAGTCATTACAGATTCATAGGAAGTTGCAAAAGTGTACAGATTCGGGGGAAAACGATCAGAAAAAAAGAATATAGATCTATGTATAATTAAATCACTTTGTTGTACACCTAAAACTAACATAACATTGTAAATCAACTCTTGTTCTTCAGTCGCTAACCGTGTCTGACTCTTTGTGACCTCATGGACTATAGCATGCCAGACTCTTCTGTCCTCCAGTATCTCCTGGAGATACTGTTCAAACTTATGTTCATTTTGTCAATAATACCAATATGTCAATATTGAATCAATAATGCTATCAACTCTACCTCAATGAAAAAAAAGGCATACAGTCCATTTGCCATTCACCTAACTTCCCCAGTGGTGACAACTTACCTAACTATGCTGCTGCTGCTAAGTCGCTTCAGTTGTGTCCGACTCTGTGGGACCCCATAGACGGCAGCCCACCAGGCTTCCCTGTCCCTGGGATTCTCCAGGCAAGAATACTGGATTGGGTTG